>NW_025335941.1:17056031-17057427 GCF_004798865.1 Varanus komodoensis | reverse complement strand
TATAGGAAAGCAGCTAATCCTGCCTGTCTACCTGTAGGGCACACTGTTGCTTCCATTCTTCTCGGTTATGTCAGCTCTGCCAGCCTGCCCCCTTTCAAAAACATGCATTTCTACCAATTTCATGCTGTCCCTGGTAGTGATCAATCGCCCTTACACAAACCACTTACCTTTGAATCTTACCAACAGAACCTAAAGTACATTAGAAGTTATGTAGTGATTATTGGACAAGAAGAATAAAGGTAAGCATACTATTTTGTAGAACTTCAATACAATTGGGTTTCTTTCCAGAAATGGGATTGGATACAGATAGTGAGGGTCTTGGATCAGTGTGACAGCCAGAGGGACTTAAAGGATTCTGTTAGGGCAGTAGGAAGCTGGGGGAAAGAAAGGAAACATACTGCTAGTGTCATGTAGCATGGGGGAAAGTAAGTTAACTAGCATCATTTAGAGAACAGAGACTGTTCTGTTTTTGTTTGCTTGGCTTTGCCTTGGTTCACTTGGAGTCAAATATTATAAATTTGTCACTGTAATAATTAAATGTGTTGCTGTGTACCCAGTATGACTTGGACAGATTGAGTTTATTATTGAACCTATTCAATATTATTCAGTGCTATTATTTTAAAGAAAAAGCTGTGCTCTATACATGATGCACTCCTTCATGGATCACTGCCTTGTGATGGTGAAGGGGCTTGCATAGCTCAATGAAGCTATGGGCTATGCCGTACAGGGCCACCCAAGATGGACAGGTCATAGCAGAGGGCTCTGACAAAACATGATCCACTGGAAAAGGAAATGGCAACCCACTCCAGTATCTCTGCCATGAAAACCCCATGGACAATACCAAAAGGCAAAAAGATGTGACGCCAGAAGATGAGTCCCTCAGATCAGAAGGTGTCCAATATGCTACTGGAGAAGAGCGGAGGGCTAGTACTAGTAGCCCCAGAAAGAATGAAGCAACTGGTTCAAAGCCGAAAGACACTCAGTTGCAGATGTATCTGGTGGTGAAAGGAGAGTCCGATGCTGTAAAGATCTATACTCCATAGCAACCTGGAATGTAAGATCCATGAATCAAGGCAAGCTGGATGTGGTCAAAAAAGAGATGACAAGACTGAACATTGACATCTTAGGAATCAGTGAACTAAAATGGAGAGGAATGGGTGAATTTAATTCAGATGACCATCAGGTATACTACTGCAGGCAAGAATCCCTCAGAAGAAATGGAGTAGCCTTCATAGTCAATAAAAGAGTAGGAAAAGCAGTACTGGGATACACTCTCCAAAATGACAATGATCTCAGTTTGAATCCAAGGCAAACCATTCAACATCACAGTAGTCCAAGTCTATGCCCCAACAACTGGTCAACTTCAGCCTCTTCAGCACCAGTGGTTGGGGCATAG
>NW_025335941.1:17054030-17055931 GCF_004798865.1 Varanus komodoensis | reverse complement strand
AGTGAACTAAAATGGAGAGGAATGGGTGAATTTAATTCAGATGACCATCAGGTATACTACTGCAGGCAAGAATCCCTCAGAAGAAATGGAGTAGCCTTCATAGTCAATAAAAGAGTAGGAAAAGCAGTACTGGGATACACTCTCCAAAATGACAATGATCTCAGTTTGAATCCAAGGCAAACCATTCAACATCACAGTAGTCCAAGTCTATGCCCCAACCACTGGTGCTGAAGAGGCTGAAGTTGACCAGTTCTATGAAGGTCTACAACACCTTCTAGAATTAACACCAAAAAATGATGCTCTTATTATCATGGGGGATTGGAATGCTAAAGTAGGAAGCCAAAAGATTACCGGAATAACAGGCAAGTTTGGCCTTGGTGTACAAAATGAAGCAGGGCACAGGCTGGTAGAATTTTGTCAAGAGAATACGATGGTCATAGCAAACACTCTTTTCCAACAACCCAAGAGACAACTTTACACATGGACATCACCAGACAGTCAACACAGAAATCAGACTGACTATGTGCTCTGCAGACAAAAATGGAGAAGCTCTATACAGTCAGTAAAAGCTAGACCAGGAACTGACTGTGGCATAGATCATGAAATTGAAGAAAGTAGGAAAAAGCACTAGGCCACTCAGGTATGACCTAAATCATATCCCTGATGAATATACAGTAGAATTAGATCTGATAGACAGAGTGCATGAAGAACTACGGACGGAGGTTTGCAACATTGTACAAGAGGTAGCAACTAAAACCATCCCAAAGAAAAAGAAATGCAAGAAAGCAAAATGGCTGTCTGAGGAAGCTTTACAAATAGCTGAGGATAGAAGGGAAGCGAAAGGGAAGGTAGAAAAGGAAAGATACACCCAAGTGAATGCAGAATTCCAGATAATGGCTAGAAGACATAAGAATGCCTTCCTAAATGAACTGTGCAAAGAAAGGGAAGAAAACAAGAGAATAAGGAGGACCAGAGATCTCTTCAAGAAAATTGGAGGTATGAAGGGAACATTTCATGCAAAGATGGGCATGATAAAGGACCAAAATGGCAGGGACCTAACAGAGGCAGAAGAGATTAAGAAGAGATGGCAAGATTACACAGAGGAACTATACAAGAAAGAGCTTAACATCCCTGATAACCATGATGGGGTGGTCATTGACCTCGAGCCAGACATCCTGGAATGTGAAGTCAAATGGGTCTTAGGAAGTCTGAGCAACAACAAAGCTAGTGGAGGTGACAGTATTCCAGCTGAGCAATTCAAAATCTTAAAAGACGATGCAGTAAAAGTACAACACTCAGTATGCCAGCAAATTTGGAAAATTCAGCAGTGGCCACAGGATTGGAAAAGGTCAGTTTACATTCCCATCCCAAAAAAGGGCAATGCCAAAGAATGTTCAAACTACCGCACCATTGCACTCATTTCACATGCTAGCAAAGTTATGCTCAAAATCCTACAAGCTAGGCTCCAGCTGTATGTGGACCGAGAACTACCAGAAGTACCGGCAGGATTTCGAAGAGGGAGAGGAACTAGAGTTCAAATTGCCAACATACGCTGGTTCATGGAGAAAGCTAGGGAGTTCCAGAAAAACATCTACTTCTGCTTCACTGACTATTCTAAAGCCTTTGATTGTGTGGATCACAACAAATTGTGGCAAGTTCTTAAAGAGATGGGAGTACCTGACCATCTTATTTGTGTCTTGAGAAACCTATATGCGGGTCAAGAAGCAACAGTGAGAACTGGGCAAGGAACCACTGATTGGTTCAAAATTGAGAAAGGAGTCTAACTTATATGCAGAGCACATCATGAGAAAGGCAGGGCTAGATGAATCATCAGTTGGAATTAAGATTGCTGGGAGAAATATCAACAACCTCAGATATGCAGATGATACCACTCTAATGGC
>NW_025335941.1:17002206-17053930 GCF_004798865.1 Varanus komodoensis | reverse complement strand
GGTCCTCTCACTTCCTGGCAAATAGATGGGGAAGAAATAGAGGTAGTGACAGATTTTATTTTCCTGGGCTCCAAGATCACCACAGATGGAGACTGCAGCAAAGAAATTAAAAGATGCTTGCTCCTGAGGAGGAAAGCTATGGCAAATCTAGACAGCATACTAAAAAGCAGAGACATCACCCTGCCAACAAAAGTGCATATAGTCAAGGTTATGGTTTTCCCAGTTGCACTGTATGGCTGTGAAAGTTGGACCATAAGGAAGGCCGAGCGCAAAAGGATTGAGGCCTTTGAATTGTGGTGCTGGCGGAGACTCCTGTGAGTCCCTTGGACCACAAGGCGATCAAACCAGTCAACCCTGACTGCTCTTTAGAAGGCCAGATCCTGAAGATGAAACTCAAATACTTTGGTCTCCTAATGAGAAGAAAGGACTCCCTGGAGAAGAGCCTAATGCTGGGAACAATAGATAGCAAAAGAAGAAGGGGACGGCAGAGAATGAGGTGGCTAGATGGAGTCACTGAAGCAGTTGGTGTGAGCTTGAGTGGACTTCAGGGGATGGTGGAGGACAGGAAAGCCTGGAGGAATGTTGTCCATGGGGTCACAATGGGTCGGACACGACTTCGCGACTAACAACAACAACAACACATGATGCAGATGTCCAGATACAAAATGCATTACCTGAACCAAGGGCCAAACTATATACAATGCTCAATGCTACATGAATATTTCATTCAATTAAAATATATATCCAAAGCACCTATGAAAATTTACAATTTAGCTTGGAAGCAGTGGATGGAGAAGAATGCTTAATTTTGTCTACAGAATTTCCTGATCATTTCCCTGATCATTATCCACCCTGTAACCACTCTTCAAAAAGATATCCACATTCTTGCCTCTTTGAACCAAAACGCAACTTGGGGATCTATAGGAGAAGCAGCCCAGAGGGGAAAATTTGAGCTCTCTTTCCTTCCTGCACAAACACACAGTCTAAATTGCATTGTTGCTTGGGCTTGGTGTTTTTCTGGGGAGGGGTGTGGGGTGTGCACACAAAGCTTTTACTATAACAAGCAAACAGGCTATGAAATACAAGAGCATAACAATGATTCCCTTCCCTTCCCTTATTTTATATTTTTAGTAAAGGGTGAAAAGAAAGGGGGACTTCAAACATTCTCAAACTATTGTATAATCTCACCAAATTGTCATATGAGTTGATCTAAAAAGCAGGAACTATTTACTGTTTACTTTCTTTCAGGAACATATGATAGAGTTGTGGGCAAACAGGGCACACTCTACAGAAGGACAAAAAAATAAACATATCTAATAAAGAATCTAAAGAAGGGAGTATGAACAAACCCCTTTCTCACAGCTTTTACTCTTCTGCTTCTTATATTGGATGAAAGGCTCCTAATTGCAAGAACGTGGTCCAGATCTTTGCTATTTTTTGAACAGCTGGTGCTGTCCAAAATATTGCTGGAGTGTGTTGTCCTACTAACCCAATTTTGCCTTCCAAAAATGCATCCACAAGTATTTTGGTAGTCTGTGTTTTGCTAAAGACTTTTTGCAGAAATCAAAACAATAACTCCACACTGCTCATAAATGGTGAGACTGGATATCATGAAGACTTCAGTAAACTGGATACCATGAGGACTATTCAGCCTCCAACAACTTACCACAACAATAAGCATATATTAGCAGGAATAGATCAAAGACTGCTAGCACCACAGTTTTGCAAGTGCCCTTTTGGTTGAGGTTTTTCTGCATGTTTTCACTTAACTGAATTTAGAGGGCAACAAAGAAGGAAAAATAGATACTGATGAATAAAGAAGGATGCAGAATGTAATATTCCAAAAGCATTTCAAATGGGAGCAGCCTGCTTTTGCTCTTAACACTAAAATGGAAATTGAAGTAAAATAAGAACTGAAGGAAAGCTAAATGATTAATTTGCTGCCTTAGACAATGATCCTTTGACTTTGCAAATCTACAGCAATGTATTGTGAAAACCAACATATAAACTCTTCAAAAATTGCCTGCTATATAACTTGTATAACCAGGGTTCTGATTGCCTCTCTTAGCTGTAGAAACCTCTGATATATACCGCCTAAACCCAGATGAAATATCCAGAGAAATACCACTTGATATTTTTCTCTCCTTAGTGCCTTGGGACTGGGGCTAGTCCCCTACTTCCAGAGGAAGTTGCATTGTCATTCTCAGATCCTGAGATCTCTGTTCTGAAGCTGTTACCACAACTTGGCTGCCTCCATTGTACCAGAGCCAAAGCCTTCAAAAGCAATCACAGAGTCTTTAAGAGAGATGGCCTTATGTAGTATGTGGGATGACAGGTAGACTAATTACTGTAGGCATCCTAGAGATGACCCTAAGTAAGAAACCTACAAAATTTCAGAAAGATGGATTCATTGGGTCATATGGGAGAACAGAAAAAAATGAAGGAACAGGGACCCTGAAATCACTCCAATAAGTCCTGTGCATCCTTAGATACCCAGCATGCTTAGTTGCTGTTGGGGCAAGGTAAAAAAGATGCAATGGCTGCCTTCAAAAGCATCTGGTGATGTCAATGTGTAGAGTCGTCTCTTGGGTTTTTGGAAAAGAGTGTTTGCTATGGCCAGCATGTTCTCTTGGCAAAATTCTGCCAGCCTTTGCCCTGCTTCATTTTGTATTCCAAGGCCAAGCTTGCCTGTTATTCTGGTTAACTTTTGGCTTCCTACTTTAACATTCCAATCTCCCATGATGATAAGGACACCATTTTTTGGCGTTAATTCTAGAAGGTGTTGTAGGCCTTCATAGAACCGGTTAACTTCAGCCTCTTCAGAATCAGGGGTTGGGGGAAAGCCTTGGGCTACTATGATGCTGAATGGTTTGCCTTGGATTCAAACTGAGATCATTCTATCATTTTGGAGATTGTATCCCAGTACTGCTTTTCCTACTCTTTTATTGACTATGAAGGCTACTCCATTCTTCTGAGGGATTCTTGCCCGCAGTAGAATACCTGATGGTCATCCAAATTAAATTCACCCATTCCTGTCCATTTTAGTTCACTGATTCCTAAGATGTTGATGTTCAGTCTTGTCATCTAATGTTTGACCACATCCAGCTTACCTTGATTCATAGCTCTTACATTCCAGGTTCCTATGCTACCTACATATCTCTATATATTTGTGTGCATTACTTGAGTTTTTAAAAGCTTTTAAAGTTTTTAAAATGCTGAGAGATATGAATTTGAGTATACAAGAATGCCGGTACATGTATAAGCTTGAAAAGTACAAACTGAGCAAGTGCACATGAAAATTTGGACCAAATTGATTTATTTTCCATTCCTACCTAAAGCAGCTGTCAACATTTGTTTTCACTCCCAGTGACTATTTCTCTGAGCCTTTGCAAACAGGTAAGAGCTCAAACTCAGACATGACGGGCTTCTAGAGAAAAAAAAATATGAAGATGCTGCTGCTATGATGACATTATGGGCATACCTTGGCTACCTTATTGTAGCACTTGGAAATTTTTCTGCAAGTCAACATTACTGCTTAAGAGACACAGTTCAATCTCTATTTGGGTTGGTTGGAAAAGACTAGCAACTTCAGGAATGGTTTAGTTGCCAGAATTTGAACTTGAAGCACAAACCCTCCCTGCAAATCAGTCTTACCAAAATAATGACTGTTTGCTTACAAGTAAGTCAAATCTCACATCCAAAAGCAGAAGAATAGGATAAGTAACAATTCAATCTATATCCATAGTTATCCCTCTTCTCTTTGTTTTTTTATTGGTGGGAATTGTTTTTGGTATATGGAACAGTAAATGGCACTACAGCGTTAAATTAACTGCCCTGAACTTATAATATGAGAGATGCACTAACACTTAAAGAGGTAAAAAGGGGTGTAATTTTGAAGGCTGTAATGAAATTTTCCTAAAGCACTTTTGAAGGCCAGAATGTGACCATGTTACAGAGTTTAGTAGGTCTCAGTATGCTGACAAGGTAACCTATATGCTTTCCATTGCTTATGCTGGGGACATGACAGTTTTCCTACAAGGATGTAAGGAACGAAGTGTATCACTGTATATAATTTCCTGTGTAGGAATCTGTGTCAGTCTAACTGCAAGTGTCCATGTTGGAAGCTATCACACTGGAATCTTTTATATTGCACATGCAGCTAAACCATGGGTCCTCAAACTATGGTCCGCGGGCTGAATTCAGCCCGCCATGCCCATTTATCCAGCCTGCCACAGAGGTTTGGATTCGCCACATGCCCAGCGGTGGCTTGCTCACAAGGAGATAGTTTTGGACTCGCTCGAAGAAAATGATCTCCGTGCATGCCCGCTCCTGCCTTGTCACGCATGCCCCCTGCCCCAGTCTGCACCCCCCGCCCTGGCCTGCACCCCCCACCTGCGCCGCCCTGTCGCCCCCTGCCATAGCCGGCACCTTACAACTGGCCCCCTGTTGAAGAAGTTTGAGGATCCCTAAGCTAAACTGATCCAACCAAAGGCATTATGCTGTGGACATGACACCTTCAAATAATTATCATATATAAAGCATCTACAGAAGAACAGCTGTTGAATCCTAATGGCTTGGAGCCCTCATTATGGTTGATGTAGGCACAAGCAGATATTCCTTTGTAGTTGCACCTTCAGTTTTTCAGGTGTTACATGCAAATACATGTTGACAAAATCCAGCTCATTTGAGCTGAATGAATTTCCTGCCTTTTTCCAATCTGATGACTAGAAATGGGCTGCACTGGGGTTTTATTTTGAATTTTTCAGACTTCCATCTCTAATGTGGGGCACAGTCAAGGAAAATATAAATGAATTACACTTGTGTGATATCTGCAAATCACATGATTTAGACAAATCGGAAGCTAAAACCTATGTCATTTAACACAGTTTGCAATTTGGGCAAATTGTACTAGAACCATGTAGTTTTTAGCTTTTAATTTTGTGCAAATTTATAAAACTTTAGAAACACAGCCTTTGAGGTGCTTGATTTCTACCAGAGTAAGTTGGCCCCAGTCAGAAACTAGAGAGGTGTGTTTAAAAAATCCATTGGATTTTCACATCTTTGATTTACACAACTTCAATCATACATGCATGTAGAATAGCTAGAGGAGATAGGAACTAGTTTTCTGGTGGGGAATCTTATCCCACCTATCCCAACCAGAACTGTTTTAAGTGGAAACATGCAAACTGCCATCCAGGTAATATATTTCAACCCACAGGCACCAGTAGATAGTAGTTCCCTTCATGAATTAAACATCTGAAGTAGGGGCATACATCACTGGGAGAAGAGGGCATGTGGATGGCCTTCAACACCAAACTCAGCACCGGCTCCTGTGAACATCCATGGACATACCAAAGAAGCCTGCCCAAAAGTGGCTGCTTGCTTATCAGCCTTCCTGTAATCTGGATACCTAACTGTGGCGGCATCTCAATCATGTGTAAGGAGCAAAAAGAGCTGCCTGCACACAGACTTTTCCTGTGCTGATGTCTGTGTAAATGCATAAATATCAATGGGGAGGGACTAGATTAAGCTAGTTACTTGACAGAAAAGAAGACATATGCCAGTAAAGAAGAGGACAAATGAAGACCCTCATTTGCATGCAATTTGCATCTGTTAACTTATAGGTATAGATGCTATTCAGATGCAATATCTAGTATATTTCACCACTGCATGGAAATATGTGACCAGATCACTTGTGTAACTTGCTCAATCTGCTGTGCAAGTGCTACTGAAAAAAGACCTAGATCTTTTTTCACATGTTACTTATCTTTACACAAGCCTTGGACTAGACAGTCCTTCAAGGAGAGGATGCCTGACCAGAGGGCAGTTGTGGTGGCCCCTCATACAGAGGACTATCCTCCATAAAAGAGGACACATGACCTCCATAGGCCAGAGGTGTGCCCAACATGTGGGTCTCCCTTCATGTGATTAATGAATGGAGAGACCTAGTTTGTTATTGCGAACAAAAGCCCTATCCAGAACTGCCACCCTTCTTATAACAACCCAGGTCCAAGTAAATAGAAGAACACGGATGCTTTGATGTAGTTCTGTGTCTTATTCCAAACCATGAGTGACTGAGGTATGTTTCTGACATTTATAACCAAACTTCTGAGAGGATAGCAAGAAAAGGTACAGGAAATCTTTCTGAAGTTTGCTTACCAAGACAAGGGAGTATTACTTCTCTAACAGATGTTTTGAAAGCTTTTCTTCTTTCTTTTCTTTTTTTGGTGTGACCTGCCAAGATAAAGACTGCATAGTCTATTCCACCTCAAGTTTTGAAGCTGTTCTTCCCACAACAGAATAAATATGTTTATTTTCAAAGTGAGTGTATATGAACATATTCATTTCAATGCATTATACACATGTACAGTTTTCTTACATATATGTTCCAAGTATTTAGTATACTGAATATGTATTCTTTGACTAGCAAGCAAATAATTTGACTTCCTTGCCTGTTATAATGATTCCATTAGAGTGCAATCCAATGCATCTTTAGGTAGAAAAATGTCTTAAAATCCCCAGCATTCCTCAGCTAGTATGGGGAATGCTGAAAGTTGCAGGAATTTTTTTTTTCTGTCTCAATATACATCAGATTACACCCTTCGGCAAAAGCTATGGGAGAGAAATATTAAGGTAACATTAGCAACTTTGTATAAAGAAAACTTATATAAAACGTTTTATAGATGGTATCTGTCACCAAATAGATTAGCTAAGATGTTTTCAAATATGTCAAATGAATGTTGGAAATGTAAACATAAATTGGGTACTTTTTATCATATGTGGTGGACTTGCGATAACGTGAAAAAGTATTGGATTAAAATACATAAACGGCTTGAGGAAATGTTACCCTTAATTTTTAAACCTGAAGTCTTCTTATTAGGCATTATACTGGCAGACATTAGTAAACAAGAAATGTATTTGATTTTACATGTAATTACTGAGGCGAGGATTGCATTTGCTCAATCCTGGAAAAGTGAAGAACTACCCACCGACGAACTGATTCTAAAAAAGATCTTGGACTGTGCAGAAATGGATAGACTGAATTTATCATTAAAGGAGAAAGAAGATACTGACTTCTATAAACTTGGGACTCTTTTTTATTACTGGCTAGAGAAACGGGACTTTACATAGATTTAAATATGTTTTTAAGTGATCATAAATGGAAAAAGAAAGGTATGCGGGCTGACCCAGCGGGCCCAATGTTTTTGATGATTGATGTTGTTTTTAGTTTTTCTTTGTTTTTAGGATTATAATTTCAAATAAAACTTACTATAAAAAAAAGATTACACCCTTAGGGCAAAATGGACATGTGCCTATCAGCTATGCCTAATGGGTATTCTACAGCTCATGAGGATTTGAGAATTATGCTTCCATAGGAAACTAGAACCTGGTTTGTTTGTACAACTTCATGTTTGGGTAACCAGTTGGAAAAGAACTGCAAAGCAGTTTTATGTTGTAAACTATAAAGAATGCTTGTGAAAAAACACTAGCAGCTTCAGGCAGCCTAACCATAAGAAGGACTGTTGCTTTTATTGCCCAGTTGCACAGGCTGTGTAGGGAGCCTGTTACAGAAACGAAGTGCTTGCCATGTGGACTTGCATCTCTTTGAAGTGACATGTGGATGCTTGCGCATGGCCGCCCAATATATACAGTTTCTAGTTTTTCATGTGCTACTTTCATTTTCTAGATTCATGTACCACTTTCTATAGAATAATCAAAGCAATAACATCAGAACAATAAAACAGAAGACAACACAATACTAAAACAGTCATAAGTAAAGCTGCCTATTCTACTTGGTGCTCCAAAGCATGCTGGCTCAGTGACACTTCAGGTGTGAAGCCTTAGTGGACAGAGGGTTTATCTCGTATGTCTAAATGTCAGAACTGTTGGGGATTCTCTGATATTGACTGCTAGAAGTCAGTGCTCCTTTTTATTGCTTCTCTGTTCATCTCCCATGGTGTTCTAACTGCCATCTTCTCTATGACTTCTGTAAGACCTTGGTTTATGCATTGTGTATATGTGTGTGTTTCTGTGCAGACCTTAGGTTCCACATTTTTAATAGAAAATAAATCATCCATGTGCCACACGTTGTGAAGTCAACTGGCTAGCCATCTCTACAAAACACAAATGTAGACAAAAACACAAATGTATATTATGTGAGTTTCTGTACATTTTACAAGGTTACCAAAATGGGTTCAGGAATCTGATTGCTCTCAGTACCTCTGAGTGTTTAATACATCTTTTTATGCTTCCATGTAAACAATTTCCTCTTTCTTTTCCTTTTTCCGACCTAAGCACCAGAAAAAGTTGGAATTATCGTCAACTGTTAAATGCTCACTTGACTTGTCACCACCCAGTTTTGAGACTGTGCTGAAGTAGTTACAGGTGGTAGAATGGCATCATTCCCTCACTAGGTAGCTGCCTGTTTAAGCCAAGAACATGCTGGCCATTTCTCTGGTGCAGAGCTGCTTCATCACACACCTTATAAACTTCGCTGTTGTGACATTAAATACCCCATGTCCCCAAAGGAATCTTACAGCTTTCTGAGTTTTTACTATGCACATTAATTCCAACTGTGAGGATTGTGACCCTATTACAAAATTAAGTGAGCATACCCCACAAAAAATATTTAACCACCTCTCTCATTGTGTACTCTGATTCACAACAGAAAAGAAAGAGCAACAACAACAATACTTATGGACTTAGGGACTTACAGAGGAAATGAGTCTTCTATTTCTGCTTACTGTTCACAGCCAGATTATTGTCCAGCTTTGTACATTTCTAGAATGTAACAATAAGTTATATGCTTAAAAAGTGCTTATAATTGTGTCAAAGACTGGCCACTTTGTTCAGACCAACAAGTAAAATTCAATACCATCTGTGGAATTTGGCTTAATGTTTCACTGCCTTCTTAACACTTTCGACAGCCTCCTTCTTTGGAACTACAGCACTAATCTCTACTCTCTCCCTGCCTCCTTCCAAGCCCTCTGGTCTAACTCCCTCCTGTCTTTCATTCTTTGAACTTCCTGAAGGCCAAAACAGTTGTTAAGGAGGAGTTAGCAGCTCATTCAAATATAAAAAGTAGGCACTTAGAAAGGGAAGAGGGCACATTTTTCAAATTGTGCACTTTCCCCCCAGATTAAAGCATATTTATTTAAAAATATTCATTTCAATAGGCACATTTCACCCTAAATATGCATTTTCCAGACACAATTAGAAATTCAAGAATTTGCAAATATTTCTCAAAAGAAATTGTTCCTGTTCGCATTCCATTCAGAATGATGAATTACCACGTTCACATGATTTGTGAATGGAAATGAAGTTCTGATACATCTCTAGTCCAGAGAACACATCCCTCCTCATAATTCACATATATCTTGAGCATCCTACTCATTTTAGTGCCCAGGGCTAAACCAAACAAACAAAAAACAAAACAAAACACAACATTTGACTTGTAACTCAGCCCATTTTCCCATTCTCCGTCATCAAAATCTCTTGCCATACATTCTCTTGCCAATAGAAGGTTGTTTAAAATCATTTAGCTTTATTAGGGTCATTTGTGTAAGACTTCTTGTTTCTGCCTGCCTGGTTTGTATTTATACCCAGTCACGGCAGAATGAAGCCTTGAGAAACAAAGATATAGTAATAGTTCTCCTGGGCACTATAGATACCTGACTCATTTACTCATATATGTTCCATGATCAAGAGAGGGTCACGATCCTTTCCCCATGTTCAAACTGCAGCTGCACTGCTACCTTTTGTGTGTGCTCTTTCTAGCAATACAGTGAAGGTGAAGAACTTTTCAGAGTTTCCTGAATACTGGCTCTCTACTTGACTAGTGCTCCTTTTTATGCTTTCGGTTTGTTTTGCATGAATGGGAAGTTTGTGCAAAATCAACAGCTACCGATCATGAAGATCATGCCAAACAATCCCAAATCTGAAACCAAAGTCACTGGATATGTGAAAAAGGGCTGCTGTACTTCCACTTCATTAATTCAGAGCATGATTTTTGCTAAAGCATGATTTTTATGTTATTATTTACCCTGACTTAATAGTGCACTGCAAAAATACACTAGACTGGTTTTGAAACTAATACTAAAGAGTTATTTTCTAATTTGTAACAGTAAAATTATGTTACTTTGTTGTTCCTGAACATTTTATTACAGTGAAAACAGTTAAGATTGAAGACCCCTCTCAGTTTTTCCAGCTGCTGAAATAATGGTCACTTCCCCAACCTTTAGTGGTTTGCTAAAGCATTCTGCATTAACAATTTAGATGATTTCATTTCCCTTTAGGGATGACATCATGCAGAACAATGTAGTCACATTTAATTAGCACCCTAATAGAAGTATATGGTAAATATATGACATTTGTAAAAACATGTCTGATTTCAATTTTCCTCTGGTCATGGTTATGCGACAAAATACTTGTAGTTTTGTGCAACTCCATGCAAATATTTGACTTTAGTGTTATTTTATTCTAAAATAGAAACAGACATGAAGTTCAAGTTTTGTAATTTGATAGGAAAATCTTCCCAAACCAAATGAATTAATCTTTCTGTTATCACAAATTGACTGAAGAAGGTATTTTTCCTTATTTTAATTGGAAGGCCCATTGCCCCTCTCAAAACTCTCACCATGTTAAGGTGCACATTCAGGAGGGGGAATCTGAGCGGAAAAGACAAAAATTTAATGCCAATTAACAAATAGGCCTAATGATATATAATGAGACCAGGAAAATCAAACCCATTCTTTTTATCAGAAACTGTACCCTTTCCAGCAATGTTCATGGTGGGGTGGAACCCCGCAGAAATTAATGAAACTAAGCATTCCCTGATTTGAATGGAACTCTGAGAGAAAAATGAGAGCTCATATTCATATGTCCAGGCATACATGCACACACAGAGTGAATGGATAGTGGGAAATGGCAGTAGATATCTTGCCCCATCCATAGTTATGCCAAACTTGAAGGCATGACCTACATTAAAATTTCAGCTATTTGCATGCATCTCTTTCAAAATGACAGAATGACAGTGTGTTCAGCTCATGTATTGTGGGTTCTCTCCCTCAGACCAATAAGTCAGACTCATCCCTCTGAGTTCCCTTGCTCACAACCTTGTGGTGTAACTGCTGCTTGTTTGGTGATTTCTAGCTTTTTCAGGGTTTTTCCAACACTGACATAGACCTTAGAACAGACTAAATCCACTCAGGCTTATTTGAATTATGTTAGCATTTCTCCTGTTTTTGGTGCTTTGGCCCTGCCTGTTTTGCCTTTTGTCCCTCCTTTTTTTGCATTTGGCTGTACCCACCACTAGGTTTGGGATAAACACCTCCAGAATCTGTCCTGCAGAATCTGTGGACTTCCTCTCTTTAGCACAGTCCTGCAAAGTGAGCCAAGCCAATAGGAAGTCCCTGAACATTCCTGGGTGCCCAGGTGAACAACCACAAGCCTTCCTCATCAGAAGTGGCTGCAGGATGTGAATGAAGAATGCTGTGAGCTAGCATCAGCCACCATTCTTAGTGACCAAACCACCTCCCTATTTTCTGCTGCTGGAGGCAGTAGTGGGGCAGGTGGAAGGGGAGCAGTGAGTCAGCCAGCCAGTTGCCATTCCTAGTGGCCAACCTTCAACCTGCTTGTGCAGAGCATGGGACTTGATCCCTGGTGAGCACCCAGTGAATCCTGGGTGTACTTGGCAGGAAAATGGATTCTGCAAGCAGACAGGACCATGGGAGGCCCAAACCAGGGAATTCAATGGATTTTCTACACAAGACAGATTCCTTGCACATTCCTACTCACCACTGGGATGTGGTCACCAAGATCTTCTCCAAGATTAAATGAGACCTCCAACTGAAGGAAATGCCCCACCCTGACATATATCAGCTATCAGTCCTGCTGACTAGGCTGAGCAATAAAACACTATCTGATTAGCAATGCTGTGCATCTGATTAACCTGCAGTTCAAATGCAGAAGCACATATTTTACAGCAATGTAAGTATTGGCCCATCAGCCACTTTCCTACTAAGTCATTATGCTGTTCTATTGTTATTCAAGCTAAATGGGTACCAATTTAGCTGTCTACAGACCAGAAAATGACTGAATCTAGCCTCCAGTTTTGAACAATATTTCTTACTCAATAAGACTCCTTTTCTATGGACACTGGTTACTGTTCTGTTTTCAGTAAAGTGCAGAAACCTATATATTAAAAAGTAACTGTGATGTTTACAGTGTAGAATGATTCCTTCCAGTTTTCAATTTAGTTGAGATTTTTCCCCTTTTTTCTCCACTTTTATCAAAACATCAATTAGTTTTATTACTCAAGTCATAAATGTAGTTTACTCAGTGTTTCGTGTGATTTTCCAGTAAAACAAATTCCCTCAAGTAGCATGTGACTTTGAGCTATTTCCTATTTGCAAAATTAAAAACCCTGAAAATCCAACTGCAAGTGATACAGTGGGATTGCTAAATTTTGGGAACAAGACATGCTAGTGCTTGTTTTTTGTCCCTACATTTTTAATTACTATGGTCAAACCTAAAAAATATTATTTATCTACTTAGGAATAGTCTTCTCTATGATGAAGCAACTAAAAAATCTGTTTTTCCTCCTATTAAAGTAATTTAGTGGCAAGATGGTGAAACAAAACCAGACAGGACAAAATGTGACCAGAGAATAACTTCCTTGTTTATCTTTATACATTGCTAAATCTCTTGGCTCGGGCTATACAGATACATCTCTAGACTCACAAACAGACAAAAAGTGCAAGATATACAAAAATGCCTCTCAGGCTCCTGTTGGTAATTATTTATAAAGCATTATGCTCTCTTTGTTTAAAGCAGCCTTCCTCTACCTAGTGCCCCTCCACTACACTTCTGCCCAGCACGGCTTTTGTTATGAGTTGTAGTAAATCTCAAGGGCTCCAAGACTGGTCATTGGCCCTAAGAAGATGCAATGGAGTCAATGTCAGCCATGTGCCAATTGGCTGTGGAACAGTCTGGGCTGTTGCCTGGGTGCATCCCCCACACAGGTCTACATTGGAAACCAATTGGGTGCCTTGACCAATTGATGTCAGAGAAATCACAATTCATTCATATGAATTCAGATGTCTATGGATTTAACCTGCAGAATCAGCAGTGGACTGTTCTTTTCTGAGTTGCCTGGATTTCATGGGCTTCAATTTTTAAAAAATACGTTCAGGGGGATTTGTGCTTTGTTGTTGCTTTCAGTTGCACGTTCATGGTAACATGCATAAGATGAAGAGCACATTAGCACAGATGAGAATTTGCAAAATAATGACATTCCCATAGCAAAACTCCAATTCTGTCAATGAACATCTGACAGAATGAAGGAAACTAAACATGTGCTAGTCACTGATAAAACAAACTTGAGAGAATGCATACAGCCCAACTGACCCTCATGCAAGCCCCTCCACATTCTCCGTATTGATTTTCCTGCCAACTGTACCTTCCCTTGCACAAATGGTCTCATATGCATCACTCATCCCTTGCTACTACTAGGGAAAGCAGCATGTGTTTACATCTGTCTGTGCATATTTGGTTTTTTGTGTGTGCGTGAAAACATATATGCACATAATATATGTGCACATGTTTGGATACAGTGTAATAATATGTGCGTCCATTTCCACGCCAGCATCACAAGAAGCCTCTGGGCTAGACAGTTGGGTACCTCTGGCCTAAAGCCAGAGTTATACCTCTATCAATAGCACCTGCATGTTTTGCCACATGGGACAAATAGCAGTTTTAGTAGGACAATTTGGCTCATGAAATGGGCCAAAGAGGATCCTGCACTGGAGCCCTGATTCGAGCTGATTTAGGTGAATTAGGGTTAGGTGGCTCTGCCTTCTGTAGTATTCGTAATGGTGCAAATGGAAAATCTGAGATTAACAATCCAATCCTATTCATGCCTAAACCAAAGTAAGCCCCTCTGAGGGCAATGAGACTCCCAAGGAAGTTGGCTGAAGAATCAATGGACTGGATAAGCAAAACAAGGAGGAGTGCACATTTCCCTAGCTATTTCTTTTCCAGTTACTGAGTCAATTTTGTGGATAGTTAATCGAATCATGATTTCTTACCAGTGCCCAAATTCATTCTTCAACCTTCCCAAACCTTCACCCTTCAGTGTGTTGGGCTGCAATTCTTGTCAATTGGAAATGATGATGATTGTACTCTAACACACTGGGAGGTTGCCATCATGAGGAAAGCTACATCAATGCCTAAGGCATGCCAGAAAATATGCTTTGTACAACAGAATCATTTAAATGTCTCTTGTAATGGATCAAATTTATTTTTGTAATGAACAAGACCAGGCTTTCACAAACACTGCAGCTATACTGTATATTCAGAACTCTCTGAATATTTATTAACTGAAATAGGGTATAAAATACTTCATTGGCCTCCCAGTGGAGTAAAAACTTATGAAGAGAGCTAAGATCTGGGGAGGGTGTGCGCGCATGTTTGTGTATTTAGCAAAATCCTAAAATCAAAATACATCAGAGTCAACAATAACAATAAAAGCTGCTAAGAAATGCACTAAAGCCAGTGAATACCTAACAGTGAAAGTAAGGATCAGTAGTTCAGTGGAGTTAGTTTCTAGATAAGTGTATATGGGACTACAATCTTGATCATTCAAACGGAAACTTTTTACGTCAAATAACCTCAGTGTAAAATCACCCACAACCAATGACCACATTATTTTTTCATATAATCATACCCAGGTGAGAATGAAAGAGAAATTTCTTCAGTTTATGTCTTAATGCAAGCTTATCTACTTTACTTTTCATCCTTGTGTTTTTCTCTTACCATCCCTCCCCCTGCTTTTATATCCAGTTTCTCTGCACAACTGGTCCACACATTATTAATGGGGCAGTGTCACTAATTATACCATCTGTGTTATACTTTATACAGCTGAGCAAAACTGCATTACTTGTCCTGAATATTCTTCTTGAGGTAATTATATAGATTAATGGGAGAAAATAATCACTGTTTACACTTTAGAAGGCATGGCAAAAATGAGTTTCTGTTCAAAGAAGGCTGATTAGTTCTCCCCATGACTCATAGCTGTTTAACTGCTGCGTCACATTGGTTCTCCTCTGTGTTGGAAGACGGCTCTGATGTGCATAAATGAACAAAAAAATCCCAAGATAAACAGATGTGTTATCCAACTCCAATCAGAGTATATTACGCATTTGAACTGAATTATGTGTAATGTCAGAAGCAGGATGTTGAGGACTCTTTGCTAAGACACTTTGATTTTATCCATCCCTCAGTAAGGACACAATCCTATTTACATGTTTAGAGAGAACAAGCCATACAATTTGCAGCCACCTATGCTAGCTAGGGAATTCTGGGAGATGTAGGCCTTTTTTCTGTCTATACACAAATAAGATAGCACCTGAAAGTCTCCACAACATGGATCAGAGATCAATTGTATGAAAAGACAAAGAATCTTATTGTATTTCATAAAACACAGAGAAATGCTGCAGAAGATCTGTGCTTTATTCTCTTTGAAACAAATGGTTTGAAAGTATAAGGAATAGTTGCTTTAAATATTATGGATAAACATAGTGGAGATTCCAAAAAACTGTTTTTTTCATGATGGAGCCAGAACATTTGAAATATTTTTACTTGTCATGTGTGCATCTATTAAGTGGACACTTAGGAAGAAATTCTAAGCACAAATAGACAGCAAATAGTCCTACACCTGCCAGCATTCCCATCCAGCATGAGTGGTTGGGGAATGCCAGACGTTGTAGGGCTCTTGTCTGTCTAAACATGTTTAGGATTTAGTGTTAAATCTACTTTGTCACTGCTCTCATCTTCAGTTGCTGTAACTTTCAATTTCCTTTCCCACCATTGTTACCTCTTCTTTGCCTGATAGGCACAGATCTAGTACACAAGTAGGCTGTGGTACCTGCCATTGCTCCTTCTTACCAGCACCAATATAACATTGAATAACAATACTTAACAGTTAAAATGGCAGGAAAATAAAAAGGAGTTGACCTGGCACAAAAATACATAGAGAACTGGTGCCAAGCACATCTCCCTGAGGGGCTGCTTCCATAATTGGGGTGCCACAGCCAAGAAGGCCCTTCCCCTCACGAACACCTTCCTTACCCCTTTTGCAGGTGCCTCCCAAAGAAGGGCCTCTGTAGATGACTTTGATATGTGTATATGGGAAGAGACACTCGTAAAGATATCTAAGCCCTAAGCTGTTGAGGGCTTTATACGTAAATGTGAGCACCTTGAAGTGGGCCCAGACTGCATCTGGTTACCATCCTGAGACTTTAGTGAAGAATGGGATAGAAAAACTTTAAATAAATAAACAAACAAATGTAACCAAGAAAGAACAGGGCTTATATGTTTGTACCTGCCTGTCCTGTCAACAGGTGGGCTACTCTATTTTGTACCAACTGAAAACTTTGAACTGTTTTCAAGGGCAGCCCCATGTACAGCACATCACAGTAGTCTAAATATGAGTTTACCAGATGTTGGCTAGTAGGAATGAATGCATTACTCAATTCTAGTTTCTCAGATCTTCTCATTTTTCCCCACTTTAAGTTCATTCTGAACTTTGAGAACTTTCTCCAGTTTTACTTTGGTCCATTTGTAAGTCAAAATTTTTTTCTTTAAAAGTTTGGATGGAAATGCAAACAGCTTCCAAACAGGTGCACATTAGTCCACATTGTGTATACATTAAGGGGAATGCATACAAACATGCATACAATTTTCATACACAACTACACACACACACACACACATTTATAGTCTCAGAGTTTGGAATAAACTGAGGATAAGATTGAAAAACAAGGAAGGAAGGAAGGAAGGAAGGAAGGAAGGAAGGAAGGAAGGAAGGAAGGAGGAAGGGAGAGAGGGAGAGAAATTACTAACTAGTTCCTTCTAAAACTTCCACTGCTAACTTTTGAAGAATACTAGTATATGCATTATTTCTCCTCTTTTCTCAATATCTCCCCCATATTATGGGTAATGATTCTCCACAACTTGTCCGGATGTCACTGCCTTGCAATATTTCCTCAGAATAGTAATCAAGCTCTTTTTGGCCTTGATTAACTTGGCCTTTTTGAATTCCTCTCATTAAGAGAAATCCAGGTCTTTGAAATCTGGCTCATAATGTGCTTGTTTACTTTTCCCATGTTAAAAAAATCTTTTGCAAGTAGCATAAATGACGCTAAAGATCTTCTGCTTCCTCATATTATTTCAGAAGGTGTGTTTCAGTAGAGAAGGAAGTGGAAAGTTTTCATTAAAGGTGAGAAGTAGGACTCAAAACAATAACTTAGCCATATGTAAAACTATTCACTTCTGACCTTGGGGGAAAAATAGGCTGGAGCAGCATGTGAACTAGGAACATTTATACAATACATTTTTCTGAAGTGTGTGTGTTTTTTTAATGAGAACGTACGTTTAGAATGCTGATTCATTATATCTTTCTGTTGACTCCCTTCCCTGATTTCCCATCAGCCTTGAATGCCCCATTACTCAGCTTCAAAGAGGCACTCAAAGAGGTATTTTAAAATCTTTATTAAATTCATTCAGTTTTGTTAAATATATCGATCAAGAAGCACAATTAATGCAAGAGAAAAATATATCCAAACAACAAAACACAGAAATAAACCATGGCCATGTAGGTGAAAAACAACAACAACAAC
Source organism: Varanus komodoensis (assembly GCF_004798865.1). Taxonomy (NCBI): domain Eukaryota; kingdom Metazoa; phylum Chordata; class Lepidosauria; order Squamata; family Varanidae; genus Varanus; species Varanus komodoensis. The sequence continues at coordinate 17,036,252 of NW_025335941.1, read as the reverse complement.
AAAGGTTAGGCAGATGCCACTGGAGAAATCTCTCTAGTCAGTAAGACAGAATGCATCACAGATCAAAAGGATTAATACCTCTTAGTTATATCCATTGCTCTCATCCTGATTGGCTTAGTTTATACAAACTTAATTCTTCATTAAAAGTGGACATAAACTCTCCCTTCATTGTGACAATAGGAGATGTAAATATTAACTGGGTTTACATGACATGGTAAGCACTGGTTGTTTGTGATTCATTTGCATGTGACACAGTCCTGACATGGTGTCTTACAATTATATATTTTGTTCCTGAAAACCACAATAAGGAGTAATACTCTGTTGTAGGGTTTCTGAATATCATGATGGTTTGTCATGACATCTGAACCAGGGAGAGCACTTTAAATATTCATTGTTGAGAAATACCATAGAGTTGCATGGAAAAGGTGGCAACACTAGTGGCCATTCAATTCATCTGATATCCACTGCCTGTGTCTGTCTTGCAACACACACACCATTGCTTGCTTTGCTTCTACAAGCCTTGTGTTGTTTCCAGTTGCAACCTGTTATTTCTAACTGCCCAGAATCATGCAATAGTATACAAGACTCTGATCTTGGAATTAATCTGTTTTTCACTTGCTGACTTCTCACTGCTGTTTTATATAATTTAACCACATCTGGTTTTCTGCAACTTATTTTCATGCAACAGTATTACTCTGTTCTGTTAAATATGAATAAGTTATATAAACCTTCGCCTAGATCCTAAGCAAGAGAGGAATGAGAGAGGTAGAGAGTGTTGATGGAAAGTGAGAGCATTTTCAGTGCCAAACAGTGATGGGAACTAAAACAGGGAGTGGACATGATCGAAATCCACTGTGGCAGAATCAGCTGCATAACATGTGTGGGAAAGGAATTAATAATTATTTTCAACTGTATCTTAACCAAGGTGTTACAATAGGGGAGGAAGGGGATAGTATAAAAAAGGGCATAGGAGCAGGTCAGACACAAGGTGTGTGGGATAGACTTTTGCAAATGGCAGTGGCTCATAAAGGCTGTAGGGTGGGGGGATTTGGCACAAGATGCTTCACTGCAGGGATAGAGAAAGACAGGAGAAAGCTACAGGCATTGGCAGGAACATGGGAATGGTACACATGCAATTGCTGTTTCTCTGAGAAAATAAAACAGAGGAATACGAGAAAATGAGTGAGATGGGCTTGCACCAAGTCAAGCTGTGTGGTGACTTTTCTTGAAGGCTGCTGGGATTGGTGTGGATGAAGATGCTTTACTGGGCTGGTGGGCAAAGCTGGGAGAGAGGCAGGCAATCAAAGTGGGGATTGATTGTTTTATGGGAGAAACTAATTGCAGTATATGTTGGCTGGGGAGCATGAAGGGAATATGGAGAATTACGATCAGGAGTGGGAAGACTGTGGGAACGTAGCAGATGAATGGAAAAGGCAGGTGATGTAGTGAGGAAATGATGCTTGTTGCGATGAGGTTTCACTTGCAGTATTGGGAGGTAGGCCCAGGCAGGAGCAAAGCTACCAAATACTTGGATGGCCTGTTGACTAGATGGTGGCAATGGATCAATCTCCAATTATGATAACCTCCCACCATTTTGCCAATATGTGCAAATCTGCCCATTTAGTAATGTAGCCATGCAGTAGATTTTATGGGCACCTTTTGCATCTGCAGGACTCAGGGAATGACAAAATTGTGTCCCGTTTCAAAGGCAGAAACAATTTTGCATTGTTTATGCATTATATGTTACAAACTTACAAATAGGCCACAGAGAATAGGAAGCTACTACTAGCCTATCACTTCTCTCATGAAAAGAGATCTCGTCCACAGAAGAAAATATTGTGGCATATCATCTAAGAGTACTTCCAGATGGAGGGCTCCTACTGCTACCAGGCAAATGACATTATGCAGCTATTGAATCCTTCCCTTCTTAACATATTTTCTGTGGCAGAAAATAGAAGGTGGCAGTGGGAGAACACAGGAGGGTTCCAATAGAAGACAAAATCAAAACAATGACTCAGGCTGGGAGATTGCACCATATCGTAAAATGTTAGTTAAAGGGTCTGAGGCACATACAGTGAGTAATAACAGATTTTAATAGTTTAGCTTACATTTCTCAAATTGTCCACCAAATTTAACAAGTATAGATTTGAGAGAGAGAATCTGCCAGTTAATATCTCTTCATCTCTGATAATTCCAGGTGTTCCTAAGGACCAGCAAATTATAATGTACATATAAGGACATGATAAGATATATGTAAATATAGTTCAAAAGAAAAAGATGGAAAGTTTTCCTGCTGTAAATGTATAAGATTAATCCGGTTCTACTACCCCTCTGTACTATCCTAGAGGTTAGTCTAACCTGCCAGAGAAGATAGCTTTTGAAGGCAAAGGAGGGTCAAGGGTGGTAGAAGAAATTAGTGAAAATAACCTCCCCCTTCCTCCAATAGGAATGTCTTCCAGCATTGATCTGCTCACAGGAACACTGAATCCAATCCACAGAATATGTTTTGATGCATTAGGAAAGAAGTGCAATTTAGTGGAAAGTCTAATAAGTGCCAGTTCTGGGAGGCAAACCAATTTTCCCAAGTTAATCTGTTGGGTGGTTTAACAAATTAGCTTGCTTCTTTATTTGCACTTATGATAATACTACTGCTGGTTAAATAACTGGAATACAATAGACCTTGTAGTTGTTTTCAGCTGCAAAGATTACAATATATTAAATGCTACCTTATCTTCTGCCAGGCAGCTGCAAAATACCTGTGCTGTACATTGGAAATATTTTCTTGAATTTTTCAAGTTATTTTGTTCTGTATAAACAGTTGGATTGATTACTTTGGCATGGAGTAGAATGGCCATGTTATCCAATGCTTTATCGTTTTTTCTATAGTACTTTATTATTTAACACAAACAAATAGTTATCCAGGCCGGTATTCTGGGGATGAAATCAAGTCTGAACAAAATTGTATCTGGATTTCCTTGCCCTTACACATTTCCAAAAACTGTTAAATAAATAGACTTGCTTTTTTGTCTATATACATTTCACGGAGAGCTTAATGCATGCTATTTTATAGTATCAAGTAAGTGCATTTGAGATTTTACAAATATAATGCATGATATTTCACAAACTGCTCCAAATTTGTGCCATATTGCAAATGGACATGTGTCCTTCATATGAAAGGAATATTTTAACCAAAAGTCAGATGTATTCATGGAGAACTCAGTCTGTCCTGCAATCAATCCCTCCTGCCTGTTTTCTGCCCCTTTTGCAGGGATGTTGAGAACTTTGTAGAAATTGCTCAGATTGCAGGGCTTTGATGCTTAATTAACTGTAAGGTATGTATGTTCTTTATTTTACTAAGTTTACTTGTTCTGTCCTTGCAGTTTTCCAGACTGTACAAGCTTTCTGAAAAGCCCCCTAGAGGATTTAACCAGAACTTTCTCCCTTGGCTGCTGCCCTGTTGAGTGTCCGCAAGCTGACTGAGGGGAGATAGTAGCAGCGGTTGTTAAGTCAGGAGGAGGAGGATACAACAAAAGCAAGCAAAAATAAAGAACATCAACAACAGCAGATTGTCACCCCTCCACACAATGTTCAGGTGCAATTTATGTTCCTCAAAAATAAATCCATCAGAAAGTTTGGCACAATGCTAGCCTTATCTCTCCATGTCAAAACAAACCTACAACGATGACTGACAATTCCCTGCAGCTCTGTAGTTGAGCTTTATCCATTATACAGAGAACCAATGGCCAATGGAAAGTCATACCCCATGTTCCCCAGAAAGAACACTGAGGTGGGGACTGCCCTAGCCCCATACATTCATCATACTTGGAACAAACAATACAGGGGTCAGTGGTTAGGACAGATGGGAGTTTTAAGGCACATGGCTTTATTAGTCTGTGTGAGACAGATAGACAGAAAGATCAGTATTGTCTATTTACCTAAAGAGACTTCCAGAGGAAGAATATGACACACGTGTTATGCAAGTAAAGTTTACACTTTAAAAAAACTTTTAAAAATTGCCTCTCTTTGGTAGAATTACGAGCAATAAATTGAAAGGTACATACTGTGCTATGATTTATAAATAAAAATGTACATTCAGACATTATTTAGCTTCCTTTTCCTCAACAAGTGAGATTTTCCATTAGCTGTTTCATTTTATGAGGAATGGCTTTAAGCCTCAACTTGCTGCAAATATACCATCTTGCAGAACTGAGAGAGCTGGATAAAATTATGGTAAACCTTTGACATTTTCTCTTTTAAAGAAAGCAATTGCTTCTGAAACAGCATCTTTCAGCAATTTCACTAATGTATATTAATTCAGACTATATATTATTGTTGTTATTATTATGTTCGTCCCAGAAAACAAGACACATTAAATGGCCTAGTTTTGATGTGATGATGGTGTTGTAGATGCTCCTCACCAGTGCCAGAATCAGAGAACATGCGCTGCTGACCTGACTTTCCTGACAGTGCTCATCTGGATATCTTCCCAGGAAACTCTACTGGCAGCCTTTCAGGAAATGTGGACAGTGGGGCTTTGGAAAGTCCCTAGATTGTTCATGGCAGGGTGAGAGCAGGGCAGAGGGCAGGATATAGAGCAGGGGACATGAGCTGCCTGGAATGCTCGCACTGGTGGTGATGCCCCATGAGCTGCTTGTGCTCTCCTCATGAGCAGGGCACATGCCCTGGGAGACTGGACTTAGCAGAATGGCAGCACATTTACAGGTCAGTGCCCCATCACAGGGCAGCAACCAGGCAAGAGAACCATGTATGGCTGCTCCATGGTCACTACTGAGGTACTCCCTGTTTTCCCTACAAGGGCAGGGTCTCCAATGCCCAGCCACCACACTGCTATGGTAGTCACATCACTATGTTGCTTCACCCACAGTGCCCCTCACCTTCATAGAATCATAGATTAGTATAGCTGGCCATCAGGTCTAGACCTCTGCTGTTTCAGGTCACCAATTTACACCATCCCCCTTGTGAGAGAGGGCATGATGGCAAAGTGCGTTCAACAGTGCACCAAGAAGCCGCCATAATGACAAGGCGGCAAGGCAAGGTAGGCATCAGTGCAATGCAGTGAGATGGCAAGGTGTGGCAGGTATCACAGTTGTGGGTATGGTGGGGATCACAGTGATGGGGTGGCTGGGCATCAGGGAGAGCACACCTGGAAAGAACACAGGGAGTGTGGATATAGCCAGTCATAGCCTACCGCATAGCAACTGCCGGGTAAAAGAGGGCAGTGGAAATTGGGAGCTGGGCATCAGCTGACACTGGAGCTGCTCACTGGTATAAATGATGAAACCACAGAAAAACAACTCAGTTCATAAACAGTGACAAGCACTGGTGAAGCATAGGAACCTTAAAACATACTTTTGGTTTGCCATGGGGATTCACGGTAACCAAACATTCCATACTTCATCATGCTCCCTGAATTCACATGTAAAGACAAGTTATCTCCACCATAGCCTGTTGTTGCATGTGAACACAGTGCTTCTCTAGCAGAATAGAGCCAAAGCTGCCATGTGAAGAATGAATTTCCGTTAGAGTGAACTTCCAACCATCCACCTGGGTGGATGGACCTTTGGGTAGTAGGTGACATCTAAATGGAAATAAATAAATGATAAATAAATAAATAAATTTGTTTTAAAGAAGAAAGGCTTCCATCTTGAACTGGGGAAAGAAGTCTTCAGTCATGTATACATAAGTCCTGAATGATATCAGAAAATATCCAGCAGTGACTTCCGTTTGATGTTGCAGTGAGACGGCTGTGGAGAATGGGGCTCTGTTCTACAGAGGGCCCAGGGGGGCCATCCAAGCCCTGTTGGGGCAGGGATTAGAAGCCCAAGCATACTTCTGCCTTGTGGGGGGTGGCAGTCTCTCACCCACTGGGAAAAATTCAGGGGAATTCTCAGTGAATGGACACAGAGGGGTGCACCTCCCCTCACAAGCTGTAGGCGCTGGATTAATAGCAAAGAAAACTAAAAGAAGCTTAAGAGTGGACATCGGACCTGCTGGGTGAGCAATTAAACTTTTTAAAATACTGCCCGTGAAAGAACCTGTGAAACAAACATCAATTTGAATAACAAAAGAAAGGCCCTTTTGGCTGAGGGACGACAAGCGGGCGACAAATCTAGGCGAGATTAAGTGAAACTGGGGAAATTTGAGACTTGGAAGAGATCTTTTCTATGTTTAATCTCCTCAAGGGCGAAGAATTAAATTTGAACTTATTCTACATTAATTGGTAGAAGAAGGGTTTTTTTCTGCTTTCCCTTTCGGAGACATGGCGACCAGATTCTTCCAGCTCCTGTATGGTTGAACAAATACCTTTTGCTGCCACCTGTGGCCATTTTATTTTTTTAACAGATACATTGTTTGCCAAAAAAAAAAAAAATCCTTATTTTCCTCTCTTTGTGATTTTTTGCTGCTATTTAGTGGTTATTCAGTACCACAACAGGTTCTTTCAAAATTGTTTTAATTAAACCTTTTACTTTTATCATGGTTAAAATTTACCTATCATCTTTGGCATCTATGTCTGCTTCTCATAGCTTACAAACAACACTTTTGGCAATACAAGCATGTCTAACATCTATCCAAGCATCTCAAGAGTCTTGAGCCATAAAAAAAATGCCATACAAGAATTTGCTTTGGAACAAAAGGAAAGGCTGGATGAACTGGATAAATTGGATAGTTATGCCTTGAGGTTAATGAATCAACTTGCAGGTTCTGGTCTTAAAATAAAACAAAATGAACAAAAGATACAAGAAGTGAAAAAGAAGGCTGAAGTTTTTAAAGAGAAAATTGAAGAGATGGATCAAGAGAAGCAACAATTAACACAAACAAATAAGTTCTTATGGGATTCAGTTGCCATATTGGAGAGATTTCAGAACACACCAGAAGCAAAAAATGAAAACCTAAGTGGTTTAATAAATACTATGCTAATAGATGCTCCTGTTTTGGAAAAGGAAGAGACTGATAAATAATCTGATCTGGTTTATAGAGTCAACCTAAGCTATGTTAGAAGTCATAAATTTCCATGGGAGAATGGATAATTCTAAGCGAATTGTATATCTTGAAGGATATGATTTATAAATGGGATGGCATGCTTATATGTGGTAAGGGTAATGACATTTCTTGGTGGCATAAAGTTCAAATATGATTGAGATATGTGAAGACTATAGAATATATGATCCTATAAAGGAATTAGTAACATTTGATTAAATGATTTCAAAATTGGATGAAAGAATGATTAAAGGATTGTATAACTTCTTTTTGGGTATAAAATGAAAGATGAATGAATTAAGGAAATTATGATAATACAGGCATGTTGGACATAACATTGAGTTATAAAAACTGTAAAAGCTGTGGGAAAGAAATATTAAGGTAATCTTAGTAATTTCACATAAAGAAAACTTATATAAATGTTTTATAGTTAGATAGATAGACATAATATGACTTATAGATAGTTCTTATTGCTAAGTTTAGTAGAAATGTTTTCAAACTTGTCAATTAGATGTTGGAAATGTAAACACAAATTTAAATCTGAAGACTTTTCTCTTTTTTCTATTAGATTTTATTCTTAATGATATTGATAAATATCGACCATATATTTGATCTTACATATAATTACTGTGGCAAGGATTTTATTTGCTCACTATGGGAGGAGTGAAGAGCCATGCACTGAAGAATTGAGCTCAAAAAGTATTTTGGACTGCACAGAAAGGGACAGATCGATCTTGTCTCTGAAGGAGAAGGAGGACTTATATCTCTACCAAACTTGGAACTCGTTTTACTATCAGTTAGAGAAACGGGATTATGCGCAGAGTTGAATATGACTGCTGACTGTTAAATGAGGAAGATGTCAACGCAGTATATCCGATGTCTTAAATAACCGTTGTTTTTAAAGTGAGACTGTAGTAAAAACAATAAAATTTATTAAAAAAATAAAATATCCAGCAGCGTTAAGTTTTGTAAGAGTATTTCAATCCCAAGCATCTTAAAACTCCTGTTAAACCCACAAAGTTTATCTCTGCTTTTAATATATAGAAGGGAAGAAATATTTTTGACTTTGGTCATATTTTAGAGTAAGATATGTGCTATTTTACTGCAGTATGTGGCCTTAATTAACTACAGGTACTATAGATCTGAGAGATTTATCACATTAAATTTTATAATTTTAGTCAGCTGGTGAAAGTATCTATTTGCCTGGAAATGATTCTGTTTGGTGAAACTGAAATGCTTGGGTATCTTGTCATCAGCTATGTCTTGGAAGGATGGTTGAACTAATTTTGTTCGTCTGGTAATTGCTTATGACCATTTTGATGAAAGCTTATTTGGACACATAGCATATTCTTCCTTCAGTCCCCAAAAGATTTCAAAATACCCATAATCAACTTACTGCTTAAGATCCAAAAGTGGAAATCAAGTCACCACCTTTTCCATATATGGCTGCAGAGTATGTTCTAGTAGACTGGAAAAATAGCTCTAGTTAATTCCTGCCACATTGACCCCGATCAGCTTTCATGCTAGGAATTCAACTGTGGCCAGGTTCACCATCAATTCAAAGGTATACTACAGTGTGATGTAAGACGAACCAAAACACAAACAAATGCATAGAAGATTCCTGATAGCTTTAATGTCCATAATGTTAAGTTTGCCAAACCAACAGCCTCCCTGCAAGCTCTTCTATTATATATTCCACATAGTGAGTATGGCATATCCGTGCTATACTGAGTGATTTTTTATACATTGTGAAGGAAGAAAACTTTACATGCTCCTTTATATCTCCCCAATACTACTTTTTAAAAACAATTCTGATATCCCTTTCATTTTGTTAAATTAGCCTGCGGTATCAGAAACAGTGTGTACATTACACTTTATACACATATAAACTATATAAACTGGCAAAGCATAGCAGCTTTAGTTCAGGCCTGATGGGTCTCTTGGCTATAATTTTTCCCATGTCCCAGTGAGACTGTTATCTCTAAATAAAATACTTAATCGAGATGACATAGGGGACTCACAACAGTTTTACTTTTCTGCTTATCTTCCAAAGGCCATGAGATCACATTCCAGCTGCTCTGTATAACAAACTTTGACAAGCTGGTGTGTTGGCAGCAGGCTCTTAGAGGCCTTGAACCAGGTTAGGGAGGGAAAAGCAGCCCAGGCAAGGAAGGATAACAAATTCCATAGGGAAGCAGCATTCCCCGATTCCCTACATCTGTTCTCATGACCAAGGGCAAGGAATGAGTGTGAAATTCTAGCAGTAAATATTAACAATAAGCACAAGAAACTGTGTGAGCCAGAGGCTAGCAGCAACACATACAGCAGGCAAACTCTGGAGATCAGTGAAGAGATCTATAAAAGGCTTGAAGTCTTTGAAAAGTTAAACAATCACCGCCAGTGCCAACTTCATCTGGTCTGCACAAGAGCACTGTGCCATGTGAACTATTTAAAGAAGATCACAGGCAGATGCATTTGCAGGTGCTGTTCATAAAATGGCAGCTACAATGGGTGTCTCCATTGAAGTTCAAAAATGATAGTGTTGCAAGGTGACCCTTCATTTTTCAATAGACTAGCCTTCCAGCTTTTTTGTTTAAGAAAGGGTTTAATTTTAACAGTTCTTAAGAAATTAAATTAAAATGAGGAAGAGCAAGGGGCTTGATAATTACTGAGTTCTCTAACCTTCCTTAAGTCAGCCAAAACTGTCTCCTAGACTCACAGAACAATCCTAACTAGTGGAGCAAAGTGGGGAGAATGTTGGTTGACTTTCCACTACTTTCCTAAACCTAGCTAGCCCTCCTCAGCCAAGGAGGAAGTTGAAGGGCGGGTTTACTTGTGGATCCCTTTTTTCCCCTTTGGAAGTAATAAATGGAAGAGGTGGTTGAATCAGGTCTGCCATCTCCAGGCTTGTATGGGTGAAGGAACCATCCTGGTTCCTCTCAGGCTTTAGTCCTGGTGATCCAAAGCTGCTCATGCCATTCCTCACAACTTTTTTATTCTTTCTTCATCAGTCATAGCCGCATGCTGAGCAAATTTGACTATCCCACCATGCTGTTTTCTAATATCTTCCAACACTCACCATTTGCTGAACTGCCAATTGCCCCCTTAGTTTTATTTTTTTAGGTTTCCATAGGTGCTAGTATAAAATGCTGAAGATAGTTTTAAACAATGTGAACGTGGTAAAGAGTCAGGCCTATATATAACATTGGTACATGTAGGCCAAGCAGAGGGGGTTTTTTCCCTTTAATTTTCATCAAGGAAACCATTCCTGACCTGTCCACTTCTATTTTTACTATGTTTTACAGAGACATGAGTTGAAGAGGGCAGGCCCTAAAGAATCATTGACCCATCTCAGATCTACTGTCCCTTTCCTACCCACACATAAGACACACATGCAGTTTCACTGGGTGTACTACTTCAAATTGGTTGAACTAGAAGAAACACATTGTATGATACTGAAGTAGTTATACATTAGAAAACAGATGCTCTCATTTACCCACACATCTGTCAGCTTGGCCTTAGTGTAATAGGTGTTTTTCTGGTTATTATTTCTGATGCATTCCTAAACATCCCCAGAAAGGGAGTGTGGAAAAGCAAAGGCTATGCAACTAGGATACTTAAATCTTTAAGTCACAGGTTCATTCAGGACGGAAATGAATATACTTGCATTTATGATACTGAATGTGTCTTCAGTACATTTATGTTCTAGTGTAGCTAGAATCAGACTTGATAGCCTATAATTTCTTTTTAACATTAACTTGCATCCATTCTTAGTCATAGTTGGAGGAGAAATGTGCAAGGAATCTGTTCTGTGTGGATTCAGCCTCTAGGACTCTAGTCCATTTTGCAGCGGCCCAGAGTCTGAGTTCCTGGTGAGCAAGCCCTTTCTCATCTTGTAGCTGCTCCTGACAAGGAAGTTTGCCAGTTGTGCAAGTGGAGGTCCACAAGCATTCATGACTTCTTCTTGGCTTGGATCACTTGAAGGACTAGGCCAAACCCAAGAGGAAGTCTGTGAATTCTGGAAGGATAAAATCCGAAAGGGTTCATTACAACCCTAACTTAAAGTATACCCATTAAAATCAGCAGGGCATAAGTTAGTCATTAGTAATTTATTCTAACTATGGCTAGATCTCAGTTGAATCCATTATGCATTAAGGATACGATATGATAGGCTGTAAGAAATCCTACTTCTGAAGAGATAGACTGTGAATACTGGATACTGTTATAAGCTCTTACATATTAAACACACACACATCAAAGAGAAATGAAGATATGTAGGCATAAAATGATGGGTAAATCATTTAGAAAGTGATATTACACCCTCCTCATACTACTTGGCTCTTTTTCCATGCTTCTGTCTCAACTGAAGTAGAAATAAGTGGTTTCCATTGTCTGCCAGTTCAAAATCTAGAGTTAGTGCTACAACATGGACCACATTCACATATTTCAGAATAAAAGCACACACACATCTGTCCATGGCCTGTAATATCTCTTGTGAGATGTCTATTGTTAATGGTATCACTTGATTAGAAATTCATTTCTAATACTAAAAATACAGGAAGTGTTTTGATAAAATTCTCTTCCAAAATGTATGTATTTGTAGGAGTGCCTTTTCATCTGAGAAGGAAGAACATTTTGCCTTCCCACACCCTGGCAAAAAAATGAGAAATGGCATCCAAGATTCTTTACTGAAACCAAGTCCTTGTAAAAAAGCAAAAGAAAGAAGAACTCACTGTACATTTCCAGCCAACTTTCTGTACCGTTACTAAAGCTATCACAGATATTACTGTGGAAGAATTGTTTATGGACAAGGAGGGGATCAGAGATATCTCAGTGTTCTACAAATGAACTCACCAGCCACAGCAAAGTGAGATGCTGATAGTGATGGTCTTTACATTCCACCTGAATTAAGCAATTGGAGTGAACAAAGACCATGCAGTGTGATATATGGGGCCATGAGTTCTGCTGTCACCGCATCATGGAAAAGTTACATTTCAACATGGTATTTCTATGCAAACAGTAAGAAACTATTATACATTTAGAGTAGCCAGACTCTGGCAATTGCTGGTGCAAGGTGGAGTTATCCCAGCAAACATGATCAGAATGTGGTAAAATGACCCAATCCATTTGCTAAGCACAAGAAGATACTGTTACTGTAGAAGGCAATTAAAATGTTAAGCATTTCTCAAGATCAGTTCATGACTAACTGTAAATAATTGCACATGGAATAAAGAGGATATTTGGGCTCTGAGCAAGTAATCTATCTTTCCCTTAAACCAATGAAATAATTCATAAACTAGAATGAAACTTAAAATTAATACATGTTTGGGATTCAGCATCAAATTACTATCATTCACCTTTAAATTTGATTTACACATTCATTACACCTTGACTTCCAGTAGACCTGTATATATCTGAAGCATATATAAATTGATAGCTGAGTTTGTCAAGAGGCACAGAAGGCAGCTCCCTTGGCATTTGGGATTTCTTCCAAAAAGGCAGTGTCAGGAGAAGGCAGTTATGATAGAGAGAGAACTAGGATGAGGCGAGAGAAAAAAAATCTAGATGATCTGATCTAGGTTTTCTATTTCACACAGCTATTCTTCCTTTTAAGAACTTCCAGAATGGCAGTAAGTTTTGTTCTTGCTGTCGTTGTTCTGAGACCTTCATCTACATGGTTTACCCATTTTTCCTTCTATAAATTTGCTCCCTTTGGCTAAGGCAAGAAGTGAACTCCAATCAGTATTTTATGAAATCCATGTGGCATGAATTCTTCTTGGCAGCTGTCCCTTACTGCTCTCCTCCACGATGCTTTACCCTCAACCCTGCCTACACTTCCATTCCAGCCAGATCAATAAGGCAAATCAAAGAGTGTGGTACAGAACAGCCAGATATTGGAAATATTCCCTACATTGATTTAAATACTGGAGACACCATGCAATCCACAGAGGGTTGAACAGACCTCAGATACCTAAACCTACACTAAACTTATGTTAAGTGGTTCAAGTTTACCATGTTGGCTCCAAGCAACTTACATATATTTTAGTACTAAGGTTTACAGGGCCAGCATAAAGGCTAGGCATGGTTAGACACTTGGGAAAAGCCCATATTCCAGGAATGACCTCCTGGAATAACCTCCCCCACTGGAATCATTCCTTCTTTTCAACGCTATAATCTGCCTATTCACTTGCTCCTCATCTAGCCTAGCAAATGGAGGTCATGAGGAAGAACAATAGATACTGATGTTTACTGGTTTTGTACCTGTCAAGCAAGTGATGGCAATGATGAGAAAAATGCAAGGGTCAAAAGCATCTGGTGACAATTAGCAATGGGGAAAAAAAGATTTCCCAGGAGAGGTGTCCATTTAAGATGTGTTGGTGAAAGGTCCTCAGAGACCTAGAAATGGTCTCTGATAAGACCTAAGTTAATATACTTAGGTTTGTCAGGAGTCTGTTCTCATGACAATATTGGCCAGGATGTCTCCAATTATATTATATTGTTTTATATTGTTATTGTGTTGTTTATTTATTGTTATGAGCTGCCCTGAGGCTTCGGCGAATGGGGCAGCATAGAAGCTTCCTAACTAGATAAATAAATAAATAAATTATATATTTTATTATTGACATCAGCTTTGGAAGACTTATGCCTGGAAAGATAGCCAAGAAATATTTTAAGATTTTAAATATAAATACAAATTTATTTAACTTTAAAGCTAGAGAAACGGTTCAGTTGAATATATACAAATTTGCCTAGACAAAACAAGAAAAAGCATCTAAGTGCAGAATAAAGCTATAGTCAGAGGCAGGATAATAAATATCCAGAATGGAAATCAAAGTTTCAAATAAGAAAATATATTTTCTTCACAAATTGGAAGAAAGTGTCTGGTGAACTTGTTCCATTTTATACTTAAATTCATTCCCCCCACCACCATTTTTATATGTAAGTTATCCACCGTATCATAAAATTGTTCACCCTGGAATCTAAATGTAAAACTTTCCAAACATAAAAGATTTTCATTTTGAGATTATTGGTATCCAGGTCATTCACTTCAGGTTGTATGTGTGCATGTGTGTATGTCACGGTATCACTTGAGCAACTACTGTGCTTTAAATTATCTCTACATTACTGGTTTATTTCAGAGGTAAACTTAGAAAATTTGGGGTGAGGATTGAAGCAGTGAGCAGCAGTAAGCATGGTAATATATCTGCTTATTTCCCCTGACCATTATTCTGGTTAATTCCTGGGGTCAGCTGAGAGCCTCCTCTCTGCTTGCCAGTATCCACGTTTTGTGAGAATTAGGACACCTTACAAAACAGATTCTACTCCTTGACTTCTTAGTAAACCCACATTAAAAGATCATAAAGTTTAGGTTGCTCAAGAGCATTTCCTGTCAGTGAAATCGCTCAAATTCAACCAAAACACCAACTGAGCCAATATTAACATCCCGGGCAACCTCAATTCCCATCTCTTGAAAACTAAACATAAACCCAAATACAACTCACTTTAAGGAAGTTGCATAACATTCTCCCTTCTAATTCCAACCTAAAACCACCCACAAGGCATTCTAGCAGCATTTGAAATCACAATGAAATGTAAATTAGCTGCTCCTGAGTCATTTTATCTTGGTCTGCCTGCTGATAGTTTATGCAGTATGGTGGTACAAACAAGATAGTAAAACACCTGAGCCAAAAGAGGGGACATAATCTGTGGAAAACTGGATCCTGTTGTGAAATGAAGCCCTCCTCATTGCAGCCATTTTTGGAGTGGTGAATGCAGCATGGGGAAAGAGGCCATGAAATGTTTGCGCATAAAAATTGCTTGCAGGAAACATTGCCCTCACTATGCTTCAGTCTCTGTGGATGTCCTGGCAAGGTTCTCCAGGACCAGGCTCAGAAAGAAACTTTGGGGACTCATAAAAGCCCACCTCAAAGGAGTGGCAAACTTTACAAGCTCCCAAATAGTTCTGGCTCAGATTAAGATCTGAGCCAGAGAAACATTTCTGGCTTCTATCATTGACAAATGATTTCCATGCCAGGAGAAGGAACTCTGTTAACTGAACAAAGTCTTTGTCACCCAGGCTTTGGCCACCAAAGATCAAAGACCAGGGCTGGCTCCACGTTTTTGTGAGCACTTGGCAATAGATTTCCAGCAATCCTCTTTGGCCCCCTCCTGTCCACACTTCACCCTCTAATCATAATATTCTCTGGCTCCTCCCTATATGGTACTTTCCCTTTGGAAAACAGGAAAACCTCACTCACTCATGCCCCTCCTTTACCCTGCTTGCCCTTCTGAAACTTACCAAAGGGAAGTTTGGTAACATCACTCCTTTTTCCCCCGCTTTGGAAAGGATGGACATGGGCCAGGTGGGTCAAGGATGGAGAAGAAAAGAGATGTTGATGAAGATGATTTTGTAAAACCCTAAAAGATGATAATATAACTGATTTCTCTCTCTGAATTCTGGATAGTGGGAACAAGTATGGGGGCGCTTTTACTCTTGGGGGTGCTTTTACTCTTATGTCTCACCTGCAGACCTGATTACATATTTATCCTGTCTCTTTCCTCAAGGACAGCATACATGGCTTGCCTGTTTTATACTAATTGTGACAACCCTAGGAGGTGGATTAGATTCAGAGGGCAAGACTTGCTCATAGGACTTAAATGGATGTCTTCCTAATTGAAAGGCATATACATACATTTCTTTTCTTCTGCCTTCTGTGATTAGCAGATAGCTTAGCCGTTTCTGATTGTTGTTCTCCAATTATCAACTTCTCCAGCTAGAATGGCCAACAGGCAGGGAAGGTGAGAGTTGTAGTCCAACATCTGGACTTCCAAGTGTGGGGAAAACTATATTTAGAGAGAGGTTTGAGCACATGACCCATAAAAATTTAAATTTTTAGTAATCTAATTGTATTCATAATCCATTTTAATTGATTTGATTGAATTATTTTTCTCTGCTATAAAAAGGCACCTTTCTGGAAAAGTGGCATATGTAAAAATTGAAAGAATTAACATTTATCAATAAAAGTGTGTCTGAGCAGGGTAGCATAACATGGAAGTCATAAGACTGGATCACAAAACTATTTTGAAAAATGTAGAAAATGTACTTAATATCCTTTCAAGATCTATTTAAAATAATTCATTTCATATATCTATTTCATATGTATTTAGTGGCAAGTATAAATGCAATGTTTATTGCTAGTTTGGAAATGCATCCCTATGCTCATTTTATAATACATATAAGAGACAGCAACAAGTAAATCATTTTTCTTTAAAATAATTAAGGTCCCCTGGTTTCTGATTTTTTTGTAACATGTGGAACTTCCACTGCACATTTGAAAATTTATTCAGTATTTAATCTTACTGTAAACCTAATTAGTGACCCAAGCATTTTCTTACTAGGTCCATGAAGGGAAGGGAAGGGAAGGGAAGGGAAGGGAAGGGAAGGGAAGGGAAGGGAAGGGAAGGGAGAATGAAGATGTGTCACTTATATATATATTCACAGACACTTTTAGTCATTTCCTATACTGTGATCAAAATCAGCTGACTATTCATCAGTGTCACCATATGTCTTCTTTCATACACTTGACCTTTAGAATGCCCACTAAAACAGGGAAGATCAATTCCTAACAATATCTTGGCAACAAGAAAGGATATTTCCCCATTTCATATACATGTTTATTCAACTGAGGTTCAGCCCAATTGACGTCTGTTGCATGGAAAGCTTCCTTCCTTTTCTGCTAATTTAGGAAGCTGTGTGTAATGCTAACATATTAATTAAGGGTGGAGACTCAAAAGCTGTACCTTTCTGAACAGAAATAATTAAAAAAACCCTTCCCATCTGTACTAGCCCAGTTATATAGGTACAGTTATCCCCAGCATATATTTGTCTGTCATACCTCTGATAAAGGTGAGGGACATGTTGGGAAAAAGGAAGGATCCTAATTCACCACTAACATGGGTGAATACACAGGAATTTAAAGCCAAACTTTTAAGAGCCAGGGCACAATCCTGTTCATATTTAGATAGAAAGATGATATATAATTCCTATATGTTATATGATTTTTTTTCCTAAGCATGCATAATATTGTTTCTTGAACCACTCAGATTCTTGGACTTCAGTGGATGAATCCTTTTCTCCCCTCATTCAAATAAATAAATAAATACATACATGCACAAAACCAAACCAAAGCAATAAGATTCTCAAGTTCTTTCCTTCTAGAATTGGAAAAGATCTGCAAATTCAGGTAAATTATTTATTACAAATGAATTGAAACAGAATTGCCAATTGATCACTGTAGTTTCTGCACTACAGTAATGAATGACCTTCGTTATTTAAGAAGTTAGCTCAAATAATAGTTATGAATGTGTAGATCAAGTGATGCCTGCATGTCTTAATCCAGAAAATGTGAATGTACCAGCCTAAAACTCCTTATGAGGTGATTCCACTATTATTTAATGAAGGTTTCTATTTCACCTCAAACACAGAGATAGGCAAAGTTAAATCTTACGTTTTGCAAATATTAATTTTCATTTGGAAATACCTATTTTGGATGTGAAACATCTTTTGCTGAATAGCTTAAACACATGATATAAAAATTACATACATATTCAATTATATAATTGGAATGTAATTACAGTTGCTTATTTTCTCAGACCTGAAATACTAATCAAAACTTTGATAAAGCTTCCTTGAATGTTATGACTTTAAATCAATATGCAAAAATAAGTAAGTCAAGGTAACAGCATAAGATAATCTCAGTAAGACCAATAAAATACATTTGATTATTCATTGTAGACAGAAACGGCATTAAATTCCAACTGAATTAATAAAAATGTAAATGTACATACAAGCTTTTTCTGGAAAGCTTATAACCAAGCTTATAATCTCTTAAAACCAAGAATGCAGAGAGCCAAAATACCTCCCTTGTTAGGACGTTCCACATTTATGGGGCTATCATAGAAAAGGCCTTGTCTGTTATGTACACTGGCCTAAGTGGCCCTAAATCTAGGGTTACAGGAAGGGATTCTTTGGCTAAACTTAGGACACAAGCCTGAAGCTGAACAACAACATTCCTTTGGATATTCCAGGGTTTGGTGTATAGACCTCAAAGTTCATTTTTGTTTTTTCCTGATTTTCTTTCTACATTTTTGGGAGATTAATATTAGACTCTGGTTGAGGTTTTTTATCTGTTGAAATAGGTAAATCTATGTCAGGTGATGGTATGCAATGCTGAATGCCTCCCTCCCATGTATGTTTCAACTTAAAGACACCCTGATTGCCCTTTTCATGTAGTGGCCAAACACATGCTTTCTGTTGTTTGTGAAGTACATCCCAGCATTTGCCAATAGTCCATCTTCCAGAAACTTTGGCTTATGGTTCCAGAATCCATATCTCTAAGGCACTGATATCATAGCCTGTCATTCAAGGATTTTTCTTTCCCTATCAGTTCCCCTTCCACGCACTGGTAGGATTGAGGAGAAAAGTATCTGAGACCTAGTGTTTTTATTCTCCTTATTAGAGCTTTCAAGTTTGATATTATTTCTTCATTGCTTCTCCTGGAAGTGTCCTTTCTTCTCACATGGATGAGAAGGAAGGGGTATTTGTCAGTGACTCGTATGAGATGTGTGAATCTATTGGTTATTTCATTAATCTTGACTCCCAGGAAACAGCATATCTGGTGATTCTCTGGGTCATCATAGCATCCATATTTTTCCATTCCACTCATCAGGGAGTCTCTCACAGCTAACACTATGATGATGATGATGATGATGATGATGATGAGGAGGAGGAGGAGGAGGAGCTGATGTTTCCCTTATTTGGTTGTCATTTGTTCAATGTCATGACCAAACTCCCTGTTTGCTCTCCCTGTTCCCTTTCCCTGTTCGCTCACACCTTTGGAGCTTGGCTGCTTGTATCCCAGAGGCCAGCTGGGGCAGCTTCCTCTGATCTGCTTAGCCATATACAGACCATCACAGCAATCTAATCTGAATATGACTAGCCACAAAAGTATTTGAAACAATGTACAGTGCCACTTGATAGGATTGCAGGTGAACAGCAGCTAAGTTGGTAGAAAGCACTCCTGGCCACCACTACCACCTGCGCTTCCACCGATAATAACTATGTAGGACCATAGGACCAGACCTGACTTGTTTAAATGGGAATTCAATGGTGCCCAAATAAGGGCAACAGGAACCCCCTTCCCCCACACCCCCCAAGGAAGCAGTCACTATTTCCAAAGTCTTGGTCCTGAAGCAAGGGGGTGGGTGGGTAACAGACAGGATGTAAGTCTTTTTCTTCTAATCAGCTTGTCCACATCCTCAAATTTTACAAGCTGAAAGATTGATAAAAAACTGCACAATCAGATAGTTTCCTGGCTTCTCCCATCTCTAATTTGATTAGATGGTATGAATAGTGAAAGACTGGTATAGTATAATTAGTATTACACATGCAGTTTGTATTCAAAAGACCTAAGAACCAAAAGATTATTTTACTGATGAGAAACTACTGCTTAAGAAGTAATCCCACAACTCCAAATTTGGATCATTTTTCTTGGATGTTTTGAGTATCACTTAAAAAAAAACTTTATTTCTTTATGAATTTTATTATATATTGGCTAAGACATAAGTCACAGAGGTTAAATATCTTATCGGAAAAACATTCATTTTCTCATAAACTATGTTGGTGGCCTAATTATTCAGATCTGAGTTCTTGGCAAGAAAAGTTAAAAGTTCTAAATGACTTTAAAAATCTGAATGAGTATAGAGAACCTTAAAAAGTGTAAAGGGGGAACATAAAACCATTATAAAAATAGCAATGAAAGTGGTGCAAATCATGTCAGAGGGAGATCCGTGGGGCTCTGGAAGCCAATTTAAGTCAAGCTGAAGGATCCCCAAAAACAGAGCATGGGTTTAAATATTACAGTGCACAGTTGTAGGAAAGCCTATGAAATTTTACTTCAGAGCTGGAATTTATATATAACAGCACATGACCACAAAAAGGAAATATCTGAATCGTCTCTCAAATCTATATGTTCTACAAGTTGTGCCACTGCTCAGCTCTTTATTGCTCTGCATGACTGAGCTGTAGGAAGCAGTCTGAGATGAGCCAGGAAGCAGGAGCTAAGAGTCATGTCAACAGATCAAAATCCAGAACAGTAGTCAAGAAAGAAAGTCAAAGCATATATAATCATGCTATAGTTCAGGTAAGACTGAGCTGGAATCTTCTATCCTTCTTACACCCTGGAGCATCCAAAGGCCAATATGAGCGGGCAGAGTCAGAGTTCATCTAAACTTTCGCTGACAGCTATGTCTTTTTTTTCCCTTTTCTCCAAAGAAATCATGAGAGATGGAATTGCAATGGGACCCCAATATATGGGGGCTGAGTAGCTCCATACTGGGACTCCCACACCTGCAACTTGCATTTGCATTACCAGAAACGATCTATTGAAATGAATGATTCTAATTGTTTATGCAATTGTCATCCTTTCCTACCTCAGTGAGAGAAACCATCCAGGCGCAGGGCTTTAAAAGGCTGGATTTGAATTTTGCCATGTTTGTGGTGCTGAATTAGGTTTGCAATCATTGAAGCCCCAACTCTATCATATCTATATGGCCCTCTCCATGTACCTACTGAATATGGCATTTGTTTCTGTTCATCTTGAGAATGTACTGAAAATTGCCAATTTCTTCATATGTGAGTTGGAAATAATGTAAGATTAAAAAAAAATGAATGCAAAACTGACATATTCTTTTGACAGGGGTCATTGTGATGACAAAGAAATAGTATATCCTGTTCAGAGCTGGCAAAGCTATGTGTCATGCCACCCTAAACACTCTGAATGGAATCTTTGGAACGGAAGTGAGGTGTGTATTCATGTGTGTGCATGAGCAGTCCCTGAGGATGCATATCCACTGCTGAAGTAGCAGCACATTATCTGAACTTGTGCACTAGGCTTGGCATTATTACCTTGGCTGGTAACTAGACTGTGCATCCAAAATATGGATACTCAACTTTTCCCTCATTATTTAGGCATAAGTACATGGATGGGTTTGAATATTTTGTTAAATAGTCTGCTTATTGCAATGTGTATTGGTTTTAGTTTAGGACTTGTCAGAACATTTTGAGAAAAAAATCAGTAATATTATTTTTAAGAACTTTCTCCTATAGATATTCAGGAGCCTTGCATCATCTCATTGTCTTCCTGCTTTTCCTGAAATAGAATTCACATTACATTCCTTCATTGCTCCTCTTGTTAAGCCTAGTTCTTGAGCAAGCTATATTTGATCAGTTTTAGGCAATGGCCTCTAGTATATGCTATGGAGTTTAACATCCAAAATGGATAAAGGATCCATGTTTTACAGTGACTTAAATTTCACTTCTATGCAAAGAACTTGCATCTGCACAAAAGATGCATCTTTCCAAAAGATGACTTGCACTGTAGACACAAGATGAAATGTGGTAACACTATAAACTTCTTTGAGAAACATTTCCATAAATGGGTGCTTAGCTGTAGGAAAAATGGAATGGGAATATTTGGATCTTGCCCAAGCAAGGAGAGAGGTTACATTTGAACCTGGGCAGCCATTTGACTCTCAGTCCAACATATCTCACAGGCTTGTTGTTGAGGAGATAAGATTGAGAGCTAGGGGAGGGGAATGATGTAAGCCACCTTGAGTTCTTTAAAGAGGAAAAAGTGGGGATATAGACCCAATAAATAAATAAATATGTTTTTAGCTAAAGTGCTTGTGGGGATGATTTGGGAGGTTTGGATATGTACTGTATTTTGGAAGTGTTAACTATTTATTTTATTTCAACCACAGAAGAGTAACAACTTTGGATAGATGCCTGAGCTAACCCTTATCCAACAGAGAATGTTCAATGGGAACAGGGGATAGGTTACTAATCTGGAGTCAGAGTTCAAGGGAAATGTTTGGGCCTTGGTTGAACATATGGCTCTGCCCAGTGGAAGAAATTCATGTTTGGACCTAAACCAGACAATCAGTTCAAGAATGTATGGTCTCGATCTGACAGTTCTTGACCAAAACTATAATAACTACCAACTCATCTTATGTTGTAACCCAGACACTACAAAAATATAACCATTCTCAACATAAAAGAAAAATGGAAGGATGAGCCAATACCTGCATATGTGGAAACTAATTTTGTATTTTTTCCTCTTCTTGGTAAGTGTGTCTTTTGTTGCTTTTCAAAGGAAAACACTTTGCATTTAATGCATTGTCCTGCCTTTTGTTTTGTTTTGTTTTGTTTTGTTTTGAATAGGGGGTGTCTGACAGGCATGGACCAGGTACTCCAGAGGCAGCCACAAGACTCAGAATCACAGCTCTCCTGTGAAAGAGGCCTGCTTTCTGGTTAACATTTTCTCTAATTGCCAGCTGGTTATAATAATTAACTCAATGCACCGATTTCTCAGAATGATTTACTGCTGGCCACTGAACACAGGAATGATTTATTATTGGCCACTGAACTAATTTTGAAAGCAGAGAATGGCTGTTTATATGTTAGACATTCTTTCACTGATCATAGGGTAAACATATTCATGCAGAAAAGCTCAGTGTGTTTGTGTGTTGTATGCATGCTGTTTCTCAAATGTGCAGTTCTGTCTTATTGACTTTAAGCTCTTAGAAAGACTTTCCAAAAGAGGATTTAATTTAATTCGTTTCTTAAGCAGCATGCACAATGAGAGAACTATAAGAATTCTCATGACAACAGAACAATTTTTGACATACTAATGTTTAAAGATTACTGGAAAACATTAACTACACATTGGCACTGCATGAAAGATTTCTCCCCCTTTCATTGATTCTCTTACTATCAGAAAAACATTTAGGAGAACACTTAATAGCACCTAGGCAACTATTAGGAATGACTAAGAAATGATGAACAAAAGCTGGTTTCTTTTTCCCTATTGAAACTCTCATTTTCTTTAAAAGACCAGACTTTACCAACACCCAAAACCTCTTTTTCTGTGGTGTCACTCCCTCCAGTGGCAGTAAGAACATACTGTCTATCCATAGTAGTATAGCAGCAAATTTAGAAGTGGGGGGGTGGGGGTGGGGTCCCTTCATGATAGGCAGAGCCACACCTCAAAGCCACGCCCCCACCAAAGCCACACCTATTTCCAAAATTATGCAAAATATGATTACGCAATAAAAATGAGCTTTGTCACTTTGTTTGCATTTCTGTTGAGCAATGAATGCAAGATGAGGATACCTCTTTTTGAGGTGAAACAACTGCTTCTAGAAGTTTTTTTAAAAATCTTATTATGAATGAATGGGTTTTTTATTACAATCATACCACACTCTCCAGCCGCAAAGCTCCTAGAATGGCTTATGTGGAATTAATAGTTATTCCAATGAATGTACTACAGTTACACTTCATTTATTCCACTTGAACCATTATTTCTCCCAATGGCATAAATAATTGGGATTGTGGGGGTCAGGGAAGATGAGAGGTAGTTTATGCAGAAAAGGCAAGCTGACCAAATGCTGCTGAGGAGCAGAGACCCCAGAATGTCATGTCTGGTAAAAGAAGTTCAGGAGAGGCATTCCATCAGGTGCTGTGGTCCCAACCTGTGTTGGGCTTTACAAACTAAAACCAACACCTTGAATTGGGACTAGAAGAATATAGACAGCTAGTACAAGTGACCAGAATTGGAATTATATGATCAGATCATCTGATCCCTGTTGTTAGTCTGTCTGCCACATTTTGCAGAAGCTGCAGATTCTGAACAGTATTCAAGGGCAGCCCTACAAAGAATTGGTTTCAGTGATCTAATTTAGAGATTATCATAGTGTAAATCACTGGTGCCACACTATCTTTGTCCAGAGAGGGTTATGGTTGAAGCACCAGCCTAAGCTGGTAGAAGGCATTCCGAGCCACTGAAGCTACCAGGGCCCAAGGAGCACCCCTTGGGCTTGGGTTTCTGAGTAAACATGCTATTCCTGAATTGCTTTTCCACAAGATTTTATTGTTCTGTATCTCTGAGTTCATCCAGAGTGAAATGTTGTATCTGTCTCTGATACCCCTTAGTGTTCTCTTTATACCCCTGTTGTCTGCACATTCCCACAGACAGAGCACTGTGAAACCTAGTCCTTTTGCGATCCTGCTCTTTCTATGTTAACTGAATTGTCCACCTATGCTGTCTCATAACAACTGGCATCACCTCCTCAAGGGGAGGGACCTGCATGTCAGACAGACTCAGTTCCTCTCCAGCACCCATCTCTTTGTCCTGATCCACGATTGGTAGACTGGGGCTCTCATCTCCTCCTTTTCTGTATCTCTTTGTTCCCATGGGTCAGTTGTCTGTCACCCCCATCATCCTGGACTGACAACTCTTCTCCTTGGTCCCCAGACATCCCTTCCTTGCAGAAGGAAAAAGTCACCATTAGTCTAAATCTCAACAGGCAGTGATCTGACCATGACAAGGGGACCAATTTAAGGTCTCCCACCTGCAGATCATTATTTCCTGCCCAGATGAATAAAATGAATCTAGTTTGCCCTGTTACATGTGTTGGGCCAAAAACGTGTTGGAACAGCCCCATGGTTGTCATGGAGTCTGTTAAATACTGAGCTGCCCTAGACAGAACATCTTCAGCATGGATCCACTGGGACCATCAGCTGAGCAACTTCTTTCAGCTCAGGTAAGGAGACTGTTGAGTCACAGGGTGAACAGTGTACCAACAGAACCCCCAGTATCTGGTAGGTCTCATGAATTTGATCTGTTTATTGCTAAGATAAGAAAATATTAACATCGGAAAGGAAACATATTTTCATTTTCTGTGTTTAACATAAGTGAGATTCACTGAAGATGCATTAGAAATACTAAAAGGACTGTGAATTTTTAAAACCAGCTTTTGCAAGCTACAAGTGATGATATTACTCATTGGTATTAGCATGAAAGCTACTCAGCATGACTTCTTTTCTAAATAGTATTCACAAGTGTCATTCTTGCTGTTCAGAGAGATAAAAAGAGATTATGCTTCAGGCCTCTAAGCGCTGCTGATTTTTTGTTTCTTTTGTCCTTCTTTCATAGCTATTATATTAAATGATTCATTTGGATCTGATAATCAAATCAACTACTTTCCCCTATTAAAAGAAACACACCCTCCTGCTTTCCATTTTCAGAAACACATTCTTGTACTGGCTAAAATTCTGCTTTAAAAGAACTCTTTGTTAAAGGTGTCATAGATTTCTTTTGAAGGGATGTCAGGTGTTCAAGGAAGTTTATTACTGTGCTTATCTAGGCCTGCCTGATCCAGTAAAGGATAAAGCCTGAAGACTTCAGTTGAGTTATAAGTAAAAGACTAGATGCTTTGCTCTGTTCAGCCTGGATAAATATAAGAATTATTAACTTTTTGAGAAGTGATTGAGCACAGCAGGGGAATCCATCTCCCACACTCAGCTGGACAAATACATCCATTTGGCTGTTGGTATTGCTTAAGCCAAGATAGATTTGTGTTGATAAACCTAACCAATGGAATGCAAATGCACTTACTCTGGTCATCTTACTAAGAGTTGCATTTGTTGCCCACTGCTTTTATTCTTAACAACTGACAGCAAAGGACAAGGTGGCAGCAGAGGAGGAGGTGGCTAGATAGAGTCACTGGGGCAGCAGGTGTGAGCTTGGGTGGACTCTGACGGATGATGGAGGACAGGGGTACCTGCAAGAATGTTGTCCATGGTGTCATGATGGATCAGGCACGGCTTTGTGACTAACAACAACAACACTTTTATTCTTGGGCCAAAGAGGTGGACCTTAAAAGAAGTGCTTGGTTATGCATGGCTGTGTGGTTCCTGTGGGAACATTCCCCTAGAAAACTGTAATTCAAAAGCCCAATTTATAAGAACAGGTCTCATAAGTAAACCGGTCTGATCCTACACAGGAGGAATGCTGTGGCATTAAAATTAATTCTCCAGTGGAGAGTGCTCTGTTCATGCTTGTGTTCCTGGAGAGACCCATCCAAAATGGAAGTTTAATTCCCAATGATTGATGAGGAGCACTGGTAGGAAGGAAGCATTTTCTACTAAGATACTGGCACCTGTGTAGTTGAAAGTCAACGTAGAGCTAGGGAGAAAGACAGTATGAATCTATTTTATAATATATTTCTCTTAAAAAAAATTCTGTCTCTTTTCTTTCAGATCTCAACAGAGTTTGCATTAGTTACCACTGATGGAGTTTGCAATAATTGTTCAAAGTATTTTCAAATCCCAATGATTTCAGTCCCTGAATAGTTTCATTATATTTATTTATTTAGGAAACTAATATGAAGGTAATAAATGCAAAAGGCTCATTTGAAAATGTTCCCAGGCTTTTACATTAAAAAATGTGGCTTGCTAATCAGCAAAGTCCTAGGAAATGTTAAGGTTACTTAAGATTTTTTTCCTGGAAGACACAACCTAGATCTGGATAGGATTTTAACTGTTAAAAATAATTATAAAATGTTTGCAAGCATTGCAGTAGAACTGAGCAGGGGTTCAAAATGTTCACTTGTGTTATGAGCAGAGACTAATAAAAGGAAAGCTATATTTTAGGGTTGAAGAAGAAAGGGAAGGTACTTATGGGGCAAATATATCTCCTTTCTCCTGCAAGTGTCTTTCTGTAAACAATGGGTGAGTTCTATGCAGTACTACACAGTACCAGTATAGGTTTAAGTTCCATATATCCCCCTTTATGGTAGATTGCTATGTTTAGATATTCTCTGGAATGTCTATCATTCCACAGTGCTATACTGGACTTCACAGTTTGATAGGCTGAGTAAAAATGTGATATAGTTGGAGATGGGCAAACTATATTTGTGCTTTCTTTGGCTTATAAGCACATCAGTGTTTTGTACATCATTATCCCACTAGAATTTATGATGAGTTTCCTAGCAATGAGGAAAAAAGCAAGCTCTTTTTGCCAAAAAAGCATGCAACTGATGGCTTGAGCAAAGGCTCCTGCATGAGTATGCAGAGTATTACTAACATCTGTTTGACAGTCTGTAGAAAAACAAAGACAGGAGAGTGCCAGGCCAAAAGAAAAAAAAGTATTTCAGAAAATCTATTTTGAAGCACATGCAAAATACATCAGAATGCCTTGTAGATTAGTAGTGACAGAACAAATCACATATGTCAATGCAGAGGTGAAGGGTACCAGGGCCAATGAGTGCATGGAATAGCCAAAACGGAACATTCTTCGAACATTCTTCGAAAGCAAGCATAAATGTTATTTGTGGAGTTAAGATTGTTTTTATTTTTTCTGAGAGTTCATTTATCATAATTAATGTCACAATGTTGGAAGATTTTTCACTTAATATCAACTATTATTAATTGACATGTATTACACAGAATTCTTAAAGTGCTTGGCACCTTTCAAGTTGCATTTATAGGTTTGCTCTAAAGTTTTTAAAAGCTAGAAAGAGAAAAACCAATGGCAGATAATAGCAGAGGAACTTAAGAGAATGAAAGGGGAAATAAAATTGATAAATGCATGTCATCAGATCAAATGAAGCCAAAGGGATTGGCTAGGATGGGCCACAAAGGACCAGGGCAGAACAGACTAAAAATTAGTTAAACTCACATATTTCAGTAACTGATCTCCTATTGACATGAGTGGTTCAGCTTTAGCAGGACAGATGTCAGCATGAGATCATGTGAGCATGGCTCCTGTGGGATCAAAGTGTTGTGTGCTTTGCCCTTTTTTCCATTGACTTCATTCAGTTTAATCGGTATCAACACACATACACTTCATCATGTCATTTGAGCCATAAATTAACTGAAGCTCAAATGAATTAGGTGGCTAATTTGTTACATGCAGTGCAACATGGGATGTGTGAGACAATAAAATAATGCCATAAAATAAAATGTGTGCTGATAAATGATACTATAAAATAAAATGAGATACTACATCCTGTGACTAGATTTCAAATATTCACCTGAGTAGCTATATTCAGGCAAGGGACTTTGATTTCTATTTCCTGAACAGCAGCTTCCTTACCCACCCTCTCCCTGGTGCCAAATAACAAGGTAAATCCAGTTGGACTTATTTCCAATAGTCATGGATAAGATTGCCCTTATAGAAACACCACTGGGGACCAAAGAATAGATTACCCACCTTCAGGGTGGAATGAGGACATTTTGGTTGTAGTACCTCAAATATGAAGGTATCATTTCTTAACACTTCACCTGATGCCACACATAATAGTGTTCTTATTCTTGTTATCTTTTAATGAATGCTTCTAACTGGCTTTTACTTGCCTCAAGGAGTTGTTGCTGCTAGAAATTGCTGTTATCATCTTAGCTTTCATTGTGGTTTTACATATTCTGAAACATAGGAAAATATTTGTTAAAGAGCCAATTGAGAACATTTTATGGAAAGGAAGGGAAACAATATTTTACGGCAGGGATGCAGAACCTTAATCCCAATCATCAAAAAGTAAGAAGACATGTCTCTTTCCCTGACTCCATTTGCCCCCACCCCAAAGTACTGATCATTTAGTGAATTCTTGATTTCTGTGCAGCTTTTCCCCTGACTCTAAGTGTTTGAAATGCATGCCTTATGGATTAGTTACTGTTGGTAAGAATTTAAGCAGAAATACCCCCCAGTTTTCATCTTCTCCTCCTCCCACTATTGACATGTCACCTTCAAAAACTTCCCTGAAAGGTAATTTAGCCCTGCCAAGTAGATAGATGGGTAAATTCATAGTCTACCAGGTTTATTTATACAGATTTTGCATATTCCATGCCAAACTTTAACTGTCCACCACAACCTAGCATGGATTGCCAGGAAATCCATACCACTGCCATGAAATCACTATTGGTAGAATCAGATGACTGCTGAGCACATATTTAGTAACTTGCTGGTTTTTCCCATGGGTACATGATCTCTTCTGCACTGGAAGGTCAGCATGGCATAGTTATGTCCAAAATGTATTCTTTGAGTTAGATTATTGCTCAGTTTTTGGAGTCACTTCCCCTTTCATGTGTTTATCATTAAGAGGGTCGTCTCTATTGTGCCCTATATATTTATTATGACCAAGACCTTTGGTACTGTACTATGAATGAACTGAAAGCCTTGCATTGATATTCTTTGCTCATCTGGAAATGGTTGTGCTTGAATAGATGTGCTTTGCCAATATCTAGTTAGCTATAAATATTTAACAATTCCAAAGAAGAGGGCTATTTCTAGAATATCCATTATATTTTATATTGTGCAATGTTTATGAACAACTTGGCTTTCTTGGCAAAACATGCATGGAGCTGGTTACCTCACCTGGAAATTTACCAAAGATATATTTGCTTCTCTCCCCCAATTATTCCCCCCTCATTCACATATATTCTCTCTTGTTTGCTTTGATATTCTTTTTAACCTTTGTTTTCTTTTAAGTTATCACACATGTTTGACAATGTTCTGAGCTAATAATTCAATATAGTTGGTAATTGTAGTGTAGAGTCCTCCATTTGGTTTTGGAATCAGAGGGCTGAAATCCCAGTGCAGTTGCTTGTTTCTCAATATTTTATAGAAATTTTTACATTGTATGTACTGTGCCAAATAATAAGTCAAGGCTCAAGAGTCTGGTGAATAACTGGTATTTTCTTTATTGATCAGTGGAATCTGAAATAAGGATGGTAACTGATCCAACAATGTGAGCAAACCCAGCGAAGGAATACCAAATGCTGAGCAAACTTGATCTTTGTTCTGAGTATGGGAAGATATTCCTATGTTCAGGTCATCTTTGTCAGATGTATGACAAGTGTGATAAGAGAGCATTAAGTGGTGTTATATTAAGGGAGGCCCTCTCTGAATCATTGTCCTCTGGCTAACCTTAGGTGTGAGATTCCTCCATGCTACAAGGTTGTTCCCATCCCTTTCTCCCACTCCTGTTACCCTTGGAAAACTGGTCTGAGAAAACCACAATTCACTGATTTTGATGTCTCAGGGTACTCACTGAACTTTGTTGTTTTATCCAGGGATGGACAAGGCTTAGTTTTTCACAAGCCCCATTACGGTATTCTGAACCTGGATAGAGTAAATTTCTAAAAGCCAGTGTATCACATGTGTCAGCCTCAACTTGGTGTGGGTGGGTTTCCACAAAGGGTAGAGCCTTCAGTTGTTCGTGGAGGCTCTAGACATGAATATCTATTTTCCAGCATTCTTGTGCACACTGAGATCTTCCACAGATATAGGAACAGTCACCCTCTACAAGTTGAGGGTGAAACACAGGATTAAGGAAAGGGCACAGTTTACCTTCTACTCATGAGTTTCCCTGCTCAGGATGCCTGAATTGGCCTTCATTTTTTTACACTTTCCAATTCCTTGTTCATTTCATTCCATTCCAGCTCAAAAAGTTAACATGAAAATCTATATGCATCTTTGTGTGGGCCTTTCTTTTAATATACCCTTGACTGCATATATTTTGGTAATGCAGAAAATGTTAAAAGAAAATACTGTTTAATATTTTTCACTGATACATGCATTTTCTTTATCCTTTCCCTAAGTTAGAAAAATGTGCATGCTTTGGGAAAAGTGCACACAAAAAGAAGCACATATTTTATTTATTTATATAAACACACACACACACACACACACACACACACACATACACTTAAATTAGTGATGGCCCAAATTTAATATTGTAAAAATAAGAAATGTAGAGAAACCAACTTCATCTGGTTTATCTATTCTTAATTTATGTCATATATTTTACAATACACCCCTAATAGGGAAATTCAAGCAGAAGGTGAAAGGCTATTTACAAATGTATGCACAAACTTTAACAAATGTTCATAACTTAGCTCTGTTTAAGATGCAACAATAAAGTTTATCTGGCATTAAAATCCTTACCTGCATTGGTGGATATTTTTCAGGATAAAAAAGGACCACAATCCGAACAGCAGACAATCACCATTTTTTTAAAAAAAATCTAAAGCTAAATTGCAGGCAGTGGAATGAGGTTTGAGGGGGTGAGCATCTCATTCATTTTTTTCAGTCAAATAAACACATTCAAACTATAACAAACTCTTTTGTCTTTTTGATGCAACTGATATAAGTTATACAAAACTTATAAGAACATAGTTCGTTACAAATAAAATTAAACTACTTATTGAGGTCTAGAGCCTCAAACTTCTCAGCTATGCTAGCCAGAAAGAAAGAAAGAAAGAAAGAAAGAAAGAAAGAAAGAAAGAAAGAAAGAAAGAAAGAAAGAAAGAAAGAAAGAAAGAAAGAAAGATGCCTTCTCCTATTATTACCAATTGTTTACCCAGGGTAGTATATGTGCTTTAACACATGATACTTGTTGTTTATACAGCAGCATATTCTGAGTACTTAAAGGGCTGCAGCTAGTATTTATTTTATTCCATTTTTTCTTATACCTGTCCTACTGCTCAGGACAGATAGATAGAGCACACTTTTAAGACAGAAATTACTTTTCAAAGTGACTTAGATCAGTTAATATTCAGTAGATGATTGTGAGGGCATGTTGTATACACAAACAAAAATGAAAGACATGCGCTCATCACATGCTTATAATTTGACATGATTTGACCTCAGTGGAGTTACTTGCCTTTGTTGAAGAAGAAAAGAGTGATTCATCCCCTATTGTTAACCTCTATTTGCTAACAATAACAAAAGTTTCAAAATACTTTCCCAAGCCAATCTTGGGTTCACTCATGAGACACTTTTGTTTTTCCTGCAGTGACTCTGAGTTTGGGATTTCTTAAATGCCTTTTTGCTCATGATATCTAACTGACTGTGTAATCCTACATATGCTTGCTCAGAAATAAGTCTCACTGTGTTCAATCCTGCTTGTTCTTTAGTTTGTCTATAAGAACAGCCTGAGCTTGGCTCCTAGAAGGTAACCCCTATCTGCAATTTATATCCTTTCCCAGAAGGAGAATATGAGAGAGTTTTTGGTCTAGATGTTTTGAGTCTTTCCCTTTGCTTCATTTTTTAGTTCTCATGCTGGATGCTTTCTTGAACATAGGAAGCTATCTTGCGCCAAGCTCAATCATTAGTCCATCTAGCCTAGCATTAGCAGCAGTAACTTCCCAAAACCCTCAACTGTTTTCAGAGATGAGTATTTCCCAGCCCCATCTAGAGGTAGAACCTGAGACCTTCCATGTGCAAGGAAGATGTTCTGGCACTGAGCTTCTGTCACTGAGCCACAGTCTTCTTGAAGGCAAAAAGATGGGAATGGCAAATTTATTGTTTTCTTCAGCTGTTTTTCTGCTATTTGGGTGGTGGGTCGGGGGGAGTCTACAAAACATGCTGAGCTACAAACATACTTTCATAACATGTTGTCAGGAACTCTACGTAGATCATTCATATTTTATAGAACTCCAGCTCTTTGCTGTCTCCTGTAGAACAGTGTGAATTCAATTCAATTCAATTCTCACAGTAGTGGGAAGTAAAAAGAAATGCCCAGCCTGCTTTTCTTGATGCAAAAATAATTTAGATTAGCCTTGGGTGACTGATGACTGTTTATCACAGTTTAGGCACAGCCAGTTTTCACAGTATAAATTTGTCTTCTGGGAGGCTTACAAAATTGCTTAGGGTCTCATGAATTGTTCCCTTGGATTTGCTTTGTATTGACCTTCTCAAAATAATAGGTACTCATGTCACTGCTTTGTACAGGTAAGTTAGGGAGGAAGGTTGTAGATCTCGGAACATCCATATTTTGGTTGAGGAAAAACAAATGTGGTGTGTTATGGTACTTGAGATTTCACAGAAAACCAGCATATATTAGCCTGTTTTCAAAATATAAAGTCCAATTACTTACACTTTAATTTACTACTTATATTATTCCATTTGAATGTTCTTATTAGAAATGCCATTAAACATATCATTTTCTCTCTTGTGTTTTGCCTCTTTCATGGAAAGGGGCTCAAGCCACACATTAATTTGAGGATGCATGCATTAAATTGATTAAGTCTTTACAGCACCCTTCCCAAAGCTGGTTCCTTTCAGATGTTTTGGACTACAACCATCATCAGCTCCAGCCAAAAGGAAAGCTGGGAGCTGCAGTCCAAAACACCCATTATTGAAACATCAAGATTTGGAGATGGCTGCTTTAGAGTTTAACATTTATTCATGCATTCATTTCCCTTATAGGTGAAAGATGCCGTCACCCATAAAGGAATAAATTATATGATGAGACTACAGAGCTGGGCTAAAGAGGAAGTCAACTGAACTAAAGAGCAGAGGCCCCAAAGGCGCATTGGGCCCTTTGGGGTTCAGTTCATTCATTCCATGTGCAGGGAAAGACAAAACTTCCCAGTTTTTATTGCTGGAGTACAGGCTGTTGCTTGAAAATCCTGACTTTCCCTCCACACCTGTCCCATGTTCAATTCTCCTTCTTTGTTTTCACTTTATTTCGCGAACCAGAAAGCAATGGAAATTAACCCAGGAAGCGTACTGTCCAATCTAGTTCTAAAGGCTTACATTTATAAAATTCAAAACAGAAAGAGATGGAGAAATATTAAGAGAAGGAGCAAAAGGGGGTATATATGTATGTGGAAGTATAAGCCATTTTTCAAATGCCAATGGAGGAGTCTACAACAAAATGGCAAATCACAATTTAAGAAAATGAAACATTTATATTTTATTTTATTTTGCTGTTATTTTATTTGGCTTTTATTAGAATACACAATAAAATGAATAAAAATAATTTTGCAACAGACTAATAAAAAGTCAGATAAAGCCTCAAGTAATGCTGGTCTGCTGTTTATTGACTCCAAGTGGCTACTGTGGGTGGCTGAGTTATCTGCTTATGCAGAAATAGCTCCCTATTTTTTTCCGTCCCACTACTACCACTGTTCAGGCGATGAGGAGTATATGAGTACAGATCCACAGGCAGGTAAATGAACAGGGAGGAGGCTAAGTGGTTTCAGGTGGAATTGAGCAATTTTACATATATTGGAGCAAACAGGTTTTCTGGGCACTCTCAAACCTGAGTTGGAGAGCTTGGCCTATTGCTATGATTTCTACCTTTCTCTACCACCAGACCTAGTTTCTATATATCTTTCTTACCTTCAGTTCTATTTACTGCAG
>NW_025335941.1:16998179-17002106 GCF_004798865.1 Varanus komodoensis | reverse complement strand
TGCCCATCCTGGCAATTGGCCCACGGGCCGCGAGTTTGAGACCCCTGATTTACTGTATTACTATCACATGAAGAAGGCAATGAGAAAAGGAACATGGGTAGCTGCCTTATTCTCAGTTCAGTTATTGAGTCATTTGGCCTAGCTTTCTGGACAATGACTGGCAGTGACTCTCCAGGGTTGCAGGCTGGAACTTTTCTGAACCCTACCTGGAAAAGCTGGGGCTTGAGCCCAAAACTTTCAGCATGCAAGGCATGTGCTTAACCACTGAGCTATGGCCCTCCAAGAAGGGTCTAATATTGTGCTACCTGTCTGACATGGCGTGCAACTCTCCTGAGGAAAAGAGGTGACTGAGTTTCTCAGTTGCTGTTGAGAAACAACAAGAGCTGGCCTCCTAAGCCCGACATCAGCATGAAGACCTTTAGCTAATGCATTCTCAAGAGGAGAGTATAGTCCTTAATGAGACAATGTCATGGTGATGCCACCTCCTGTTATCATCCACCCCATTAAAGTATCCATAGCATTTTATTTGTCAACTCACTAGTATACCTTCTCCTACCCCCTGGTGTTCCTACAACTGACATATATGGCAAACAGCACCAGTTTGCTTCTCGTGATAAGGATCATGATTATCGGGTCTTTTGAATGGCTTTTGATATTTTCCTTTCCATTTCATAGCATTTAAGCTCTTAAGCATATAATCACCTGATCATTTTTCAGGCAGAACCGCTATAGTTAGCAGCAAAATATTTTACCAGTTCCTGAAACAAAATAAGTGGTGATGCCCATAGGGACATGAATTCCTTTTAGATGAAGGAATGAAGAGGTGTGTTGAATAAATTTTAGTACTCTATCATTAGAAAGCAAGACAATTATAATATCCATTACCATGCTTATAATTGTGGATTTCAGCAAAAACGATATGCTAAGAATTTGAAAAAGCAAGTTTCTTTGTCTTTCTTTTTTTAATGAAAGCCAAATGGAAGCAGTTTATTATATTGCTGTATTAAAGACAGATAGAAGAAGTATGCAGGTATTTGAGTCTAGTAAGCATGCAAAGAGGGGGAACATACTAAGCCTACCTCTTCCATCTCTGTTTATGTTATCCTAAACACATGTACATTGAAAATGAAAGTCCCCTCCCCCACTTTTGGAAACTTTCTACATAATATAGAACCCTAACTGCTTAAAGTTTGAAATTGTTTAGAAGGCCCATGGAAAAAAGAGTATCTTTTCTTGTTCTGGTTACATGTACCACACTCTTCCAGTTCAACTAGTGACTTGATTGATGATATTTTCATTGATCATACTATCTTTTCTCTTTCATGTATTTAAACACTTACAATTTTATATCTGCAAACCTTCAACATAGCTTACAATATAATGCCAGCCATAAAGCTAAAAATGCAATAGGCTGATTCTAGGCTAGGAGTTATGTAATCCTATAAGCCAATGCCCATCTATGTGGGATGATGCATTTTCCATCGAATACAGCAGAAGTTTATTTCTGAGTAGAGGATTGCAACTGTAAAGGATTGCATTGCAAGTTAACTAAACTTTGCTCCCATTTAAATCAGTTGGAAGTCTATAAATGTCTATCCAGAAGTACATCCCATTGAATTCAGTTAAACTTATTTACCAGGCACATGGGTTTGTGGTTGCAACTTTAGTTATTACTTAAAGCCCACTGATTCCAATGGGAGTTAAATTCAGCTAACTTAGTCTGGGTCCAACCCTTTATGTCCATTAAGAAAGATAAGGTAACACAAATAGAAAACTGAAAGGTTATACATAACACTTTAATACTCTAATATCTGTCTTAGCCAACTTCTTATAATCTCAGCAACAGATTTATAGATAAGGTCCAACTTTCAGACCTACTGAAAGAATTTTGCCTTACACTCTTCCTTTTAAAATATCAATGATGTACAGGTCTGTACTTCCTTGGAGGCTGACTAATGCAGCCTCATTGCAACTACTCAGAAAGCTTGACTATTCTGTCATTCCCTTCACTTCTTTCATGTGCACCATTGTACATGGAGACTTCTCTGGAAGATCTTAGCAAGTTAGCAGGAAAGAAGATCCAGTGTCACTGTGATACAAGGACTGCTGAATATGCATAAGCTGAAGAGTCTGTTGCCACCAAACTATTTCCTGTTTAGCCCTCCAAGCATGATGACATTACTACTGTTTGCAAGTACTGTAGAAGCATATCCTGACATATGATTGTTTGAAATAGTGAGATTTTAGGGTATTGAGATGAATCATAAAAGAGCTATCCAAGCCAAGCCTTCCTGCATGCCAAGTTTCTTCTTGTTATATGGATTAAGTTGGATCTTACTTATGGTAATCCTATGAATGAAAGCCCTTCAAAATGACCTATCCATGACAGCCCTGATCAGTTCTTGTAAACCCAAGGCTGTGACTTCTTTTATGGAGCCTATCCTATCTCATATTTGGTCTCTCTTTCTCCTATTGCCTTTGACTTTCCCTAGCATGATTGCCTTCTCCAGGGAGTCTTGCCTTCTTCTGATATGTCCAAAGTATGTTAGCCTCGGCTTTGTCATTTTTGCTTCTAGGAAAAGCTCTGGATGAATTTGATCCAGAACCCACCTGAACATCTTTTTGTGACAAAGAGTATTCACAGTTTTCTTCCAGCACCATGTTTCAAATACATAAATTTTCCTTCTGACAGTTTTCTTCACTGTCCAGCTTTCACAACCGTACAGAGTGATAACGAATGCAATAGAGCAGATAATCTTGGTTTTGGTGAAACATCCTTACATTAGACAATCATTTTTGCATTCTTTATTGCTGCCCTTCCAACTCTCCATCTTCCTCAATTTTTTGCCTACACTCTCCATTTGAACTGATAATTGAGCCAGTATGATTGATATGATTGAGAGGTATGTAAAGCATTGCAAAGCTACCCCACCCTTCCACCAGAAATTATACTTTAATGCAGGGGTCTCAAACTCAACTTACCTGGGGGCCGCTGGAAGTAGAGTCTGGGTGAGGCTGGGCCGCATCAAGTATTCCACCACCGCGGTGGTGGTGGTGGGCCGCTCATCCCACGGCCAGCCCGGGCGCCGCTGGCGCTTTGAAGGCCGCAGGGCCCCTCCCCCGTCCATCCCGGCAATTGGCCCGTGGGCCGCAAGTTTGAGACCCCTCCTTTAATAGAACAAAACAAATTCTCATCAATGGCTTTATTCAAATGAAGCAGTGGTTTGTGTGAGAGCTCCTTAAAAAGGTAAAGGTTTCCCCTTGACATAAGTCCAGTCATGCCTGACTCTAGGGGGTGGTGCTCATCTCCGTTTCCTAGCCGGGGGAGCCAGCGTTTGTGCGCAGACAGTCTCTGTGGCCATGTGGCTGGCATGACTAAACACCGAAGTGCACGGAACATTGTTACCTGACCACTGAAGTGGTACCATTTTATCTACTTGCATTTGCATGCTTTCGAACTGCAAGGTTGGCAGGAGCTGGGACAGAGTATGAGAACTCACCCTGTTGTGTAGATTCAAACAGGTGACCTTTCGATCAACCAGCACAGCGGTTTAAACCACTGTGCCACCTGGTCCTATTTTCCTCCTCTGCATTTCAAGTGTAAACACTCACCCAGTTCTAGACAGGCTGATTTTCCAGATATTTGTTTAAATCCAGGGAACAGAGAGACTTCCTAGTGGATTAAAAAATAACAAAACCTGAAGGTCCATATTGGAGGGCCAGTGTGGTGTAGTGATTAAGAGCATGGGACTGGGACTCAGAGGATCTGAGTTCTAGTCCCCGCTCAGCCATGGAGCCAACTGGGTGACTCTGGGCCAGTCACAGACTCTCAGCCCAACCTACCTCACAGGGTTGTTGTTGTGGGGATAAGATGGAGGAGGAGAATGATGTAAGCTGCCTTTTTCCTACAAAGGACTCAAGGCAGCT
>NW_025335941.1:16662118-16998079 GCF_004798865.1 Varanus komodoensis | reverse complement strand
TGTTGTTGTGGGGATAAGATGGAGGAGGAGAATGATGTAAGCTGCCTTGAGTCCTTTGTAGGAAAAAGGCAGGATATAAATTGCAATATAAATAAATAAATAAATAAATATGTATTATGGGTGGAGTGGAGTTCCACTTGCACCATTATCTGGGCTGGAACTGTATGTTCCACTTAGCCAGAAATCTGGGCCCATAATCTTGTTTTTCATAAAAGGTTGAACGCCATTTCAGAAATCAACAGATTAGGCAAGGCACATTGACTTTCACAGTTCCTGGAGGCTTAGGCTTGGGGATGGGATGGGATGCACAGAAGTCTCTACCTCCTATCTTTGAAGAAAAGCCCTCCAATATCATATGTATCCGAGCTTTTAGTGACTTCCTCTTGCTATGCTGGAAGGTTTTGGACATGTGCAGAGAGGTTTAGCCATGCTAGGCCTCAGTGCTTGATCAGAGTGAATTATAAAAGTAAAGCTGCTGCAATTCCTGTCAGAGATTGGGCTGATCAGAATGACTTTGTTTCATATTTGAGCAAAACTCAGCAGAACAAGAACTGAGCAGTTCTGCCCATCCCTGTCCCTAATATGACATTTGTTTCCTGTTACTGTATTTTTCCTCTTTTATACACAATCTGTTCAATCTAGCAAACAGTTTGTCAGACTGCTGTCTTTTTAATCCTCCATTCATTTCACCAGGCCATCCGTTTCTTTTGATTGCGGAAAAAACCCTGCTGATGTCAGCACAAGCATAAGATTCCCAGACTTCAGTATGAGCAGAAACCACATTTGAAATACAAATATTAACTGGCTTCACCACAGCATTCAAGATAGGGTCATCTGAGGGTGGCTGTGAACTTTGGTTTCCTTTACTTCAGATGCGCTTGTGATAATTTACAATTTCTCTACTTGTTCTTGAGATAATTGCCAAAGGTCTTGTTTTCCCACCCATTTCTCTCCACATCTCTGCTTCCAGTGGATGTAGAATATTATGCATTTTTCTTCTTGATACACTACAAAAAGCACCTTCCATTAAAAAGTTTAACATGCTGCCACATCTTGGTTTGATTCACAAACCAGTTAAGCCTCAGTACTTGAGGTGTGATTTGCTATGTGTTTTGTTTGTTTTTATTTAGTGTATATTGTCTTTCCATCTTTATAATCAACAAAAGAGGTGTCTGTGTTGCAAAAGAGGAACATCTTTTCATGTACTTGCAGGGATCAGCTGAGGAGCAATTAAGCAGTGCAGATGGAGGCCATGGAGATCAGCATAAAAGGCTTTCCTGCACTGCTACTCTTTGCCACAGCAACACAAGCTGTTCTGGTGACTCCCTTATACCTCGACTTTCTGCATCATTTCACCTGAAACCTGCTCTCCTGCCTGCCTGATTCCTGCCGAGCTCCAGCCTGTTCCTTTTTCATCCTTGTCTGCCTTCTGATCCAGAGTACCAGGTACTTGTGCCCATTCTCCCTGACCTCACCTTGTTCCCAAATGCGACTGTCTTTCTGGAACTTGACGTTTGATCTGTGCTCTTGGACTGTGCTTGGATCTATCATCTCCAGACTTTGACTCTGGACAGGTAAACAAATGTGTATCTTGCTTCTGATCCTCTGAACCCACTGCAGGACTGGACCTTGCACGTGTGCCCTGGTCTCAGTGTTCCAACCATAGCTGCATGCTGCCATGCCCTGGATCTTTCAGTGTGTGGGGGTTGGGGTTGGGGGAGATGGTTTGTAGGCCCCTCACTCTTTAACCTTCCCCAGTCAAATGATAGCTGTTTTACACTTAATAGAGGGTGTAAATGTGGTTGCTGTGACTATTGGAACATCTCCAGGCTTCTGACTTAGCCTACATATAGTTTTGAACAATAATGTTCAAAAATTGTCAGGAGCACCACGTGTACAAAGCCTATGTGCATTTGTAACAGAGCTCATTTAAAAGGAACCCAAGAATAATACTGTTGGAAAGACTATGCCATTTCCTTAGGACACAGACAGTGCACATAATCATCAGACAGACAGACAGACAGACAGACATATGTCTTTCTCAGATTGTTCTCTTCTCTGGACATTATGAATCAAGTCATGAGTCTTCACGTGGTTGCCAGTATGCAATCATTTGTCAAGGTCCCAAGATGGAAACACAGCTTGTTTTAGATACTCATGATTTAGCTGATTATTTGACAGTTATCTTCAACTGTGCACTGTGTGTGGTTTTTAAGATGTAGACCCTTTCTTTGTCTTTGAAGTAGAAAAGTAAAAGAATCCTTTTGCTTAATAACCACGAACTATTCAAAGAGATGGCTACTTGACTATTAATTGAATGAACAGATTATGTCAGTGAGGCTAACAATATGTTCTTTATCTCCCAGAGTACTTTTGTTTCCGGAACCTCCATGTATTCTTCACACTGGAAGCTGTTTAATAGGAACCATGCATAATAATACCATTCATCTCTTTGATTCAGATTTAACGATTAAAATGGCATATCCCCAATTAAAAGGGGAACATTGCTTCCGCTGTTTATTGTTCCTGTGCTTTACAGCACAGTAACACAAAATATCCAGAGTTCAAAAATGTTCCTATTGGGCATTTAAGAATAGCTAAATTGCTACAAATGTAGCAGTAGTTTCTTAAAGAATGATGAACTACTTGTTCAAAAAAGGAGGGCTGGTCCTAACCAGACTTAACATTGTTCACAGAAAACAACAGATGGATGTTTCTTTATATTTCATCCCAAAAAGATTCCAGGAAATTGTGAGAGATTGCCTGCACGTTCCTCTTCATTATAAATTTTGCTACTACTGCACACTGGCAATTTAAGAAGGCCTGTGTATCGGCCAGCCTAAATCAACAGGGCTATTTGGATCTGTATTTAATTCTCATCTGTTCTAGGCTGCCAGCCCTGCTATCAACACATGCTTGTCAGTGTACTTAAAACTTTCATCCAGAATCCTGGGCTTACTCATAGCCAAAGCTTCCTCTTTTACTGTATACTTTACATGTAAGTAAATTACACAACAAATCTGCACAATCTACAATATCATCAAATGTATGATGATAAACCATGTCCCCAGATTTCAGCCAACTGTCTTTAACACTTTTCTTTATATAACCCAAATGTGTCCAGAGCATAAAATATCCTCAAAATGTGCATAATAGGCCATCGAGTGCTTTTGTTACCCCACACCATGTAAATGCATTACAGCACAAAATGTGGTTATCTACAGGTCATCTTGGCTTGTTTTGGGTGGCAGGAAGGGGAGCAAACCCCTCTTTCAACCAAAACTGAAATCCATTGGGCAAAACATTGTTTTGCTGGCTATAGCTCAATAAAGAAACTTTAATCTGAGATTTCTGTATTAGCTGAATCTCATAATAACTGCATTACATTGAAATCCATTGATAGGTTGATGGCAATCTGTTGGAGGTACATTCAGTCCAACAATAGCTTTCCATAGGGGATATTTACATCACTGAAGACAGTTTTGTGCCTAGGTAAAAACCTGAGCTCCCAAACAGTGAATATTATGGGGTTTTATGTAGGACAAAGTTCTAGATGATGTGATGCCCATCACCACTCAGAATTACATCTGATTGATTTCAGTGGGGATTATTCCCAGATATAAACTTGCAGACTTATATTCCTGTGAAATTAATCTTTTTTCCTGTACACATGCAATCAATTCTTATGGCAAAGGTGTCAAACCTTTGTGATACACTTTGATGAGACTGCTACCGAAGATCCCATTTGTGTTCTTCTTTGCTTAGCATGTCTCCCCTTTTTGTTTTGTTTTTCTCTTGCTTTTATTCTTGCTTTTTGCTGTTAAAGTATTACCCTCCATTTACTTCCTACCTACTAAATTTATGTATTTTTACAATCTGGGAGAAAATACTTAGAAAGTCTTGACTTTTGCTTTAAACCTTAGAGGAGGCAGAATAGGTTGGAGCAAATGAGCTGCTAGCATGAGTGGTACTTATATCCACTGACCCCTGGAACTCTTCTTGCATGATCCCATTCATCTGCATTCAAAATACACACTTTTGCCACTCTGGATGGACATGTTTTGCTGCTTCTTTTCACTTTAGTTGTGGTTTTCAGTTGACAACTAGGTAATTGATCCATGGCAACTGAAACATGCAAAGAAATTGTCCAGGCAAGCTTTCTCATATTGGAGAGCTGTAACTGCCTAGTTACACACCTGAGAAAGTCCATTAGTTTAAAAAATTGAACACAACAATGTGCTTTTCTGGGTCTGGAAAAACTGATTGTGATGCACTGATAGCTGTTCCAACGTGCCACTTGGACATTGGTGGAGGAGCTGTCACTAGAGGTGACATGGTGAAATCATGGCCCAGTAGTGGTGGTGTGGTTGTCACTCTTGCTAACTGGATTGCTAGCTAAACTCCACATTCCATGGTAAAATGTCACTCCTGGGTTTCAACAACATGCCAACACATCATGGGCTGAACAATCCCTATAACAAGCTGTGGTTTGTCAAGAGGGCTTGTTGCTTTAACACAAGCCATCCTGTAGGATTTGGGTGATACAACAAACCACCATAGCTAGTTATCCAGCTTGGTCATATGAACCAAGTCAATTTTTAGCCACGTACCCTTTCAGCAGGTCTGATAGAATAATGCTCCCACTTTTTCCTTTTCATCTTCTTCAACTCATACTGCTAAATAAAAACTGCTGGTGATAGGATTCTTAATATCCAGTACCTTGTACTACATTTCTCATTGAAATTTTGTAGAGCTTGTTCCCCATGGCTTTTCTAATTTAAGAAATTCTCTGATCTCCTTGACATAAAGAACAACACCTCCCCCAGTCTGCCCCAACTAAAATCACATCTTTTCCAAGTACTGTCTTTGCATGTAGCAACTCACTCATGAAAAACAGGACTGGCAAAGAAAGACAGTGAGCACATGGCAATGGAATTCATTTTTAACCATCTTGTAAACCAATTCAGATTTACAAAGATGTAGGGGGTTCAGAAGTAAAACTGCCTTTCATAGCTTTCTTGCATGTATAAAAGGACCACAGGGGCAACTACAATTTCTGTATGGGTTCCAGTTGTACACAACTACAGTATTAATTAATTTATTTACTTATTCATGTATGTTTTTATAGGCTATTTATAACTGTCAGGGCCTTCATAGGCACTTATAATACCTTAAACATAATAAAACATTAAAAACCCATTAAAACACTAACAAATTAAAACATTTGTAATAACAGCATAAAAAGGGGCCACAGCATTCAGGGGCTAAGTGTTAAAAAAATTCTAAAAAGGTAAGTCTTTGCCTGGCACCAAAAGGAAAATAGAGATGGCACCAGGCAAATTTCCCTAGGAAGGGAGTTTCAAATATGGGGAGGAGCAACGGAAAAGGCCCTTCACCTGGTTGCAAGCCTTCTCATCTCCCTGAGAGGTGGCTCTCATAGAAGGGCCTCCTGAGTTGATCTAAGGGGAAGAGTAGGTATATATGGGTGTAGATGATCCTTCAGGTATGTGCATGGGCTGAGTGTGGGTTGTCATTGAATAGTATGCTGCTGCTGAAACATGGGTTATTG
This sequence comes from Varanus komodoensis, assembly GCF_004798865.1. Classification (NCBI taxonomy): domain Eukaryota; kingdom Metazoa; phylum Chordata; class Lepidosauria; order Squamata; family Varanidae; genus Varanus; species Varanus komodoensis. The sequence goes on along the minus strand of NW_025335941.1, from coordinate 16,992,510 downwards.
GAGACATTAGAAGTTAACAAATCAAGGTGAGCAACCCACTGTTCATAGTGCAACAACAAACCATGGGTTGTTTTCATGGGTTGTTCATTGTTAACAAGTCATGGCTTGTTAGTATTCTGGATTCAGATAGCTCAATAAGCCATATATGTGCAACAACCCACACATGAGGGAGGGTTACTCTGTTGTCTGAAACTAGTACAGTTTCATTTCAATGCTTTCAACAAGTGCCTTCTTGCCTCTTCGTTTGAGCCATTTTTCTCAGTGTGACATTGCCCACCACTTACTTAGACAGATTCTCTAAAGGATTAAAACAAATCTCCAGGTATTGTGCCAGAAACGAGGAGCCCCTGAATTACAGATCTCTAACTGAATGATGTCATTAATTCCTCCATAATATAATGGAGTGGCAGGTCTTGTCCTGTGACTAGAAACACATAACATCACTTCTGGTGATCATGAGATGATATATATCAACATCACTTCATTGACCTCATGGAAGTTATGTTCTTCTGTAGTGAATTAAATTCTGTCACTGACTAAATAAACGCAGCCATTTACAGAAAGAGTGGAACTCTGGTAATTGCCTAATAGCATTATGTAGTCCAGAGAATGCCAAGCCTCAGTGCAGTAATACAATACAAGAAAGCATGGATGTCTGTAGATTTGGGGCTGTCATATCACACGTGCAGGCCTGTACACACATACGCACACACATGCGCACTGTAGTGGAAGTAGGTATTCTTGTATGTTGTCTTGTATTAGAAGGGGAAAATCAATATTCACAATAAACAATGTCAGAATCTCCCAATTGTGCAAATACCAAAAGTACAGGGCCTGAACCCCAAGGTGAAGAAAGTATGAGAAGGAAAGGAATCAATAAACATTATCTGAAGTAAAGAACCCAATAATGAAACTATTTTCATAGACTATTCTTCAAAGGAGAGAGAAGGAATTATATTAGTGAAGTTCACCAGGATTATGAATTTAGTGGAAAGTTTTTTCAAAGACATATATTATTTTTTTAATCCAATAGTACATTCATATAAGATGATGCAAGTAAAGCATTTGCTATAGCCTGTACCACAGTTATCACAACCAAGAACACAAGAGGAAAGGCCAGGGCGACTTCTTTTCTTTTATAACTTCTTTTATATCTTTTATATTTTTTATTTTATATTGTTAATTTTAATTTGATATTGTTATTTTTGTATTTTATTGTATTTTATTGTGTTGTAAGCCGCTCCGAGGCTTCGGCAAGGGGCGGCATAGAAATGTTCTAATAATAATAATAATAATAATAATAATAATAATAATAATAAGGAAACCATGCATGCTTTTGCATAATGTCTTCACACTGTAATCCTCTACACTGTGATACAGAAGGTAGTTCTCCAGATGTTTTAGACTTCAATTCCTAGAAGCATCTACTGGCATGGCAAGTGGTCAGGAATGCTGGGAACTGACGCTTGAAACATTTAGAAACGTCTTCTGGACCTTGCTCTATATCAGGACTCAAACTTTTCAAACAGGGGGCCAGTTCACTGTGCCTCAGACTGTTGGAGGGAGGGGCGGACTACAGTTTGAAAAAAATATATAAACAAATTCCTATGCATATTGCACATTAAAATTAATTAAAATTAAAATTAATTAAAATAATTAAAAAGAAAAGAAAATTAATTACAATTTTTAAAATAATTAAAAATAATTCATTTTTTAAAATAAAAATTAAAAAAAGATTTGCTCCATTCACTTGGACTGCAGCAGAACCTCAAGATGAGGTGGGGGAGAGCATGTCCATATTCAAGGGACATAGCTACAATGTCCACGATCAGAGGGGGGGGAAGACAGGCACGATCATGCTGGGGGGGAGGGGCATGTGCACACTCGAGGGGGAGACAGGTGTGATCGTGGCCCTCTCCCCCTCCCAGCACGACCGTGATCGTGCCCATCTTCCCTGCACAAGCATGCCCGTGATTGCTGCCATCTCCCCACTGAACATGCCTGTGCCAGCTCAGAACTTTTGGACTCTCTCGTTTTCTACAAGCGAGTCCAAAAGCTCTTCGGTGGGCCGGATAAATCAGCATTGCAGGCCGTAAGCAGGTGCGGGCCATAGTTTAAGGACCCATGATCTATATCAACCCTCTTCTCTGTTAGCAAGCTCTCAATATTCTAGAGAAAGAAACCAGTGCATCAGATCACAAAATTTATTTATTCATTATCTAAATTTGTATGCCACTGCAGTAGCTCATATCTGGACTGTCTGTGCTGCTCACAATTATAATTGTAACTATCCTTACGTTAAGCAGGAAGCACACACCCAACTATGCTAATCTGAATCTTGTAATTTAATTCTTAGATGTGAGCCCTAATTACTTGTTTATTGTCTCTATTTTCTCCTATGGGAAAGCTAAATCTGCTTGGCCTCCACCTATGCATTGCCATGACAGAAAATATTTCACCACAAAAAAGACACAAATTTGCACAGATTTGGCACATGCTAGTGTATAAGTCTAGGTGAAATTGATAAAGTAGGATGATAATTTAAATAGAAATACAATATATCTCTCCGCAGTGGGGAAGACATTACCCAACTGACTTGTGCGCATGCACAGCCTGCTGAACAGATGCTAAATGTTAATGGGAAACTTCTGGGCCCCTGTTTTTGCTCCTTTCTTATGGTTGCTTATCTGTGAGACCCTGTGAAATATAAAAGGCACATTCAAATAGAGAACTACTCCGTAAAGGAGAATATATGGCTACCCCATTCGAGGTGTCCTGCAATAGTCTGCAAGAGGCAACCTAGAGCTCTACAGATGTTTTAGATTATAATTCCCATAAGCCCCAGACTGCACGTTCCACATTCAGAGAGCTGCAGTCCCAAACATCTAAAGGGCATAATGTTGTTTAATCCTATCTCAGAACTTTTGCATAAATACAAACATGGAATGCAATTTGAATTTGCTTTGAAACCATCTTTTTCTAATCTGAGTTGAATTCTTACTACTTGAAAGTGAATGTAGCTGACATTCAACTATTATTTCTATTAAGGGTTCTACACCTTTTAAGCTCCACTCATTAACATCATCAAGGGCTTCAGTATAATTCTTTTAATTAAGACTAAGAATGAGTCACTGTTATTTCATTCCATTCTTTTAAATTTGATAAAAAGAGAATGGCCTGCTTTTGAAGAGGCTATGCATACAAAGCTTGATGACAACATCATCCCTTTTGTTACATTTTAAATTCAAAGCAACAAGAATGAGGCAATGGACCAAGGTCTAACAAGGTAAAGAGAAACTCAATCATTACTTCTACATGAAACAATATTGTAAAGTCAGAAGTTTTTGAAGTGACCACTTGAATATTGTGGCTCGCTCTTCGTTTTGCAAAACTTCTGAATAGCCAAAAGGTTAGCAGGAGTAGAAATAGCAAAAAATAGAAATATTTTGAGAGGCACCAAGAGATTTCTTCCTTGTTTGAGGTAGAATCAGCTACAATCCTTTTTCCCTCCTTCCTGGGCAGAAATTGGATGGCACTCCAATTTCAGTTTTGGATGGAACTCTCATTTTTCCAATGGGCAAAGTCTCTGAAAGTGGATTGCTTACCTTAATGGCATTTTTTAAGCTATAGGACTAACACTGCTTTTTATTAGCTTGTATATGGACTCAGCCAGCACAGCCATTCATGAAGGTATATTATAATAGTTTACATTTCATTTCAAAGAAAAAGCCATTCTTCAGAATGAAATTGTTTTGAATACTCCTGTCAATATCTTCCTGAATGAAAGAAGAGAGGGAAGGAATAGTGACAATGGACAACACCTCAGTTTCATAGAGCAAAGGCAGTTGCCTTGGTGAAGATGTTCTAAGCAAGCATATGCCTAAAGGTACATACACATATTCCAAGACTTTCCATTATCTACATTTACAACATAGAAATAGTTCCAGATATGTAGACTAAAGTTGGGTAGAAGAAAAGTGTCTTGAGCACACAGTCATAGCATTCATTTTCACGAAAAAAACATAGTGTGCAAACTACTTTCATTAGAATAGAAATATTCTATTTACACTTTCTAGCCCATTTAGCAAACTTCCTTCTACATGTAGAGCTAAGTACATGGAGGGGTAGAAATATCTTGACTCCCTGCCTACCCAGATATAGCAATCCAACAGAGTGCCCCCCTGACTTTGCACAGTGAGCATAAAGGAGAATCTGGGTGCATACAGCTCAATGTGCCCTGGGATTCACATAACTGGAAATCCTGATACTGTATATGGCATCTGGGAAATGGTGAAAAAGAGCCCCAAAGGGATGTGAAGAGTCAGACTTATAACCTGTCCAATGCCATCATTGCCTGCACACCCAACAAAGTTAGTGAGTTGCTTGGCCTCTCATAGCCTCTCACAGAAAAAACACCAGGATTTAAAAGGGCATGTGGCTGAAGCCTAGATTAGCCAGTGGAGCACTTTTGTTTACCGTATGTCAAGCCTTGCCCGGTCACGATTGCCGCTGTTTGTCATTCGGCACCTTGGATCTCTTGGTATTCTAGGTGACCACCAGTTTTCCCTCACCTTGAAATGCCCCCGATTGTGTATGCTCCTGATCATGAGGAAATCATACAAAGCTGTTTGGATATAGACTGTGCTCTGCAGATGTTGCACTCAGTGCACAAACAGTTAGCAGAGCATGTAACATCAGCAATAGAACTAGGAGGCAGAGACCTTTCCTCACATTTAGATCATCACATAGAATCATAGAAGTGGCCTCGAAGGCCACCAAGTCTAACTCTCTGCTCCAGTTAAAGCATCCTGACCGACAGCTGTCCAACTGCCTCTTGCATGTCTCCAGCGTGGGAGAGCCCAAAGCCTCCCTAGGCCACGGTTTCATTGCCTTACTGCTCTAACAGTCAGGAAGTTTTTCCTGATGTCCAACTGGCTTCTGGCTTCCTGCAACTTAAGCTCATTATTCAGTGTCTTGCATTCTGGGATGGTTGATAAGAGATCCTGGTCCTCAGTGTGGCAGCCTTTCAAGTATTTGAAAAAGGCTATCATATCCTTCCCTTCCTAGTCTTCTCAAGGTTAAACAGTCCCAGTTCTTTCAAATTCTTTTCATAGGACTTTGTTTCCAGTCCCCTGATAACCTTTGTTACCCTTCTCTGAAACCTTTCTGGTTTGTTTGCATCTTTCTTAAACTGTGGAGCCGAGAACTGGACACAATATTCAAGATGGGGTCTAACTAGTGCTGAATAGAGGTGAACCAGTACCGCATATGATTTGGAAGGTATACTTCTATTAATGCTGCCCAAAATAGCATTTGCCCTTTTTATTATTTTTATTTTGCAGCTACATCACATTGTTGACTCACCTTCAAATTGTGTTCTGCAAAAAATCCAGGGTCCCTGACCTACAAGAAATTCAAGTATTGCTAAGTCTAGTATCTCCCATCTTGTAACCGTGCATTTGGTTCTCTTTTCCTAGATGTAAAACTTGATATTTGTGTCAACTGAATTTCATCAATGCTCCAGCATATCAAGATCACTTTGAATTTGCTTATGTCTCCCAGGATATTATCTGTCCTGCAGAATTTTGTGTCATGTACAAATATGATCAGCATGCCTTGCACCTCTTTATCTAGGTCATTAATAAAATTGTTGAAGGGCACTTGTCCCAGGTCTGAGCCTTGCAGTACCCAACTCATTAGCTCTACCCACTCTGAACAGGTGCCATACAGAACTCTCTGAGCCTAATTTTGTAGCCAGCTATAGGCCCACCTGATAGTTGCTCCATCTAGCCCACTTTTAACTAGTTTTGTCAAAAGCTTTGCTGAAATCAAGCTATATTATGTCCACAGCATTCTCACAGTCCACTGGGGATGTTACTCAATGACATCAGATTAGTCTGGCAAGACAAGTTCTTGACAAATCCATGTTGGTTTCTAAGTAATTATTCCATTGTTTTCAAGGTTTCTTTATTATCTCCTCCAGAATTTTGCCAGGGATTGATATCAAACCAACTGATATCCAGTTCTCAGGATCCTCCTGCTTGCCCTTTATGAAAATAGGGACAACAGCAGCTCTCCTCCAGTCAGCTGGCACTTCACCCATTCTCCATGATTTCTCAAAGATATGGTTCTGAAAATTCTTCTGATGACTTTTCTATTACTCTATGATGGTGTTCAACAAGTTATGGGTATCTGAATTCATTCAAAGAAATATGTTCATTGACCATTTGTTTATTAAACTCAAGCTTCAATCCTGACCCTTCAGTTTGTACTTCATTTCTGTCAGGGTGGTCAACCCTAACTCCAACCCTTTGGGAAAAGACTGAGCCAAAGTAGGAACTGAACACTGTGGCCCTTGCTGTCATCCATTTGCTGTCCTTGTAGAGAAGTTGAACCACCATTTCTTTTATGTCTTTTACTGTGAGCATACCTGAAAAAAGCGTTTTTTGTTGCTTTTGCTAGCCTCAGCTCATTCTCAAGCTTTAACCTTCTGTCATTCCTTCACATCTGTGCCACCTGTCCTTACTCTTCTTTTGTCACCTGGCCTAGTTTTGCTGATTGGTTGTGAATTATTATTGTTATTATTATTCCACTTCATCATGTCAGCCAATCCAGCTGGACTATGATACTAATGTTATGAAACACTGGGAAAAAATTAACACTGAGTAATGTAAAACCAGATGCAGCTTTTTCCAGTAACCTGAGCCAGGCCAACCAGGAATATTCTTATGGTATTTTCCAGCATCTACATACATTGGTTTTGTCTTTCAGTGATTTAAAAGAAAAGCCAATAATGGTTTGATCATTATCTTTCCCCCCCTCACTGTTCCAAAGCCCACCCATGCACTGGGCCCTCTAATCATGCAGGCAGTGGGCTGCCCAGAGTATCTGGAAATAGTGTTGCTGTATGAGGAATCACAATTAATATCATAAATAAGTCATCCATCAGGCTGTTACTCATGCTTTCCTTCACAGCTTTTGTGTGCAGTGCACGTTTTTATTGGGACAGGTGTTGCTAAATTCATTTCATCTCTCATTGGGGATTTGAAGAAGGATTTAACACACAGGAAAAATCATATGGAACAACCGATTTATAATGACTACTTCAGAACAGAATGCTTTATTTTTAAAGCCTCTTGGATGATTTCAGTTCTGGAAGAAGAATATTTATTTCCTGGGAGTTAATAAGGCAGCATTTTACCTAAAATCATGTAATACTCCCAGTATCTTAAAAAGATCTGATACCTTAATTTGTGCTTTTCAGTTTGTATTCAGGGGAACTCTGGAGTTTGCTGGAAGATTATTATGGGTCCCTCAATGAGAATATTATGATAACAGACAATTTGCCCATCCTATCACCCATCCCTTACCATGTGTAACCATCTGGGACTTATGTTCTACTCTGTGTGCTCTGGTCATGCAAGACAACTGTGAGGCCACTCCATGCTTTGCATAAAGTGAAGCTATAATTTAATCCTGAGATGGACTGAAGATAGACATCCAGCTGTTTTGCACTTTTGCATTAGAAGGTTTTCCAGCGTAGCCAATCGTAAGGAATGCCATCCACTGAAGTCTCAAATATCTGAAGATCTAGTTTCTGCACAGCCATATCTTAAAATGTACCAGAACGTTTTGAAATACTCATGGTGTGCATAGCAAGTGCTCATATACTCTTCTCTGAAGACAAATACATGTGGAAGAGTTCTCAAAAAGAAGGATGTTTGAACAGCAATACTTTTATCAATAGTAATAGAAATGTGCGCCATTGATTCTAGGTCACATATCTTCTAAATCATTTAAAATAATGTTGAAATGGACTTTGGGAAAATATAATATCAGTAATCCTCAACTTCCTTAGCCTAGGCCCTGCTATTGTTATTTGGTATATAAAGGGTTTGATTTAATATCTATTCTATCCTATTAATTTATTTCACGATACATTTATAAATGTATATTTTTTCCTCCTTTCATTTTATTCATTGTCGCTATTGTTCCCTATCCTTGATTTTTTTTTTTCTTATCCCACACTTCAAAATAATACCCTTTGGCAAGATTTATTTAGAGGAAGTGGTTTAAGTTGCTCAAACTGAGATTTAATCTGGTGGTATTGCCACAACACATTCTATGGAGGCCCTGGAGGTTCCAACACTAAGCAATCTGTTTACTCAGTCAACGCTTGTGAGTGAGGGGAACAAAATGCACATTCCTTGAAGAATATAAGTAATATGTCCACCCATCAAGGCAAAATTGCTGGTTAAAAGGATCCTTTTATTTGTTGTTTTTGTTCCTTTATAAAAGCACTTAAAAAAAGTAGCTTTGGTTGGAGGATTTGTAACTATAACATGGGGTCAGATAAATGATTGTGGAAACACAGCAGTTAAGCAAAAAAGGAAAGATGAGTGTAATAGGGATATCCTACTTTTCAGTACTCATGAAACAGTTCTTAAACATAGGGAGGAACTAGCATAGGATTCGGTCTATGGAATTTTGTCCATGTGACACATTCACTGGAAGAAATGGAGGTTTTACTTTTTGCTGCTACCTTTTCCTCCTGCAGACCTTTGTACCTCCCATGTATCCTCTCCAGAGAGTTGAGGATGCACCAAAACAATGTGAGAAGTGGCTTTCATCCAGTGAAAGCCTCTGTTGCACCACTATATTTTAAACAGAGAATGCTTACATTTTCAGATGTGCAAGTCTAGAGCCAACCCACTGTGAATTTAAATAAATAGATTTATATTTATATTACAGTGTATGATCAAAAAGAAACATTTTTCTAGTACCCAGTTTATAAGAACGTATATATGTTTGGTCTTTTTTCTTTCTTTTTTTAACTTGTCAATAATGTACAAGTTGAAATATTCTCTGACCATTTATTTAGTAGCTGCTGCTGCTGCTGCTGTTGTTTAATTGTGCTGGATCTAGGCTTTGTCATACTTAGACCAGACCTTCTGAAATCAATAGGAATTAATATGACTAACTTAAGTCACATTGATTTCAGTGGTTCCAGTCCAGATATGAATAAGCCTTGATCCAGTACCTTGTCCCCAATATCTTCCATATGTTACACTATTGTGGTTACCATAAATTCATTTCCACTGCAGAATAGCAAGTGTTAAAAAATCCCACACTATTTAGAGCTGAATCTTCACAAACTTTTCTTCACATTGTCATTCCTTTTATTCTTTCCTTTATAAAGAAATGTCATGGCTTTTCACTCATGGCCTGATTTCATTTATTTAACCAAGTTTCATGTTTGGTAGATTTGAACACCTGCAAGTTAATGGCTGTCTAGAGAGTTCATTTTTGAGACTGATTGGAATTTCATTTAAGACAACAATCTAAGCTGACTGAGTCCAAAACACACATGCAGGGTTGAAAAAGTAGCTGTAAATGTGCTGAAAGGAAATTGTAGAACTATTTTCCCTCTCTCCCTACTCTCTTTTAAATACCTCCCTCTGCAGCTCAGTGGCAAATATCAGCAATGCTGCCTGTAAAATGCCCATGAAAATGCTAACACATTGCAGATGTGGCCACAGAAAGAACTGGTATCAGAAATATCCTGGAGCCCTAGTTTGCAAGTAACTGAATAGTATGTGGTACGGCCCTTCTTGGACAACACCACTTAGATGAAGATGGAGAATTGTATTGTGTCAATTTGTTTGAAGATTCTTCAGTTCTCCTATAATAACACTGTATTTAGGGAGGTAACAAATCATGTTTTAATCTGTTCTCCTTCTATTGCTGGGTTTCTACATGGAAGGTGTGTCCTGGTTGTTGTCATTGTTGCTTAATCTGGAACCATTCAAAGATTTGGTGCAATTTGTGTTGTTAAAAGTAAAATAAAGCTAGAAGAGCTACAATATCCTCAGTATATGTAATGGTCAGTCTTTTTCTCCATAATCATTTTAAGATATTTTATGCAGCTTCAGGTAGAACAAGAAGTGGTGGAATATGCTGTAAGTTATCACCAAAGGGGTGCATTTTGATGCTGTCAATAGAATGCTATGCTATTCTAATTGATTCATTGATGATTGCTAAAATAATTATGTTAAATACTGTATATGTCATTCATTAAAGTATCATTGCTGGTAAATCCAGTCTGCTTCAGGATTCCACATATCTTAGTAAACAAAATAAAGCAAAGGGTAACCTTAACAGATATAACAAATTATAATCGCTACAGACCTGACAGAATATAAAAGTACTGTCTTAAAACTTAGGTAGTTATTAGTTGGACTGGGATATGAAAATAAGACCATTTATCATTAAGAGTCAAAATTATAAATTATAATTTATAATTATTTCAATAATCAAATAAAGTTATTTCTCTTAAGGCTGCAGTCCTCTGTCCAGTGGGATGTACTTCTGAAGAGACATACGTAAGATTACTTTAAATCTATTTAGATGGTTTGGAATGGCAAATCAGCTTTCTCCATGTATACATAAAGAAATAATATATTATCTATGGATTGATTAAGCCATCTATACCATATGCCAGAACCACATTGTAAAATAATTACTTTAAAATGTTGGGTCTTAAATTAAGATTGTGTTCAGTTGGGGAACATATCCATAGCTGGAACTGGTTCATTCATCATTCTATGTTATTACTTTTATGAATGCAGACTGAAATTTAATGAATGAGCTCAAAGTTAGGCAGAACCTTGAAAGACTACCCTGTATAGTATATTAACCATTACAAAGCATATTCTTTAGTGCCTTACATATATGTCTTGGCAATGCTGCATCATCGCAGCAATGCTGCATGCCCAAAATAATATTTAAAAGTCAATTACAAATGTAATTGTTTATTGAAATCCTTCTATAAATCAGGTCTTTATGACATTCTATTTAGTTTCTAACAAATGCCAATGTTCAAACTGGTTCACATACCCAGAATTCCATACATTAATTTCTTTTGGTGAAGGGAAGCAAATTGTGTGACATCATTTTTGTTTGTTTGAACAGCTGTCTCCTCAGTCCTCTTCGTTCAGAAGGACAGTTAAGGCCAAGGCTTCCCCTGCCCGTAGAAAGAAAGAAGAGCTGAAGGATCTCAAAAGAAAATATGTTTTTTCACAAGTTGACTGTGGTAAAGAATGCAAATTCAGTTTCATAGATCCTGACTTGGAATAGGAAATGCATGCCCTTAAGCAATTTAGACATTGCCAGGTGAAGATCTTCCCATTTTTGCAGGCATTTTAAGGTTGTTTAAGGTCATCTTGAGATTTTCAATGCTGTTATTGTCATTGTGTTAAATGTAGAGATGGGATTTGATTAAAATGTGGACTGAACCAAATTTTGCATTTTTGCAAACTACAACTAATTCTCCTTGAATAGATTTTCCACTTTTTCAAACTGAATTGTTGAAGAAAAAAACCTGTAAAACATGGATATGTTAGAGGAAATAATGTATGCATATCAGAAAAACTACTTGCCCATTAAATAGTATATTAGGCAAACATTAATGCAATAATGCAAGTATCAGGAGAAATGCACCCAAAATGCTTTTCAGGTAAACTTTAAAAAAAATCTCAGAGTTCAAGATAAACTGAACTTAGGACTGAACAACTATTCAAAGTTTCAGATAAAATAAATGGAAACCTGGAAAATGACAAACCGAGAGAAAGCAGAATTCACAGAATTGTTCGTATTAGTCAAATAGTTTTGTCTATTCAGAATGTTTGTGCTGAAGTAATTTTTAACCTACATGATTTTACAGTTTGTATTTTTTTCTATTTGTTTTGTTAATTATCCAGGTGACTTTATTAACTGAAGTTACATAAAAGATGTAAATACATAAATAATGATTTATTTCAAGAAAACCAACCAAGAGCCTTGTAACACCATTTGAGGCATCTAATCAACTTAACTTGAGGTCATAAAAGTTTCTTCTAATAAATATGATGGTCTTGGAGGAACCATAACAAGATTAAATAATTCAAGAAACAATCCTGATAAAGAAGTGGATGTTGAGAAGGAACATAGGACAAGATCTACTGTGCAATGAAGAAATAAACAAATTTCAATGAAGAAATAAAGATGGAGGAGGAGGATGCAAGCTGCCTTGAGCCCTTTGTAGGAAAAAGGCAGGCTATAAATTGAAAAATGCATAAATAAATAAATCAAATATCCACTGTTGTGGTGGAGCCAGGTCCCTCAGAGATACAGCACTGACACTTTAAATGACACTGACACTTTAAGCATCAGTGTCATTTGCATTCCTTCTTAGACCTCCCTGCTCTCTCAGACTTTAGCTGCAATCCTTACACTAGCAGAGACACAGAACATACCGTAAGTAGGGAAAGGCAGTACAAAGATTAGGAATCATTACGTTGGTTGATGAGTAGCGTCAAATAAGCCATTGAGGAGAAAAAAAGATTCCTTTGAGAGATGGAAGCCTGTCCAAATGAAGAGAGTAGAAAGGACCACAAGATTTCATAAGGGAGATCTAAGCAGAGAAATCAATGAAACACAGAAGCAGTTTGAGGAGCATACTGCTAATAACATCCAGGTCAATAATAAGGAATTCTTTAAATACATCAAAAGTAGGAAAGCAGCCATAGAAGCAGTTGAACCATTGGCGCAACAAAGGGATCTTGAAGTGGTAGTGGACAGCTCGATGAAAATACTCAGTGTGCGGCCACTGTAAAAAAAAACAAACTCCCAAGTAGGCATAATTAGAAACAGAATAGAAAATAGAACTGCCAAAATCTTACTCCCCTTGTACAAATACAGTTAGAGTGTTGTGCTCAGTTTTGGTCACCTCACCTAAATAAGGACATTATTGGTACGGAAAAATACAGAAAGGGACAATGACATAGAAATAGGCAAATGTCAGGTATGCATCTAATTTTCTTGCTTTTAAGGGCAGAAAAATGAAAAGGTGCTTCTCTTTGTGAGTTCATGCTTATCTGAAACCATAAATATTCCTGCTTTACATTGCTGATATAAAGACATATGGAAAGAGTAAGTTATAATAAAAACATATAACAAGGTGTTGTACAAATATCTATCATTTTTCAATAATTTTAAAACCTTTCCCGATAAACATCTGATGAGTTTTTACCATGAATCTGCACATTTTGTTTTGTTTGTAAGCTAGGTTGCTAAATACTCCTTACTTTTTAAACACACTAAATAAAGATGTGATGTGTCAGAACAAGAGAAGATTCCTTGTAAATTTCAGTAACAAATCGTTTATTAGAACTCTATTAGCATCCTGTGAAGAAGAAAGTATGTGTGCTTCTGCTAATTTTCATGTTTGGCAGGTGCACTGTTTTCCTATTTCTGGGCAAGTCACTTTATTTTGTTGTCCCTACCTATTAATCAACTTCTGAAAAGAGTTGGAAATAGGAAAAGTAAAATAAACAATCTGTTTGAAACCTGACAATAGTGGAATAAAAGGAGTAATAAACAAGCTGGGTTTACAAAACTTGTGTTCTCCAGAGTTCCCAGCTATGTGTTGCGGTCTTACAGTGGGCTGAATTCACTTTGTAGAATGAGAACTCTGCAGGCCTTGCAAAGAGAGAAACTAGCTGAAATATCTGATGACAGGACACACTTTATCAGATTCCTGCACAGTAGATTTGGCATTCTCTGTACAAATAAATGCATCTATTTCTAATAATGCATCTTCCTACCCACAAACTGAGGGTAAGAAGAGATTATTCTGGGTAGGGTTCAAGATGACACTGGGGGCAGGAAAGCAACAAATGTCAAAGTGATGGTTAATGCTTTCACAGGTTTCTTTTAACAATGATACAAGAATATACAAAAGTAAAACCAAAATGGCTTCATTTTAACTGCCAGTCAGTCAAAGATGCATATTTCAAAGCTATGTTTGAATCTCATCTTGTGATTTTATTAATTTTTTAAACAGTACTGTTTCTGGTAAATAAATGTCTGCATATATGCAATATACAGATAGCTAACAGATAATTTCCCCCATCTGTTGAGCTTTCTTTAGCTATACATAACTTTACATTTATTGCAGGTGCCATTCAACTAACAATACAATGTGGAGGGTTAGTGCCTCAGTTGTCCAAGCATTCAGTATTTTCAGATGTTAGAGGTATGAATCTCATGGTGTAGTATATATGACTGGGGGTCTGTCTATCTATATATCACTTTCAGAAATCTAGAAAAAGTACCCTAACACAGGTTGCTATAAACAATTTGACTGTCAAACCACACATGGGTGGCTTACCTACTCAGTGGTTAGAACAAATGAAATAAAAAGAAACCCTTGGCACAAAGTACTAGGAATGCAATATATAAGAATTCTGGGCTAAACAATAAACAAACCTGAGTACATAATCACTCTTTGTGGTTCAAGAAAATGACATAAAAAACATGCAAATACTGACTCTATATGTAAAGTCAGAAGTTGCAGGTGAAGATCACATTCCTCTTCTGAGATCAGAAATCCAGACTTCAAACAGCATGCCCCAGAAAACAAAATTAACTAAAAATATTGGATTTATGGGATTGTCATTGTAAAGAGTGTGTTCATCCAAATGGTGAATCAATAGGTGCTGGTTTAACATCAGCTTATTTACAGCTCAAATTTCCAGATTTGTGAAAGTAGCTAAAATATATTTTAGAATATATATTTTAAATTCTAAATGTATTAGAATATAATACATGTTACAAAAATAGATCCATAAAACCATATGTGTAGTTATGTGCTAGTTCATCTTCTGATTAATAACTAGAAAAATGAGAGACAGCAGACAACTGGAGGCTCAGTTCAGCTTCTAGTGGCTTTCTATTTGGCCTTGAGGGTCAGTCCTGCCTTTAAGGGCTTTCCATTTGGCAATCATTATAGTCACCCAGCTTCAAGAATCTCCTCTTATTATGAACTTCAGAACCTTTTCCTGCTTCCTTTTGGGCCAAGATGTAGGCTCAGAACTCTTTAATCTTCTCCCAGTATGAACAGCTACAGAACCACTGTAAGAGTTCTCCTTTTATAAGCCTCAGATGTTCAATCCAATATGTAGGCCAAGACAAATGGGAATGAGATGGTGAGGTTCGTAATTCTAGCCTAGTTTTTACAAACAACAGATGAGGCTGTCTCTTCACTCTATCACTTCAGACAATGCTTGGTGGAAGAATCCTATATTAAAATTAATAAATGAATAGATCCACACAGATACAAGCAACTATGTCAGAAAGAAGTACTGTAGTTATGTGTCTTCTGGACAGTAGGACAGATACCTGTCCTAGTCAAGACCCTGAAGTCTGGCTATTTTTTTTCAATGTTCCTAATTCACCCACTGATTATTTGCTGGAACACGATCTAGGTTGGGTACAACTCTTATAGTTATACTTATGCAATAAGAATTATTCTGGATATACAAATAGATAGTGAAACAAATGTTTCTGAACATTTAGTGCAGAGTGCAAAGATTGTGTGTGTGTGTGTGCGCACGTTTTACTTCCTCATTAATTTTATACTATTCATTTATTATCATAACCCCCAAAGCTACATCCACTGGTAATTAATCTTAAACCATTTTAATTAAAATGGAGAGTTTATAAACTACCAGGGCATTACTGCAAGGAAAGTTAGCTGATCAAGAAGCATAAAAAATTAATAATCCCATTGTTGTTGATCATTGTTCTGGAACTCAAAGATTTTCATTATTAAAAGAAGAAACCTTATTATGGGTCCCTGTGCTGTATCAGTTCACAGAAATTGCAAAGCCAGATTTCCTTAACTGGAAACACCCTCCTAGGCAGGAAGGATCTTAGCTAATGAAGGCATCTGGGAGATACGACTTTTAAAAACTTGGCACATATTTTCTTTACCTTACACAAATAATATTGGGAGCTGGGTGAGTTAGTGAGTGGAGTGCTATGTTCCTCTAATTCTTGGATATTTGTCAAGGAAGCATTAGTTGTACATGCTCAATTACATGGATAGTTATCATGCGGCCATTCAAAGTGCCTTCATAGCTAGCCTGTAATTTAAACAAAAAGATGGGTTTAAAACACCCGACAAATCTTAGTACTTGTTAATTTGAAATGGCTCTCCTAGGACTACTTTAGCACTGACATTAACAATGCTTCATTTTATAAGCACACTGCACATGGAGCAGACAATAAGACTATGAGAAAAGAATTGTGTAAACAGAATTATTCTATATATCTAAGAGCTACTTGAAGCATTTGTAAATTGGGTATTCTCACAGGAAGCAAAATATAACTAACAAGTGGAATTTAGTTTAATTATTTATTTTATTACTACCCTACATTTCTACCAAAACTGGCCTTCATGGCAGCTCACAGAATAAACTAAAAATTATTAAAGCAACACACTGAACTGCAGCAAGCAAGCAAGTTACCAGAAAAAATATTTTAAAAAATAGTACCGGCCCACCAGTGGTTACTGGTTGAAGCCATTCTTACATACAACAGTCTTTGTCTTCTAGTAGAACATCAAAGAGGGACCAAGCCTAATCTCCTTTGTGAGAGAGTTTCATAATCTAGAAGTAGCCATTGAGTAGACTTTCAACTGGTTGTCACCAAATGCACCTCTGAAGGCAATGGTCTCAAAAGAAGGGCCTCTTCAGAATATTTTAGAAAGGCTCGGATGGGAGGAAGCAGAGTTTTCTTTTCTTTTCTTTTGTTTTTTAATAGGCAGCTTGGTTCTAAGCCGGGGCTTTCTAGCCAGCACTTTGAAATCTGCCTGTCACCAATGAAGTCACTGTAATGAGGAACTTGTGTGCTCCGTGTAACCAACCATGGTCAAGAGTCTGGCCACGGCATTCTACAACAGCTGAAGTTTCTGAAAAATTTTTGAAGGTACACAGAGTGTGCTACAGAAGTCTAAACATAACTAAAGCATGTGTGACCATGGTCAGAATTTGCAACAATGTAATGCAGTTTGGAATGCTCCTGTTTGGTATACCATCTCTCCTACTCTGGTTTTCCAGTTCTCCCCTCTAATAGTCAGTCAACATTCCACGGCCACTGAGCTCTCTCAGGCTTCCTTGGGTTGGCTGGGGTTGGAGGACAAGTTCCCTGTGGATTCTCTTTCTCAAGACTTTTGGTTTGTTTGGTTTTGGTCTGCTGATACCTCCCTCCTGTGGACAGGGAGTGCCATTTTGACTACATCAGCAACAGCACTCAGTGACTTGATATTGCTCTTAGGACATATGTTAGAAACCATGCCAGTAGTGACTTCCTGCAGTATAGATCTGGCTACTGCCTTCTATCTTTGAACTGAATTGGCAGTGGTAGAAACTAATACACAACACAAATGTACCAGTGTCTAGGGAAACTGTTCACTCAAAAGTGGCATTTAAATGTGGTTTTGGCTGGCAGTGATTACTCAAAGATGAAGGAAATGTGTTTGATCATCGCCTGTCTTTCCCAGAACAGCCAGTCAAAACAGGTTCTTTGGGAAAGCCCAGCAGAATCCTGGCTACTAAAGCTAGCTAATGATGTCGAAGCGAGAAAAGCTTGGCTATCTCATGTCTGAAATAACCTTAATGAACACGACAAAAGAGCATCAAGGTTAGAGAGTGCTGATTCCAGGCAGACCTACACTTCAGAGCCTCTCATTTTAGAAGAAACCGTGTCATTAGTAAGGTGGTGTTTATTTCCCTTGACTTTGCATATCCACAAAAATATAGACCAAGCAATACACATTCTCCACTTCACTTGTTTATTGAAGTCATTTAGTGTTCTGAGATCACATTGCAGTTTAAATAAATGATTATTCATAATTTTAGTTAAAAAAAGAAAAGAAAACCAAACACTTCATCAAACATATCCTGCTAATGCAAATTAAAACCAAGCTGCAGATGAAACCTTATCAATTATTGGCAGTTTAATAAAGAAACAGGAGTCTTTGTGAAGGTTTTCCTTCATTACAGGCCCAATAAATTAATCTAGATCCATCAACATGGGAGGATCCAGTAGGATGTGGACAGTGTGTATTTCCTGTTACATCGAATGCTGATATTTTAAACTGACATTTTCATGCTGGTTTCCTAAATAATTGCCTGGACATTTTGGATTTGCATTGAATGGGAATGACAGTGGTTTGTGACTGATTGGTTCGATTTGCTTTATATGCTTCCCTGTTAGCCATAAAGCTCTCTGGGTGTCTTACAACATAGTCACTACAACAATACAATAAAATCTGCAGTCACAATAAAACCACTAATAACAATAAAACCAATAAATATAGTAATCAAAAAATAACGATAAGGTTAAAATAAGTAAAATTAGGATGAAATGAAATAAAATAAGATGATTTAAGAGGAGACTCAACTTATTAAACCAAATAGGTCAACCATTAGAGTAATAAAAAGACAATTAAGGGGATGGCCTTGCATTGTATATCTATTCTTTGGACTACCACTAGGGAAGTGCAAAAATATATGTTTTTCTAATTTTTGATAAGAATGTGCCAAGAGTCACAAACTTCCCCATATTTGGGACAATAAGAAGTTGAGTTTTCAACAATCTGAATGTGGAAGAAATCATCCAGCCAGCCAGGCTAATGGCTTTCAGCTTTTAGCTCTTAAATGTCTGGTTTCAAATCCCTGTGTATCCAAACATTAATGCTGAATTAGGGCTTCCAACTCATTTTCTTTTGGGCTCCTAATATTTAACACCTGTATGACAAAGAGATACATCTGTAAGTACCTCAAAGGCTGCCACAAAAAAAGAAGGTCAAGATCTCTTCTTGCTCTTACCAGAATATAGGACATGGAATAATCAATTCAAGCTGTGACAACCCAGATTCAGGCTAGATATCAGGAAAAGCTTCCTCACTGTCAGAGCAATACAACAGTGGAACCAGCTGCCTAGAGAGGTGGTGGGCTCTCCCACACTAGAGACATTCAAAAAGAAACCAGCCAGCCATCTGAGTGGGATGGTGTAACGTGGTGTCCTGCAATAGCAGAAGGTTGGACCCGATGGCCCCTTCCAACTCTACTATTCCATGCTGGGAAAAAGCTATATCTTTGCATATGGATGGTTCAGTTGGGTAAGAATTTCATTGCATTTTGTGTAAGAATTCATAGAAAAGTGAAAAGAATTTCATATTTAAGACAGAAAGGACATGCCCATCCCCACGAATGACACAGTATGCTTCTTTTGTGCCCCTTTCATGGGCAGGGGACACATCAAACTTTAGGGGGTAGGTTCTGTGGCCAGCATGATAGACCTATAACTGATGTTGGAGACCACTGTTTTGGTTATCATATGACAAGCAAGCGTATTAGCATTTCCCAAAGTACATGCTGCTTTTGCTAGCTTTTTTCATGCCAAGTCCATCATTGCCCATGTAGAATAGTATGTTGTGCTCTGACTGGCACTGAAGCTGCAGGAGATCAGTTTCCATAGACTCTTGCTTAACTAACTGCCTTAATGAGACATGCCTGGGTTTGAATCCAGGACCTTCTGAATGAAATGCCCCAACACTGAACTATAGATGTTCTCTGCTTTTCCTTGCTCCTCCCATATCTGCTGTAGCCCTCTGGTGACTCCACATTTGCTCCACTGCAGAAAAAAAGGAAGAGGAGACTGAAAGGTCCAAGGAAAGGAAAGGAGTCGTTGACCATCCCTTCTCTCACACTTCTTTAGTTCACCACTTCCTCCACAACTTGCCATGGCTAGGCTAACCACTGTCCTCTTGGACTAGAGGTTAGGTACTCATGACTGATACACACTTGGAAGTTTAGAATAATATTCTTGTACTGTGGTTGCAACATTGCACAATACCTTATAAATATATCTTGATATGCTTAAAAATAGGTCATATGACAAGCAAATTATACCTTTTCCCACGGGCCAGTTAGTTTTTCCCTTAAAACAGTTGCTACCTCCTTGTTGACCTTTGTTTTTACCAGTCATAGTGGCTGTCAGGATGCTTCTGCTAAAGACCCTTCTCTGCAGTTACTATGATCTATTTTCCTCCTCCTTTAGGCCTCTCAGCTGGCTCTTGTACCATTCTCCAAAAGGGTTTTCATCTTTTGATGCCTGTATTTTAAGATCTGCATGCCACTGCTACCAGGGCAGTAGGGGCATGCATTGCCTCACTTGGTTACTTAAGGATTTCACAAACTCCCACTTCTCATTCTCTTAGCCACAGCTGTCAGCAGCAAAGCTTTATCTTGCTCTCAACTAGTTTTATCTGAAATATTAAACACAGCAACCCCTGCAAGATGTTTAGAATAAAAATTGAGAAAAGGAGTAATTTTTTCAGCAAAGTGCCATCGGAAATGGTTTTCTCAGCAGTTTCAAGGTGGGCATCTTGATTTAGAAAATAAGGAACACTACCTCATACCCCTCAAAAACAATCTCCTGCCTGTTTACATGGGGGTAAACCCTACTGAACTTAGTAGAAGTTACCTCTGAGTAGACACTCATAAGCTTAAAGTTTGCTTTAAAATCCAAATGTTGCTGACTAAAGCCTCAGTTGTGAGAACAAAGGAACCTGGAACCTATTTGTGGTTAAAAAAAAGAAGTAACACATCCAAGTCTCAGCCATGTAGCCAGCTCTGCTTCTTTGTTTTGTTATGTTACCTGCTTTGCATAGAGGCCTCATTTAATAAATGTGCAAATCATCATGATTTCCATATAAACGCTTTCTGTGTATAAATATTGGCCACTACATAGCATAGCATTAAGCTTACTTAATTTCATTGAAATTAATGGACATTCTTAATGTGTTGGATAGCAGCTATGGAACCAGCTGAAGTATCCCCCAAACAAATAGACAGACATATAAGCCAACCCTAATTGTGTTAGTTGGACTTAAAGCTATATGATTCCAATAAGACTTACTTCCAAGGAACAGGAACGTGCAGCCTAAGATGGTGACTGGGAATCAACCCTTGAAGGTGAATGCTCAAGCCAGTGCTCAGAAGAATATTAACATAATTGTAGTCTGCCAAAAGCATAGTTACACTATGAACATAAAGCTGAGAATAGTAGTGAAAGAATTGTGTCAATAGGCTAGTCCTCATGAATAGGGTAATGACAGGGATTTTACTGGTGGTGATGCTTTCATAGGATGAGCAGCTGCCGTCTTTCATACCCCACCACCGTTCTCTCTGTTATAATGTCTGGTTTCTGTGTATGTCTGGAATGTCATGAGCCTCATTTACTCAAAGTTTTGAGGCATTAATGGAGCGTGAGTTTTACTAGCAACATGAGGAGAATAGAACCACAGTCGGAGAACAAAATAATTCTCCCTCCATCTAGAACTAGTCTAACTGCTGGGAGAAATGATTTTAACCCTCCCTCTATTAGTAGAAAGAACGAAGAATAGCAGATCATTTTGGTAGTCTCTAAAGGCCAACAGCTTTTCAGGTAGAAACCTCACATAGTTTCATTAGGAGTGCGCCTGTATCAGGGTGAGTATGGATCTATGGAAATTTAGTTTCGTTTCCTTTTTATCAGCATTTACAAAGTTTATTTATTTATTATATTTATACCCTTTTTCCTTCCAGGAAACTCAAGGCATAATGCTCTTCCTCCTCTCAATCTTACCCTCACAACAGCTGCACAAAGTGCACCGGACTGAAAGTCTGTGACTGGCCCAAAGTCACTCAGTTAGTTCCATGACTGAATGGAGACTTTAATGCAGATCTTGTGTCCCGCTGTTGTAGTCTTAGCCACTATACCACACTGGGTCTCAAAACCTTATGGCTAAATGAGGATTAGATCTTTCAGGCCCCAGTCCAATATTGTAACCATTATGCCACAAAGATCAAACATTGTCTTGAACATCATCCCTCCAAATGTTTCCCACCTTGCAGTGTGATTTGCAGACTAAACGTACGTTACAAAAAATGTATATTTGATCTGTTACTCGCACTGCATGGTTCAGCAGCAAATGTACATACCAAAATTTTCATGAAAAAACTACTTGAAACATTCTTACAAATACATTTTAGTGTGGGAGAAGACATTTCATAAATCCAATGCATTTCATAAATCCAATGCATACATGTTGAAAAAATGCAATTATGTACAAGAAAAGAAATAAGCTGCAATCTTAATCTGATACAGGCATGAGATGGAGGACGTTTTGAAGTTGAATTTGGAAAAGTTCTGCATGAATGCCCAACTCTAAGAGTGAGCAACTTTACAGGGTTTGGGGCACAAGAATCTCCCAGGAGGCATGCCTGTTGCTTCTAGTGGTTGAAGCACTAGAACCACAGCAATTCTGCTGGGGAAAAGACACTCTGCTTTCATGCCTTGCTTCCAAGCAGAATTGCTGTGGCAAGTTTTAATAGCATGGCAGCAGTGACAAAAGACAGGCCACATACCGCCCATGGCCTATTGTGTTCCATACCCAGAGACATGTAGCAATATTTCAAAGGTTCAACTCAAGCTGTAGATGCAAAGCAAATTCGTCTATTGATTGCTGAGAAACAGAAGTCAGGATAAGTCATAAGTTAAAATATGCATTATCTTTAGGTAGCTAGGCAAGTTTTCTGCAACCTTGTGCCCTACAGATGTTTTGGACTTCAGCTTCCAGCAGATTCTGTCTGCCTGTTCAAGAAAGCTGTAACATGACACACCTGGTAGGTACCAAGCCAGGGAAAGGTGTAGAGCCATGTGTAGTTGAAATGTCCTTCCTTCCTGCCTCCCTGGCTGCCTCTCCACTCATTAAATTTTTCTTTCATACTGCAAGCCATACTACAAGAAATTTGTCACAAAAAAACTCACGCAGTAGAATGCCTATTATCAATACTGCATACAAAAACAGATTCAAACTGTCCCCAGGGTCCTTTACTCTAATAATAAAATAAAATCAGCCACAAATGAACACCTGACAGCATGTCCAGAAAATGCTCAGCTTGGATTGTAATAGTTGCCCACAGCAAGAGAATTTTATAGTTTGCAGAAACAAGTCTGTGCTGTTTCAGGGTGATTTGCAGGCAGTATCTAGAGGAAGTCACAATCTGGAAATTGTCATGGAACACATAAGACCTAAGAAAAATTTATAAAGAGCAACATTAGTAAGTTCCAAAAATTTAAAGTAGGATCCATCCTATCCAGAATGGAACTTACAAGAATGTTCCTTCAAGATCTGTAACAGCCTGAGGTTGAATAGTGAGGTCCCACACACTCAGCCTCAAAACTCTCTGATTGAACTTTGGAAAGTCATCTTTTCATAGCCTAGTCTAGTTCACATTATTGTTATAGCATGTAAGAGCATAAAGCCCATGCACAAATACCTTGAGTAGCAAGGTACCTGAAGAGTAAACAAAAGTTAAAAGCATTAAGATCAGCATCAGAGGCCTTTATCTTTGGCTGCCATTAAAAGCCACTACGATTGTGGGTTCTCAGTGATCTCCCATACCTTAGAACTTCTTCCCTGGGGAGATTTGTATGGCTTTATGACTGCTGGCTTTAAAACCAAATATACCTGAAGAAACATTTATTCCACTTTGCATTTAGTGTTTTGAAATCATTAGCTTTTTTTTTTTTTTTTTTTAATTTTTTGTTTTTTTTTTTTTTTTTGCTAATCTTGTGTGTTCATTCATTTCACTTAATTTGCATGTCCATGATCTAATATTATAAATTGTGCTATGAGGGCTGTACATACATTATACATTTGATCAAAGCTATACAGATTTACTTAGACTAGTCTTGTTAAAGTCAAAGCACTTGCTACTAAGTGGACATGCATAAGCTTGTATTGTAAGGTGGTGATATTTTGTATGTTTGCTTGGGAGCAAAACCCACTGAAATCAGGGGGATTCATTAACTACAAGTAAATATATATAGGATTATGCTGCATTGGTCATAATGCAATACTTTTCAAGGACTCATGGACATTATGGGGTAAACAGTCACATATGACCAGAAAAAGAAGCTTTATCTGAAATAAATTCTAACAGGATAAATGGACAGTAAGAACCTAATACCTGAAGCTAGTCTACATATTCCACCTGTCTCAAAAGCATTCCAAAGCTTGCCTGGAGTTTTCTAATATGCATATTTGCATTTTTTTAAAAAACATGCAAATATGCACAAAGAAAAATAAGCATTAACTGTATGCAATGTTAATGTAGCGTGCAGTTACAAATAAAATGGAGAGCACACACATGCACACACAAATGCACGCACGTATGCACGCACGCGCACACACACTTAAATAATAAAGACAAGAGCTCCCTCTAGGCATCAGCCCAGGAAATTTTAAGCAAGATTTCAGCAAAGGAAAGTAAGCAAAGAGTCACTTCATCATTTCATTACAAAGAGACATTCTACATACCCCCTGCTCAAGAACAAGAAATCAGCTGTACTGTGCATTATGTAGGAACATGTTTAGCTTGCTTTAAAAGTCATTTATGCTATCTGGAAATTAGGGTGGAGTAAGACATATTATACAAATACTTTTGCTCCCTGCTAATCAAGCTGTTCCCATAGCAAACTGTTTACACCTGTTGCCAAAGAATGCAGCTGCTGCACACAGGAAAACATTGCAAGTGAATTTTCCCCCTCATTGGGGAGTTGCTACTTTATCCTGATCAAATGTGCATTTAAATGCACAAAGGTACACTCTGTTGAAGAAAATACTGTGCTATGACAGACAACAGTGTTCACGCCTAGATAGTAAGTTGTGTGTTGATTTTTAATGAGAAACACATTTAGATAGTATGTCTTATCTATTTTCTGCCCCAAATACTGATGTGTAACTAAATGAAAGGGGCAATCAGGGAAAGACTTGCCATGCAGGCATGGATCACAATAAACCATTTAGACAGTGCAACATGACTAATAAACATTAACCCAATTGCCTGGACATTCTTCTTTCTTTTATTCTAGGGAAGGCACAATCCTATGGTTACTACACAGAATCTAAATAGCCATGGGTTTATTTAGAGTTGCAGCTCTGATCTCAGAAATTTGGGTTGAAATAAGAACTTGGTCTCCAAACTCAGCTGAGTGCTTAGCTCTTCAGTGTCTAGGTTGGAAACCCTGTGTATTCAAGCATGTTTGTGGTGCTCAAACACGGTTGTCATCTCTGGTTTTTTCTTTTTTCTTTTTCTTTTTTAACAGTTATGTTGCTAGCAGGTAGAATGTGATGCTCTCCACACTGTGAACAGTAGCATCAATTGGATTTGGTTGGTCCAGCTAGATAAGAATCATGTTTTGTTTTGATTCTGGTAAGTTACCAAACATCTGTAAATGCCTTCATACACACTATAGAAAGAATTCAAGATTTAAACAATTCAAATGCAGCAGAGCACAAAACTGAGAAATCCATTCATTCAATTCCAGAGTAAAGATAGTTGAACAGCTTTGTTTCTTCCCAGTGATGTTTGTACAGGTATATTTTATGGTTACATGGTGGACTAACAACTTCATGTTCATTACACATTATCAGATTGGTTAGGTTCACCCAGTTAAAGAAGTTTTTTTCCAACTGTTGTTGCTTTAAATGTCAACCCATGGAACATCAGACAGGGAAATATGGTTGTGAACAGCCTTGAAGATAAATGTACTAAAATTTAGTGGGGTTATTTTGGAATTATTTCAACAAATTCATTATCAAAAACACATGCATGTCATGCAACTACATTCTTACCCTAATCTTATAATGTTATCAGCTTTTTAATCGGATAAACTATTTTTTAATACTGGGTGTTGTTTTAATGTCAGAGATTCATTTTAAATCCAGTTGCTCCAATCCAACAAGGGAATTATGGGCGATGTTGTTGTGTATTCATCAGCCTTGGGTAGTTTTTCTCAATATCTGCACAAAGCTATAGTGGTCTGTTTGTTTCTCCTCTCTATCCCTTCGTGTGTGTGTCTGTGTGTATGTGCGCACGCGTGCATGCTCATGGCAGAGAGAGTGAGAACTTGCCAGAAGCCCCAGGCTGGATCCAGAGCTATCCATATTCAGTCAGCTTCATACTAAATTACAGTTACATTCAATCTCCCTTCTCTCCTTGTCCGAATAGATAATGATCACTGTCCACCATTTTGATCACCTGTACTGGACATTATAAGAGACTATCTGCACTCCACCCGCTAAACAAGATTGCCTCTTAGTCATTGGGAAGAAACTGAGGATTTCTTTTTATGTAACAGTAGTGCAGGGTTTATGACTTTGTGTATGGACATTTGGATCACAGCCAAGGTGTACATTACCTTAAACATGTTTCTAAAGCTTTTAATTACCTTGTGGATGAAAAACATACTGTGTTTGTTAAGACAATAGAGTAGGGAATGCCTGCATGGATATACTGGTGCTTGTGTAAATAAATAAAGAACTTTTTTAAAGAAATCAGACACATGCAAATATGTCCATACTTATCTAATATCTACTGTAATAGGAAATGTAGCTTTTCAAGGCTCTGAAGTGCCTTGAGGAAAGAAAGAAAGAAAGAAAGAAAGAAAGAAAGAAAGAAAGAAAGAAAGAAACCAAATATGGAACCACACATGATGCTTGATTATATTTTAACATAATTTGATAATTATCTGTGGTATAGCTTTCCTTGCCATTTCCCTGATTTTAAATTGCTTTCTGCATGATATTTTCAATACCATTTGGAAAGCAGGACAAGTTTGTTTCCCTTTAAATTAGCCATACTTTCAAACTACCTCTTTCTTTTTCCACAATTCCCAAGGCAAGAAAATTAGAAATGTGGAGCTTTCTGCCTAATCTCTTTTACAAACATTGATGAAGGACATCTAACAGCTACTGCTTAACTTTTTATCAACTAGTACTGTGTGCTTGTTTCCCAGTGTGAATGCAAAGATGCCGCAGGTGTCTCTGGTCTGGTTCTGTAACTGGAAATATCTCCCCACTCACCAATGACTGTGTGAGTCAGCAAAACTTGAGCTCAGGAAAGTTCTCAAATTCTATCTTGAAACTCATTCTGATTTGAGTAGATTTGTGCAGAAATGGCCAATTCCCATAAAACTGTGATGTGTGCAGTTTGGCTGATTATGCACAAACCATGCTAGATTTGCATGGTTTGGGACTGCTAATTTATGCCAATTTAATTAACAGTTGAAATCCACAAATTGCAGACAATTCCACAGACAGAAGTCCATGTGCTAACTCAACTTTTACCCCAGTGAGTCGGGTTCAGCTCCAGTTTAGACTAAAGGTTAGCAAAACAACTGTCCTTATGCATTAGCAGGGGCCTGAAATTGCCTTGACTTCCAGGCACTGCAACCCTATCTGGACAGGCAAAACCTAGCAATGGTAATTCATGCTCTGGTCACCTCACGTTTGGACTACTGTAATGTGCTCTATGAGGTGCTGCCCTTGAAAATGGTCCAGAACCTGTAATTGGTACAGAACAGGGCAGTTTAGGGCCTGGATATCTAAAGAAGCATCTCCTCCCTCATACATCTACCAGAACCTGTAGATCATCTATGGAGGTCTTCCTCCGTGAGTCACCTTTAAAGGAAGTAAAGAGAGTGGCTATGAGGGGAAGGGCCTTCTTGGCTGTGGCACCCCAATTATGGAATCAGCCACCAAGGGAAATATGCTTGGTGCTGACTCCATATATATTTTGGTGCCAGATTAAAACCTTTCATCATTTAAATTGCTGATTATCTGTTCTTAATGTTGACTTTTAAGACTGTCACTGGTACATATGGAATAGTTGTTTAAATTATTGTCATTTATTCTTATGTATTGCTTTGGTTATTGTTGATTATTGCAGATGCCCGTTGAATTTTACTGTTCTTCGAACTGCTAATGAAATTTGTGCAAACAAACAGGCACATGAAAACCACATGCCTTGATTTGTGTAGAATCAGCCAATTTGCATAAAATAATAATTTCCTTATATTGCAGTTTCTCAAAGCTGTGATTTCACAAATTGGTTGATTCTACAGAAATCACATTAGAACTGTGCAGTTTTGAGGTTGATATTTGTGCAGATTTCATTACCAGTTAAAAAGAATACGCAAGTGTGGTTTGTGTTAGACATGGAAGTGAACAAGCTGGCTCAATTTAGACCACAGAGAGCCAATGGCAGCACAGGGCTAAAGAACTAAAGGACTAAAGAGTTTTACCTGCTTACTGGATTCCTCACAGAGCCTGGCAGGTTGACCAACAGTGTTCTGGGTGTGCACAGAGATGGGGATTAATGCAAAAGACACAAAGTCCACATAAAGCTGTTTATCTGAATTAAACATTTAATTTCATTTTTAAAAAGTGTGTCTAGCTTGTCATTTGTACTAGTGTCTTTGGATTTTCATTGGTCAGAATACAGTTTTGTTTCTCCCCCAGAAAGTGGGTGCAATTCTGCCTCCACTATTTTTCATTGCCACCTTCATCCCTCAAGGCTCTAGAGCTGGATGTTGGACCTTTTTAAGCTTGAAGGCTGAACTTTTTATGGAAGAGCTCTTGAGGGGTGTTTGCATTCCAGGGCTGGGTGGGACCAAAGGCAAAGGGAGCAGAGCCAAAGATACTAGCAGCTTATAGTGTTCTTCCTAATAAGTAAGCTTCAGGAGAGACAGTTCAATCCTTTAGAACTGGGGGAAAACTGGGACCTTCTGGGAAAGCACCAAACAATTGGTGGATTTGAAACAGAGTGCACAGGCAACACACACATGTGAAAATTTTGGGGGGACACTGGAAGGACAACTTTGGATTTGGTCCACACTTTTGAGGTTTAACATAGAGACTTTACATAAAGAAAAGAAAGCTGAAATGTGAAGGAAGGGGCCTAGAAGCCTCTCTGACTGCCAACCCATTGTTAGCTGCTTAATTTCTATTTTACAGACCCACTATGTAGAAGAGGGGTATACAATATGATGGTCTCAAACATGTGTACTATGGCTCCCACCATCCCTGACCATTGGCCATGTGAGGTGTGGCTTATGGGTACTGTAGTCCAAAATATTTAGAAGGCACCTCTTTACTACAGAAGGACAGTTATGCTGATATTAGAAAGGGCCTCATGAAAAAAGAAGCTCAGGTACCTATGTGAATATCCCATAAGCCCTTTTGAATATCAGTGCCAGCTGAGAATGGCAGGATTATTCATGAGCCAAACTTCACTGTGAATGTCTCTTGACATGACCCAGCTGAGTACCAGCTCATCCTAGAAGGAAATACTGAGGGATTTAAACAATGACCATGACAGGAAGGAAGATGTACTGATGGATGATGTCATGCTTTCCTCTGAGCAGAAAAGATGGAGTTAGGCACTGCAGCTGTGCCGGAGCTGTACACAGACTCCCTTTGGCAGCATCCTGGGCTTAGATGAAGGAAATTAAATGGTACAGTGACCTATAATTGGCTGATCTTCTGAGGAAAATTTTCCGCATTAGTTTTAACAGCTTGTGCTCTGTTCAGCCAGAGTGAATTGACTGTGCATTGTCCCCTCAAATATGGCTCACACCAGATCTTACTACTTTTCTTTGACTGAAAGAAATGCTGCTGCTTCCACTACTGTTTGACCCTGAGATCCCTGGCAGGCATGGTTTTGGTTGCTTGCTTCTTGTTTTTTAACGGTTAGTTGGAGATGTTTGCAAAGCTCATGCAACCAGAAATCTAGTACCAGTTTTGCAGGCTTGCCATACTCATCTCAAAGAAAAGAAATCATTAGAAATCCTAAATTCTTCTCCATTTTATAATAGAGCTTCATGCAATCCCCCAAATTTCTTTTCCGTCCTTTAAATTATTCTTCTCTCAGTGTGGTGTAGTGGTTAAGAACAAAGGAATGGGACTCAGGACATCTGGGTTTTAGTCCCCACTTGGCCAAGAAGCCAAATGGGTGATTTTGGGCCGGTCACTGATTCTCAGCCCTACTTACCTGACAGTGTTGTCAGTGTGATAGTAATCTAATAAATTGTGTGGCTGCAAGAGTTGACAGCCAACTGGAGAAGGAACCATCTCTTGTATTCCAATATATGTATAGAGCCTGAATATATATTTCAGGTTCTGGCAACACACCGTGGTCTGTGAAGTAACATGCCCTGTGAAAAATTCCCTGGAAATGGTACTTTTTAAAAGCTTCCAAAAGGCTGTTTTTGAAACTGTGCTTTAAATATCAGCAACTAACTTTTGAAAGGGTTCGCTCATGCATAAGGCATGTCGGGATCCTATTGTCCCCCATTATAATTTGTTCTGCCGTAGATTGAACAAGTTTCCCCATTTCACAATGTTAAGGAGAGGTGCAAGACTTCCTTGCCAAAATGGATTAATTTCTCAGAAGGAAGTTCTGTGGGAAAATACGCTTATCAGCATAGCTAAATTTACAGTTACTACACTGTAGTCTTTGCATAATACTTCCTACATAATGATATCAGTTGAAATGATTTGAGGTGCAAATTGTAAAGTGGAGAAACTGGAAGCTACAGTATGTTTCAGGCCAGATCTGCTGTCATAAATAAGACAAAAGCAGCAAAAGAAATGTTAGAATTTAAAATTTCTTATTTATTACTATGGCAAAACATTGGCCATATTAATCATATTAATTTACTTTTCTAAGATATATCGGTTTGCAAAAAGGAAGCCAAAATGTATCACACCAAAATATGTCAAAATATATCACCCAGCATCTTACGATCTTCTTAGATGTCCTGTTTTCATAATCCAGAGTTTGGTCTGTCACTGTTCTTTGGCTCATTGTCCATGTTAACTGGCCACATAGTGAAAACTGGTGAAAATTGGTGGACCTTAAAGCAAAGAAGAATTTTGTGGCACCTGAAAGACTAACAAACTTATTCCAACATAAGCTTGTGTGGATATTTCAGCCATTTGATGAGGTAGAGAATGCCCATAATAAAGATGCAAGAAAGGACCCAGAAAGAGCCATGAAGGAGAAAGCAAAACTAACAGATATATTTATCCCTACCATGAATTTCTGTGAAAATTGTCGGGGGGGGGGGGTCCGTTTGAAAATACTTTAAATTAATATCACCAAAATGTTACAAGAAATGAAGTATATGAATCTTAAAATCTGAATGTCTAATAAAAGAGTGACAAAAATCATGAATCTAATTTCCAGGCCCCGGAAGGTTCTCTGTGGTTAATACACAGTCTATTGCATGGAAAATGAATGTGCTCAGACATTCAATGAAACCTATGGCACTCCTGCGATACTGTATGAGCAATCTTGTCCTCAATAAGAAAACAATGGATGAATAGTATGCCTGAATGCTGGATCACAGTGGAAGCAGCATGACTCATTTTAATATCCCAAATTCCCTGATCATATGCTTGGAAAAAAACCCCATTGGTTGCAATCAAATATTTTACTACCCCAATTTAGTTACATGACCAAAGCGTCTGGTAGCAGTATGAACAGTGATGATGGAGGTGGTACATGATGTTACAATTTAGTAGCAGCTAGTACACTGATACTGTTAATATGACAGTAGCAGGGTGGAAAGGAAAGATGTGTTTCTCATATTTGGTAATGAATGCAATTAGTTTGCTTCAGGGAAATAATTCTTCATTATTCTAGACTTCAGTTCAAAGCATTACATCATTGCGAAATTGTTCATACAAGCAGTGAAAGGAAGTTGAGGTTTGTTTGGCAGCATAGCGACTGAAACCAAGATGAGTAATGAATTACTACTTCACAAACAAAAGTTTGTAAATGAAAAGAGCTAATTCTATATTATGTGTGCCACCTACCCAAATTTAAGCAATGTATCTCCACTGCTTCTTCTTACTTTTTTCTTGCTTCCACCATTTAGGATGAAATTGTACAGCACCTTTTGGCTTGTAAGGCTAGGAGCTAGATGGAATAACCTTCAGATATCAGATTGCAGCCTAAAATCAAAAAGAGCTTAAAAGGGCTTAAATTTGCTTGGATTGTGCCCTAAAATAAAATTGCATGTTTCAAGATGTAATCAACACTATTCTTACCTTTATTTATTTTTGAATTTGTATGAATTTGCTAATTCAGATGGATTCTCAAGGTGGCTTGACAAATACAGTCCTTTACGTACTTGACAAATACAGCACATTTTGTTGGTAAAATATGAATTTCCAATGAAGTTCTCAACCTTAGAAAAATGAGAATTCTTAATAGATAATTGTTAGCAAAAAGATCAATAGATTTAATAATATAGTGGGACAACATAGTATAGTACTGGTAATACACCAATCAGTAAGACAAGCTGAGGTTGCCAAACAGCTGCCCCAATAGCTGTTTTTCAGTGCTCGCTGATCAATTACATTTTATTGCCACAAAGAATCCTTCCCCCATTTGTTGGACTCCACATTTTGGACTTCATATAATCTCCAGCATGGCCAATGGTTAAACATTCTGAAATTATTAGTCCAAAATATTTAGGAGGCATTGGGTTTGGAAATGCTCCCAACCAGATATATATTTCTGTCTCCAACCTAGCTGTGAGCTGTTGACCAGCCAGGGAAGCCAGAAATGGATTTCAAATGACACATGGAAGAGTAGGCCAGGCCTCCACAATGTTTCACAAAGGCTGGTGGGTGTTTCAAACCCAGCTTCCCTAGATTTGGAAATCTGGCCACTTTTCCACATTGACTGGACTGATGGTTTGAGACTCTGGGCGTGCTGCCTTAAAAATGAAGGTAGTAACTATTTTTCTCTTTCGCTCTCTCTTTATGGGCTAGGGAGCTATGCTTGTATTAGAACCCCTGCCTGGATTCAGGCAATGCTATACTCTTCTTTCCTGCCATAACTTAAGCAGATAATGGAATAGGAAAAATCAGCACATTTTCATGTCAATGGAAGATATTATTCTAGCAATGTAGCCACACCAATTCAGGGGGAAAGTGCTGGTGGGTGCTGGATGGAAAATGTGGTTGGGACAGGGAAAATTAAGCTTCACTTCCCTGTCTGAAGGTATTCCAATAAAAGCAGGATATCTCCATAGATGCTAACTGATGATTTTAGCTCAAACTCATGGCTTTCCAAAGGGACTAAAGTGACCTGTGCTTAACCTCCTTTTGTGCCTTTGTTTGGAGTCTAAAAGTATCCCATAGAACTATTCTTATGCAAAGCTGCAGTATTTTCTTCCCCAGGCATGCTTTGGCTTATCAAAAGAAAAAAGGCAGCAGGCTGACACTTGGGAAGATTTTATCAGCCTGAATTTCACAATGTCCTAGTAAGGAATAGAATGTAAGCCTACTTTTGTGGAAAGCATACAACAAAATGTAAGTTTGGAGTTATCCACCACCCCTACATGCAGGAGGAAGTTTTGTATTGTGTAGCTGAATTAACTGTTACTGATTATTCTGCAAAGAAGCTTTCCTCTCCCTCCACTGCTGGTCTACCATTCATGGCTCTCTACTTTCAAGGCAGGAAAGTGAGAGGAGCAGTTGAAATGGTCTGATTTCCGAACAACCACTAACCAACACTGATACTCAGGACCTCATCTTTGTTTAAAGCAATTCACAAAAGCTTGAACGTAAGTATCTTCCTTTCAGGGAACTGAATGTTTCTGAAAGCATGGCAAAAATCAGATTGGTCACAATGTACTGATGTGCTCACTGTTGCTCCATCTGTAGTGTTAAAGACCTACAAACTCATTATTTAAACATGTTGGAGAATGCAATATTTCTGGCCGAACTGACCTGATTTGACAATTTATTGTGGAAACCTATCTTAGTTGCTCAAAAAACTGTATGTTCAGGTGCAAAATTAATTTCTGGCAACATAGCCCACTGGAGATGGAGAAAGGCAGGAAGCAAAAGTCTGTAATAATATGGCTACGTGTTGGGACATGTGGATAGACATTATTCAAGACATACATACCATAGCAGGTAGCTACATCTTTTCTTCTTTAATTAATTACATGCATGAGAAGATTTGGGTTGAGGAGAGTAAAAGCTTACCCCTTCTTGAAACGAACTCTTCCAAAAAAATTTGTACCTGTCCTCACTGAACAAATCTGAGAGAACCAATCTATAAGGGCAGTCAAACTGCGTTTCTCACAGTTTTATTTCAATGAAAGGGAGTCATAGATCATTTTGTAGAGAGACACGTTGCTCAGTTATTATTTCCACAATGAATGAATGGTTTATGGCTTAAGCAAAATGGATCTTTGCTTGGTATGCATCAAACAATCATTTCAATCAAACACATGTGTTGTTGTTGTACTATGATGTGTTAATTCATAGTTACTGTGTGTAGACCTTGGCCATTTCTTTTGCTTATGTTTTACCAAATGTTTGTTAAGTTATAGCAGCACATGGCAGTTGAATAAATTATTTATTTATTCATATTTGATTTTTTCATATTTGTGGCCTATTTAAATTATAGTCTATGGTCTTCGCATGTTTGTAATCAGCCTGTGTGTTTTCTCTACTGACAGATGTTATAAGGCCTCAGTCAAGGACTCTAACAGCAGGTCTTAGTTGCCTTGCACCCTGGACTTTGAGGCCAGCTTACCAGAGGAGGAAGATGCCTGCCTTCTTTTCACTGGTACCTCAGCACCACCACTGCTAATGGCCAGAAGTTAGTATTGAGGTAAAGATGTGAACAGGATTAGGTCACAATTCAAAGTAAAACTGAAATCTGGCCAATTTGGATTGTTTCTGGTGCTTTCCAAGCAAAGCCAAACTTCCCTCTGAGGTAGTGAACCACATCCTGATCTGTATTTTGTGACAGGAAGCATGTATTGACAAATCCACTCAGCTGGATATGCCTGGGTTTTCATTTCATAAATGAGCTTGAGAGCAGATACTGTCATATCATGCTTCCTCTGTAAAGGGTAGAGAACCTGCACTGTAAATAAATAAACACTGCACCAGCTGTCTTTCGCTATTCAGTTTCAGGAAGACAGAGTGTGTCTCTCCCCAAACAATGTTTTGTTTCTTTTGTCTAAAAGCTGAGATAGGAAAGGATGAAGGGATGGGACTGAATGATGGACAGGTTCTTCTTCCAATCATAGGATACATTTTATAATGGACTCTCAAATCACTGTACTTTGGAGGAGGGTAATGGTAGAGTGTGAGATGGACATTCTTCCACCAGTACCCTGCTTCACTATGAATTAATCCCAGACTGGATTTAAATCATTTTAAACCTCTACCCCCTGCACTCAACCTTCAGTAACTTTGCAGAATTATTGCCAGGGTAATTGTCTATGATGTGAACTTTTTCACACATATTGACCAAAAATTCACAGGGGGAGAGAAGGAAAAAAATACTGACCCCCAAATTTGAGCTCCTCCTTTTCACAAAAACTGTTCCATATATTCTTCTGAAATTTTGCAATTTTATCAGGTCTATGATGTCTGTCACCTTTGCAAGGAGAATAGAGGGAGAAGTATACCCACTTTTTTTCCTGAAAATGTAGAGGCTGTTCTTAAATTTCTATGATTGCCCATAGGAGGTAGGAAACCTATGCTTTCCAAATTGTGGCCCAGGTTTAAAGCAGAAGGTTGTTAAATTGGTCAGGGTACAATCAATACATTTTCCAAAGCATTAATGAATCATGGCCTTCAAGATTCAAGTTTTCCTAATATGGAAATAGCATGGGTTTTCTAGTCCTCACTGAGTTCATGCAGTTTACTTTCAAGCTAAGGAAGGAAATATTGGAGTTATACAGTTAGCTTTCCAAAGAACTTTACTGAATTTAAATCTAACTTTGAATACAGTCACTTATGTCATCAAACCTAGATATTCTGGGAAAGGTCATTGAAGAAATATACAGCAAAGCCAGAAATATGATATTTGGAATCCTGCACTTGAAATAAGTGAACCAAGACAGTGGTCAAGATATAAACTAAAGTATCTGGAATTGCTATTATACTGGGCATATGTCTGACCATCAGAACAAAAAGTATCTTTTTACTCCTAAAGAAAATGTTACACTTAACCTTCCACAGCTCTGAGGTGTTAGGCTGGCCTCCTTCAAGAAATATGGCTAGTTACTAAGAGAGGTGTCAACTGCTCCAGGTTTTGCACATTTCTAAATTGGGCCACATGTTTCCAATATATGCAGCACGGGCAGCCAAGTAAAAAGTGTGCCTTCCTGTTGGTGTCCATTGTCAATCTTCATGGAATTTAACTTGCCTGGGTTTTATCCTGGAGACACCGGAATGTGGCCAGCTGGCCCACATGCTTCATTCTTCTCCCTGCTTTGATCTGCCTCAACCCAGACATCCAGAACATGATGCCATTGTTGTAAATCTGATTTCATAATTTATATATGCTCAGAATAAGGAGCAGTGTAACATTGTTTGCATGCATATCATTGCAGAGTCAAGAGCCTTGTTATAGTGGAATGAAAAGGAGATTTTTGAGGCAGTATGTAAATCAAAAGATCATTAGGTCTTTCTTTCCTACCTTCCCTTAATGATACCTTCCTTTGTGTAATAAGTCAATTATATCTCAGATCCAGTGAAATCAAATTTATGGAAACTAGTATCAGTTCAGAACAGGTAAAGGTTGACTTGCAAACACTTTATTTTTGCTTCAGACAGACTTCCCAGCAGCACACAAGGGCTTGACCATGAACTCCCTCCTGCCACATCTTTGGAACAACTTCTTTGCTGTGGCCCACCTGGGATCAAACTTGCCATCTTTTCCATGCCAAGCAAGACACCCCTTTATGCAAAGGTCTTTAAAGATTTAATTGCCTCTCTAGGGTCTGAGGGATTATCCTGGTGATTCTTTTTTTGTTTGTGTGGTCTTTTTTACTATATTTTTAGCTTTTAAAATTATCTTAACAGTGTTTTGTTTTATGGTATTTATATTGTATTTTCTTGGCTTGTTTTAAACATCACTGTAAACCACCCAGAGAGCTTGGGCTATGGTGTGGCATAGAAATAAATAAATAAATAAATAAATAAAATGGTGCGAACAATTACACTTTACAAACACTAACTCTGCACCCCACCTTTGTTAATGACTCAAAAATATCTTACCTTCTTTCCATGCTGATTCATATCATAGAGATACCTATTATTAAGAACACTTTATTGTAGTTGTCCTTTCCCCCAAGATGAATAAAGGAGGCAGTAGGATGGTTGTACTTGGTAGTCACTGGCTATTAATTTCTAGAATATATAATTAAACTGGAAGTAGTCATTCCAACACCCCCACCCTTCAAGTCCTTTTCTCTGTCTATAATGAAGGACTTGTAGTCATTGTCTTGGGACATGCAGAACTATTGTGTAGAAGGGGAAAAAATAGCTGCAGCACATTAAGAAACACACCTTGACAGGGCATGTTCAAAGCCAGCTAGATGGCAGATGGTACAGAACAAACGGCTAAGGCAAGAGCAGATGTGAGAACATTAAGA
Source organism: Varanus komodoensis (assembly GCF_004798865.1). Taxonomy (NCBI): domain Eukaryota; kingdom Metazoa; phylum Chordata; class Lepidosauria; order Squamata; family Varanidae; genus Varanus; species Varanus komodoensis. The sequence continues at coordinate 16,955,307 of NW_025335941.1, read as the reverse complement.
GCCTCAAATATATAATCTGGCCACTTCTTTTTCAAGAAGGAACAGTTAAGCAGGGGCCCTATCTGGAAAAGGAGTGTGATGCATAGTGAAGAGCAGTTTCTAGTTTGTTGGGCTAGTTTCTCATTGAAATTCAATTGCCTGAGTGCTATTTGTCCCCTCTAGTCCCATATTGTCAAAAATATCCCTTAAGACATTAAGACTACATCCAAATTATACTCTGTAGTTAGATGGCGATTAGCATCTTTGGACACAAAAAAGTAGCCACAATTAGGAAACTGGTTGACTGGACACCGGTCTTTGCTATCATGCTAATTTTCTATGTGTAGGATTTTTTCCTGCCTCAATTTGAGAAGCATTCCATTATCTGAGCCCCTAGCTATTCTTGAAATGTCACTGCTGCCATTTGTGAGAAGCAGGTCTCTTGTATCCTGGGAATTTCTCAGAGGACTTCATCCAGCATGTAGGCTTTCCATGCCATAGCCAAAGCAGGCTTCCAAGCAACCAACAGAATTCCCATATATTATTATTTTGCCTTCTGGGATAGAGAAGCTTGTGCTCCCCATATGGCTAAATGAAATTGAGTCAGGCCGATTGCATTTAGCCATTTATATCTCCTACACATCTTCTGTTTCAAATAATAATTCATCAAGTGTCATGTTACTAAATAGATTCCATGAAATACCAGCAATGTTGTTGCAATGTGTTTTTTCACTTTCCCCAAGGAACCAATTGCAAAAAACAAAACCATCACAACCAAGCATTTCGACCCTAGTCTAATTCCTAAAAGTGTCATTCGTTTTTATTATACAGGGAAACGTGCCAGTGTTTGCATTGTTTAGGTAATGTATGAAAGTGACAGAGAAGACAGTAAAAATGGAACTTTCCAGAGGCATGGAGCACATGGTTTTCCAGTTTAATAAAATGGTTTTTGACACGGTTCTGGTGAGGTAGGGTGATGGAAATAAGTCTTTGAAAGTTTGTTTTGCCTGATAAGTATATTTGGATGTTTGCATGACTTGTGTCATAATGATTAAGGTTGCTTACTCCACATTTTGTTTTCTTTTGCCTCTCTGTTGTATCATCATTGCAAAACTAGTCATTGGTTTTTACAGTGTGGATTAAGTGTTCTGTGCCCTATTTGCTGCCATTTTCTGTGACTTTGCTGCTTCCCACCCCTGTGCCTAGTCCATGGAGACACCAATTTAGAGCCTGCATTTTTTTCCCCCAGAAGAAACATACTGTAAGCAGGGATTTGCTCCTGGAATACTCCCAACAGTTAAAAGAAAAGGAACCTTTCACCCATCATCCCCATACTTTTCTCCTGCAATCCCTGGCACACACACCTAAAATCAATTCTGGATGTTAAGTGTCCTAAAGTACAGTATGGAGAATTGCAGCAGGAGTAGGGAAACTGCAAAAGTTAGCTCTCTTCTTTCTAACAGGGAATCCATGTCTGGTTCACAAGGAGAGCATGCCAAAATTTGCACTTCCTAAATTAATACACAAACCAGAATGAAGTTTTCTTGATTTTGTGATGTGATCTTTGAATCAAAGTTATGTCCAAAAAGTGTTAGAGAAAAGCGCACACACAAATATAGATACAGAATATAGCAGTCACTGTAGACCAACTTCCTCCAACTTGTGTCCTTCAGATATTTTGAATGTCAGCTCTCACTAGAGCCAGCCAGCATGACTAACAGCCAGGGATAATGAAAGTCATAGTCTCAAACATCTGGAGGGCCCCAGGATGGGGAAGGCTGGTGTAGGCAATGCTGAGCTAAGCTAGATGGATCAATGGTTGTGGAAAGACAGCTTTCTATGTTCCAAAGACAGAAGATACAGCTACTGTTCGGAACCTAGATAAAGATGAGGCTTGAAAAACCTGAGTGAATTCAAGTTTGTGTACTGTCCTTTCCTACTACAATTCTGTATGACATAGAACCGTTGTCAATATACATATATCATCCTAGATCCACAAGCCCTTTATAGGCATTTCCAGGAAAACATGGCAGCAGGATCATCACTATAATCTAAACATGTCCATTGGATATTGTGATGGAATCCCTATTTGTACAGCCGAAAAGTCACTGCATGGATGTAGCCCTGTGCCTAAACTGTTGCATGTTTTGGGGTTGCATTAGAATGTAGTTTCAATGCATGGAGTTGGATAGTGAGCTTTATATACCGTTTTTGTATTTTTACTGAATACACTTAGAAAGAGCTGAAAAGGGTTCCTGTAGACTCTCTTTGCTGTGTATTGCTGAATTTTGGATCAAAGCAGAGTATTACAGCTTGTCCTAACCTGGTGTCCTCCAGCTCTTTTGGGTACCAATTCCCAGCTTTCCTGACTGTTAGCCATGATGTCTGGGGCTTATGAAGTCCAAGGTATTTGGAGGACATCAAGTTGGGGAAGACTGCTCTGCTAGAAGCATCTGACTAGGATCACAGCCACACAGACATAGGAACATGTGTTCCTCAGAAGGGATAGTCCTTTTTAGAAGAAGAAAATGAGCCTGGAGCTCTGAATGCAGAATTAGCCTTCCTTGAAATTGATGGGGATTTCCATTTGAGAAATATACCATGGAAAAGGACTGTCAAGGCTTTTCTTGTTAAGTGTGGTAGATTACTTCCTCTATGTGTCAATTTTTTTTATTCTTAGAAGCAGCATGAGTCATTCAGACAATGGTGTGTGTTTTTCCTTTTTACAATATTCTTTCCATTTTCCTTTCTTCTCCTTCTCTACCTCCTCCTCCTTTCTTCAAGATCTATTTATTTATGTTTATTATCAGTATTCATTATTTATTGTTTTTCTTTACTATTTAATAGCTGATGTTCTCTGGTTGATGTATAACAACTGATAAAACACAATATACAACGTAAATAAAAAAACTCATCATGAAATTTCATAAGACATTTATAACAACCTGAATAGTTAAGACAGCTTCATACAGCTCAGTCTGTTAGAAACAGCTGGCCATACATGTCCCAAATGCATAAGAACAGTCCTAATGTATTTGCTCATTTCATTTCTATACCACCTCATAGCCAAAGCTGTCTCTGTCAGTCCTATTCTGTCAAATGAAAGGGTTGCAAAGTTTGATGCCAGGTGAGCCTCATTTGGAAGATGATTCCATAATTTGGGGCCATCACATAGAAGGCCCACTTCCTCGTTGCCACCAACTAAGTATCTCCTGGATAAGGTATTCAGAGGAAGACCGCTGATGCTGAGTGTAGTGATTGGGTAGATTCTAGCTGGGAAAGGTAGGTTGTTAAATATTGTGGCTCTATGCTGGGTATTGTTTTACAGATTAAAACCAGCACACTGAATTGGGCTTGGCAGCATATAGGCAGCCAATACATGAAGGCCAGAACCGGTCTTATTAGTTTGGATCTTCTGGATCCAGTTATCAGCCCAGCTGCTACATTTTACACAAGCTACAGCCTCTGAATATCAAGGGCAGACTTGGTAGAGTGCCGTGCAATAGTTTATGAGAGTGTAAGTTACACCAACCAGGCTGCCTATCCACTTGGAGAGTCTTCACACTAGTATAGAGGAATATAATTTAATTAATAAAATAATAACTGAGTCATCAGCTGAAGTTGGAAGAAGGCATCCTGTGCCCCTGAGGTCACCTGAGCCTCAAGCAACAGAGATGATTCAAACTATGAATCTGCTTCTTTGTAGGAAAAACAACCCTTTCCAGAACCGGTTGAGTGCCATTTATTCAGTCAGAGGAACCACCCAGTAAAAGTATCTCCATCTTGTCTGGATTGAGGTTCAGTTTGTTAGCTGTCAATGAAGCCATTTGAATATAATTTATAATCTTTTCATTAATGAAATGGAAGAAGGGGTGACCAGTCTGCTGATCAAATTTGCAGACGACACTAAAACTGGAGCAGTGGCCACAACTGAGGAGCAAGTAGCCTAGATCCAAAAGGATCTGGACAGACTATGGAAGTGGGCAGGAGACAGCAGGATGGTGTTCAATGTGGATAAGTGCAAGGTCTTGCACTTGGGACATAGGAATAGCTGTCATAAGTACAGGTTAGGTGACAAGTGGCTGGAGAGCAGCACTTGTGAAAGGGACCTCGGGATACTGGTTGACTGCAGGCTAAACATGAGTCAGCAGTGTGATGCGGTGGTCAAGAGGGAGAATGCCACCCTTGGTTGCATAGCCAGATGTGTGGCTTCTAGATCAAGAGAGGTATTACTACCAGTCTATACAACTCTGGTGCGCCCGCAACTGGAGTATTGCGCTCAGTTTTGGGCCCCTCATTACAGAAAGGATATAGCCAGGTTAGAGTCAGTGCAGTGTAGGGCCACAAGGTTTGCAGGGGATGGGGTATGAGGCGAGACTGAGGGAACTGGGTCTCTTCAACCTGGAGAAGAGGAGACTCAGGAGATATGTGGGCGACATACAGGTGTGTGAGGGGATGCTGTGAGCCGCCCCGAGGCTTCGGCAAGGGGCGGCATAGAAATGTTTTAATAAATAAATAAATAAGATGTCACAGGGAGATGGGTTGAGACCTGTTCTCCCCTGCTGAGGAAGGCAGGACGCGATCCAGCAGAGTAAAGCTCAAGGAACTAAGGTTCCATTTAGATACCAGGAAGCTCTTCCTGACAGTTAGAACCCCGAGGGTATGGAATGGGCTTCCACGAGAGGTCATTGAGGCCCTATCAGAGAGTGTGTTCAAAGATAGGCTGGACATGCACATGGTGGGCATGTCGTGAGCGGAGTCGGCTGGTGCTGGAGGTCAGACTAGATGGCCCGGGAGCCCCCTTCTGACTCACTCTGTTTCTATGTTTCTATGAATAGACAGACTCCAATTCAGTACATCCCCAGCTTCAGCTATAGAAGCTGAAAATAAGAAATAGAGCTGCATATGATCAGCCTTCTGATGGCAAAACACCAGATGACTCAGTGGTTGCACGTAGATGTTAAACTCATGGGAGACATGGCCAATTCCTGGGGAACCCCATACCAGAGAATCTATTGGGACCACCATCCATGTATGAGCAGAATCACTGCCAAGCAGTACCTATCTCCCACCTCAGATAGCCACCCCAGAAGGATGCCATGGTTGATGGCATTGGAAGATGCTGAAGGGTCCATGAATACAAGGTCATGCTCCCTTGTCTCCCTCCACCTCATCTCTTTATAAATTTACAATGCAGTTTTCCATCTGCATGGTTCTCAAAGCCAAAGTATAGGTAAATGTGTGGGCTTTCCATGAGGGGAATCCATTGGGAGAGAAAGATATATTCAATAAGAAAGTTTTACTTTGCCTTTTGAAGAAGTTTTATCCCCCTCATTTCATGCAGTCTGAACTGTAAAAGAACTATTCATAGTGTCCAACCTCTTTGGGGTTAAGGCTCAGCACCATGGACAGTTCCTTAAAAGGTCAGACTAAAACCCAGGGTGGATACACCACAGACATTCAAACTTCCAGCCTCCACTGATGCAAACTTGATGGCACATTCCTCAAATGCATATGGATTGTCATTATTTTCTTAGGGAGTGCCAGAATGTCAGTTCCATACTGATTTCCTATGTGGGTCAGATCCTGCAGTGTTTTACAGTAGCTCACATGAGAAGACTAATCTGTCAAAACTCTTGAAAGAAGAAGAGAAATCTAGAAATAAGTAAAATCTGCTTTCAAAAATGCAACTGTTCTCTGAGTCATGGGAAAGGTGGTGATTTCATAGTTGGAAATAGTTACCTTAATTAATGTGATTCAGATGCAGGTGGAATGTTACTGCCATCCATGCTAGTTTTCACAAGTCAAATTGAAACTTAATTTACAGCTACTTTAGGTTGAAAGTGATTCAATTGGGATGATTTAGTGACTCAGTGGTCATTACACTTGCTTGGGTGAGTACCTACTAGAGCAATTAGAAGAAGACATAAAGGCTTTGGGGAATCTACATTTTTTACATAATCTTTGGCTGCTTGTTTATAGGTGCCTTTCTATAACAAACATTCTTAGGTATAAATGAAAAAGAGGATTGCCAAAATTTGGTATCCCTTTCCCCCATTATATTTCTGTCAAGGAATGTAGGATTTGCAACAAAATGTTCTACTATTGAGTACTCCTTTTCATAATTCCAGCCAGCCATGCCCTTTCAAAGTACTCTGTTCTATTCCCTTCTTTCTCCAGCTTTCCATGAACACACACACCTGCAACAGACAATCAATATTCTGTGCCAACAGAACATGTTCAGTCATTAATGAACAGGTTGTGGTTTTCAGTTCCTGTACCATTTTATTTTCCTAGAGATGTTTTGTATTTCTGCAAAACTTGGAGTTTCCCCAAGCCTGTTCAGACTTCCATCTTATTTCTGGATGGTGCAGTTTTGGCTAAATAAGGATCCACACAATAAGGAAAATATTGTTAGTATGTAGACTATATATGGTAGTTTACAAAATAGCTTCTAGCGATATGAATACATTCAGGAACATGTGCAGCCTTTGACTGTAATGGCAATATTTTTCACTGACATTGCAGTGACTAGTTCCAATCAGTGTGATATTGAAGCTAGAGTATCAGTGTAAGCGGCAAATTACATGTTTGTCAAATCATGCAACTCTAGGAATGTCAGAGACATCCACAATTTATTCAAATATGTTTAGATTTCTATGAATCTGGTTGAAAGATTCAAAGGCAGGACTGTATTTTCCTAAGCTGCACAGATTGTGCAGATATGTAGATAGCTTGTTTACATTCCAGAATTTAATGCTAATTTAGTCCTGGAAAAATGTTTAGAAGTTTAAATCTGACTGGAAAATGTGCATTTACTCTATAAGCTAAAGCACAATCATTTGTATTTTGGGGAGATTTGCACATTTTTGGAAGTGCAAATTTGCACATTTTTGGAAGTGCAAATTTGCACAAGTTCACATAAATGCAAATTTTGGAAATTGAAAAAAGAATCTGATTCTATCATTGAGCAGATGGTGAAATGAAAAGAGCCTGACAATACATAAAATTTAAATGGAATGGGTTTAGCAAGAACCACACATCTGCAGACAAAGCAGACTGTGCATTGTTTATTTTAGTGTTAACTCAAAGGAGACTGATTTGTATCAGGATCATGGTGCCCCAAAGGAAGGATGTAACTGCAGCTTTTCCTTCCATCTGAATCCCATGAGGGTGGATTATTGGCATGTTTAACTAACTGCCCAGAATATAGGAATTATTTTAGGGCTGTGGGTTTATGACAAAACCCACCCTTGCCAGGAATGGACATGGAAGTCACAGTCATGGCTTCAGTATTCAGAATGACAATCCACACTGTAGCAACCATGGCTTAAATAAGCTCCCTTGGACCGCTCAGTTCCACAAACAAGCCCATTATCTTTCCCCAGCAAAGGACAGGTTGAGCTTGATGCCATCTTCCCCCTTCTGTCTCTGTGTAGACCTCAAGCACTGGACCACTAGCTTCTCCTTTGAGACACACACAAAGAAAAATACTGAAAATCTCAGTCAAATCTCAAACTGTCAAAATCCTTCCCTGTTGAAATTAAAATGGGTAAATGGGATTCCTCCACCAATCACAAGTGGCTACACCTTTGAGGGTGTATCAAGCTTCCCTTTTTACTGCTACAGAAGTAATGAATTGCATAGAAACACTATTAAACAGATATCTAACTGTTTTGAAAAATATGTATAAAGCTGAAATTTTCCAGAATATATAAACATCGGCAGCACAGACCAAATTTGGGTTCCATTTGATTTGATCAAAACACATGTAGCTACCTTAGCACAGTCAAAACATAAGATTATAGGAAGAACAAGTTTTGGATCAGACCAAGGAGGCAAAAAGCCCCACCAAATGTCCATAGGAAGCTCATAACAGGATAGTACCTCACTAGTAACATCCCTAGTAACCAGTTACCAGCAATGGGACTGACATAGGTATACTATTTATTGAAGGTACTATATTAGCACAATTAATAATAGCCACCAAAACCCTTTTTTCCTCCATGAACTTGCATAATCTCTTTTTAAGTGTTCAAATGTTAGGAAGATATGCTTCCTTTTGACTGAATCTCCCACATTTCAGGTCATAGACTGAAGCCAGGTTCTGTTATGAGAACCATGCTTAATTTTATACACCTGTATAATGCTTGCTTGATTGCTTTTTCCGTAATACACCTGTATAATGCTTGCTTGCTTGCTTTTTCCCTAATCTGAAAAGCTCCAAAGGTTGTAAACTTGTCTCACAAAGGAATTGTTCCAGTCTCGTGTTCATTTAAGTACCTCTTTTCTGGCCCTTTTAGTATGGAGCAGAGCTGTTGCAATTCATGATAAAATGGAAGTTTAGACTCATTTTTGCATAGAAAAATGAAGTACAATTTGAAGCAAACTTCGTATCCCGATGAAGAAACTATAAACCTTCATTTTAAAAAATCAAGAGATGGATGGAAATAAATATATGAACATTTCTATGATCCAAGTTTGCCACCTGGTGGTTAAAATGAATTCAGCGTCATCGTTAACCATTTCTTAAAATACTGAAGAAGATAGAGCTAGTCATTGTCACTCAAGAATTCTCCTTAACACGTGCCAATAACCTAAGTATTTTGGGGAGTTGAGAAGTATATCTGCTGGCCAAGAGCTGAAAACGTGCATGTGGACAAGTGGATATATCGCAAGTATCTTTTGGCATTGTAAACAATTCATTCTATAATATTTAGGAGTTAATTCCAAACCAGTTGGAATGAGACAATCATTCTTACATGAGTCAATGTAAAGTAAACACATAATTTTTACTCAAACTAGCAATGTAAAAGCTCCAGAAATGTTGAAAACAGTAAAAAACAAAACTGATGGGAATGGGCTATTAGTTTGACCATTCATGTTCAATGTCCCATAAACAGTAAACATGACAATTATATGTACACTTAAATGTTTGTACAATCAACATATTTGTCAGAAACAGTTCTGAGACTCATCCAAGTATATAGAAGATAAAATAAAGTTAGTAAAATAAATTATAGTTGTAGAAGATGTGTGTAAATCTCAGTTTTCAGGAACTCCCCAAACCCAACCTTCATTTCCCACAGGAATGGACAGGACCTGAAACAGCACAATTTTGCAGCCAAACCAACTCTGCCCAGAGCCTTCTTGCACTGGAGAGAAGAGAAGGGATAGGCAAATTCACCATGGCTGAACTCAGACCTGAAAGAGTGCTTAGGAAACTTGTCACAGGAGTAAATCATCTGGGAATGAACCAGTGGATGGAAGAGTACTTCTCCAGGCACCAGAGAAATCTGGGACACTTTATCCATTTAGAACCTTGGGCAACTCTCCTAGACTGGCTTCCCAGCAGGCTTCGAACCACCATCATCCCCTGTGGTTATCTTCAGTCTGTGATTACAGACAAAAGTCTGATGGAATCACAGCAATCAGAATTCATGGAAAACCTATCAAGATAGCTATCATTCAAGTTCTGACAACAGAAGCTGAAGAGGAAGAAACTTTCTCTTGTGTTCAAGATGAAATTGATAATACAGCAAAATAAGACATCTTGCTAATCATGGGTGACTAAAACACAAAAGTAGGAAACAAAGCAGAAACAAACATTGTGGAAGCTTTTGGCCAAAGCGTCAAGAGCAGGAAATCAGCTCATGGGTTTTTCTGATGCTATTTTTTGATTGCAAATCCACAACCAATCAGATGCTATATACATGGGAATCACCAGATGGCCAGTACATAAACAGGGATTAAAAGATGGTGAAGTTGTATTCTTGCTGCCAAAACAAGACCAGGTACATATTCTGCTAGTAGACATGAAGTATTAACATCAAAATCTGGTGTTAAATTGAAAATTATCACTACCTGAAACATAGTGCCAAAATACAACTAAAATAACTTCTTGAGGAATGTAAAATTCACATAAAGAGCAGGTTTGTACTGAACTCAATTGACTGTGAGCCAGAATAACTGTGCACTAAAACCAAATACATTATTAGGCAAGAATACCAAACAATAATCTCTGTAAGAAAAAAAGAAAAGGCCTAGATGGATGACAGAAGAAAGGCAACTGCCTAGGACAGGTGAGAAACAAAGGGAAAAGTTGACAAAATAGGGTCAGAATCATAAATGCAACTTTTCAGTGACTAAGGTAGAGAGACAAGCTAGTTCAAAATAGGGCCACACAATTAGTATCTGGTACCAGCTCAAAAGCCATATAACAGCAATTTTCTGAAGCCTGGACCCAATTTAAAGTGCTTTTTTAACATAAGAAGTCCTTAATGGCTTAGGACCTGGTTACCTGAAAGACCGCCTTCTCTTGTATATACCTGCCTGCCCATTAAGATCTGACCATCTCTCAAGCAGGTAAGAGGAATGGTGAATAGAAGAAGGGGTTTCTCTGTAGCTGCCCCCTACTTATCGAATAGGCTTCCCAGAGAAACTTGCCTGGTGCCAGCTCTGTTCTCATTTTGGTGCAATCAGAAAACATTTCTGTTCACCCATTTTAAATTAATGTTTAACAAGATTTTATCAATTTTAAGGGTTTTAGAAGATCACTAATGCTTATCTGTCTCACCTGGACATGATCACCTGGTTGTCTGTCTCAACTGGAATTATCATTGTTAAATTATTACATTGATATAGTTTTTGTGTTGATGTTTAGTGCTTTTATTTATTACAGCATTCTGAAATGGTTAAATTTTTGTATTATGGATTTGTTGATTGATATGTGCTGCCTAGAAAGCCCTTTGGACTGCTTAGTGGCATATAAATATAATTAAATTTAAATCATGTGGAGGGCACTATGTTGGAGATGTGTGATTGTGTGTGTAACTATCCTATTTTGAAAATATTAGGTAAACGTAACAATTACATCTTAGATAATTATTTGCCATTAGGAAATTTGAAAAATCTGCTTGAAGTAATCCTGACATTTTTAATAAACATGAAAATGTATATGTATGCAAAGATATCAAATGTCTTAATTCCCTTTTTTATAATGGAATATCAGCTCTAAAGAAGCTGCATATCCTTTTTATCATATATTGAAATGTAGAGATCTCTAAAAATATTTTAATATAATAATATAAGTCATGGAAAACCATAGACCAAACTGCCAAAATTCATATGGATATTTTATTGTAATGCTTGTAGCAATTTTACAGAAGAAACACATAAAAACTGAAGCATGTGAAATATGCTCTCAAACTATAAAATCTGTGAGCAAATTTTCTAACAAAACAATGTGTATTATATGCAATGTATATTATATGTAAATATACAATGTATATTATATGCAAACAGAGTACAGCCTTTTGTTCTTTCTAAACTGGTTTCAGAGGGATATAATTAATTAGTGAGGCTAGTTATGCACTCCCAAGAACACAAGAGTACATCATTTTACCACCTTTTCACAGAGTAATTTATATAAAGAGGTGTTAATTTGGAAATAATTGATACTATTTAAATATAAGTACATTATATCTCAGCCCAGTGGGGATGACTTTGAGTAAGTCACCAGCCTGTCTGTCCAATCTGTTTGCCCTAGTTCTGCATGTTATTGATTTAAAACATTTCCAAAACCTTCCTTCCTTGCAGCATTGTTGAGCCAAGTATCAACAATACCTGTGCATTTGATTCCCTTTTCCTAGATGCAGACCTTGGCATTTGTCCCTACTGCATTTCATTCTGTTGCTTTCAGCCCAGCACTCCAGCCTATCGTGATCACTTTGGATTCTGTTTCTGTCTTCCAGGATATTAGCTATCCCACCTACTTTTGTGCCACCTGCAAAACTGATCAGCATTCCCTGCTCCTCCTTGTCCAAGTTATTAATAAAACTGTTGAAGAGGACTGGCCCCAGGACTGAGCCTTGCAACAAGATTTGGTTATGTTCCAAAGAAATGATTTGACCTTCTTCAGTATAAAGATGTAGCAATGTCTGACAATAATGTGACAATAAATTCAATCCTGGTCATTATAATGACCAGACTAAAGATGGTATAAATATTTGTGACCAGATGGTCTTTCACATACATGTTCAAATGCATTGAGAAAGCAGTGGAGGCAGCATGAAAACCTCATTTTGTGTTGCACAGCTCCTGTATATGATAAAATTATAGTGTTATCATAAATCCAGGCACAGAATGTGTTGCAACACAGAAGAAAATAAAGGGTCATAGTGCAGAAGAGACAGAAAGGACAGCTCTAAAATGTCCACCCATTTTGGGAACTGCATAGTGGGAATGAAAAGAATTTGATTATGAAAGCAAAAGTATTTAACTATCTTATATGAAATCTTGCTTTAAACATAGGAATAACAGTAAGTGCTCTGAAAACTGCATTTGGAAACCTCCCTAAACTGATGCAGCAAGCAGATATGCTGATCAGTCATTTCAGAAATTTGTCAGGAATTTTGTCCCAAAAACAAATGAAATGTTTTCCCCAGGAAAACCAAGTAGGTGGTAGAAAGAAGATTGTTTCAGCTGAAGTACTAGTAACGGGCAGGGGCTAGAGTTGCATATTTTACTTTAATCCCACATATTTGTACAGTCAGATCCCATTATCAGAAATAACTTGGATGCAGATAACTGTTAAGTTAAATAGGAGAAAGACTACTTTGTTTCAATGACACACACACAGAGTTGGCAATTTTTGGCTAATTTTTTAAGTTGAATTACAAATTTGTGCTTTATAATTATGTTAGCTTCAATGTCCTAGAGTAGATCAGGCAACCTGACATCTACCAGCTGTTTTAGAATACAATTCTCATAAGTTGCAGCCGGGTTTTTGAACTCAAATTGGATTGAATGAGCTCCAATTCAGGGACTAATTGTTTCCTTCCCTCCACTCCCACCTCCACTATGTGTCCATACTTACATTTCATCTCTTTGAGTGAGTTGTATGTTGTCCCATTTAAATTATACTGCATTGCATTGTACACGACTCTGACTTACTAGATAAGATGCCACAAAAGTCCAGTCTTCTGCATATCTACTCAAAACAAGTCCTATTGTGTTCAGCCTAAATTAAAGTATACCTAAAGAACATATGCATAAACTTATGCACAGAGCCAGCACTTCTGAAATACTGGAACTGTACTTGCATGCATCAATTTATCATGCTTTCCAAAAATATTTGAAGCTTCTTTGGAATTCTCTGCAAAAAAAAAATAAATAGCTTACTCATGCATTAGATGGCTTTATTGCCTGAAGATCATGCACAGGTCAGAACATGATGCAAGTGTCTTGAATTGCACGGAGTCTGACTTTAGTATGAACATTTTTTTCAGTTGCTCTTAAAAAAAAAATGCTACTTTGTCTTTTAACATGAGAGGCTCAAGGCCACACTTTAAAAAGCACAGGACAGAAAGGAAGCTACCCCTTCTAAAACTAACTGTTATGACAAACATAAATGTATTGTTTCCTGCCTCCAGACTTTTCTGCTAGTTTTTGTAAAACTTTTACATTTGCCTAATTCATTTCTTATCATAAGAAAAAAAATATCAAAACAATATTTTAAGTTCTCCTAAAGATAAATGGTAGATCAGTCCTAAAGCTGAATCCCATTATGCCCTTTGGACAGTATCCAGCTGGACACCAGCACCAATATATATGACTTTGTGGTAGCGTAAACGACCTCTAGCCCAGCACGAGTAGCATTCGCTGCTGCAATGGTCTTCCGCAAGGTCCTGTCAGACTGGGGTACAGTAGTACTCATGATGACTTGGCTGCTGCCCAGCATTTCCAGCACATATACTAAGCCTGCTGCTGTGTGCATAGACATTTACAATAGTCACACTCAGCATGGAAGCCCAGGGAGCTTTGGCCATTGACTGATATAAAAATCCAATTAATGAAATGAAATGACATGTCTAGACAAAATCAAACTTCCATTTGAGAAATCTCAGCATGTAGTGCAGTCGTTATTAATAATTGGTTGTTTCCAATGTTAGTCTTCCTTGGAGTAGGTATATTGAAATGAATGGGGGTTACATTAGTCATTAGTTAGACAATGCTAACTGATTTAGTCTTGACTATTTCTCTTCCATTCATTTCAGTGCAGCAAGACTCAAAAGAAAACTAGCATTGGGTACAACCCAATATATGCAGACTGAAAACCAGTTTCCAATGAAACATATGCATTTTGACTGAGAAGTAAGCCCCACTGAATAGGAATTACTCTCAGAAAGTGCGTATAAGAATGCAAACTCAACCCTGTGACTAAGTTCCATTGAACTCAGTGGATTTCCTTCAGAGTCAAGTACTCATCTGGCCTAATCATCTCATATGGCAGAGCAGATGTACACTGCTGCACTTAACCACACACCTGTAGTGAATTGTGATGCAGCTCCTTCCTCCCCGTAGAAGCTGACTTTCACCTGAAATTTCTAGAATTACCACAATATACAGTGGTACCTTGGCTCACAAACTTAATCCATTCCAGGACTCTGGTCATGACCCAAATTGGTTGTGAGCCAAGTCAAATTTCCCCATAAAGGGCAATGTAAATAACATTAATCCATTCTGCAACTATTTTTTTTACTCACAAAAATTTGAAGCAAAGTGACAAAGAACAACAAAGATTGTGGCCATCTCTCCCCCCTCCATGATCGGGAGGTGGGGGGAAACTGGCACGATGGCGGCAGCGCTTGGGGGGAGATGGACACGGTCGCACTTGAGCAGGGAACACGGGCGCAATTGTGGCCATCTCTCTCCCCCAGCATGAAAGTGGCCATTTCTCCCCACCCCACAGCACAACCACAATCGTGCCCATGCAGGGAAGGCGGGCGCGCTTGCGATCGTCACCTGATGCAGAGTTCGTGACCTGCAGCAAAATTTTTATGAAATTTCTGCTCGCGACCCGATTTGGTCATGAACTGAGGCATTAGTGAGCCGAGGTACCACTGTATGTCTCACTGTAGAGTTTCTGCTTCACTTGTTACTTTAGATAAACAGCAGAGGATGTGATGAGGACTCCTTTGCTGCCCACCTTTGAAAATGATTTGTTGGCTCAGTAAAATGTCTGAACTGGGGCTCATTTGCCACTCAAAAGCAAGGAAAAGCAACCCTATGTTTACTTCAAAATGGAATGAGACAAGCAGGGATTCTCTCAGCTTGTGTTCTCTTCTCCATGATGTTTGTACAGCGCAAATTGTTCAAAGTTCACAGAAATACTTTCTTTATACCTTTTTGGAGATCACTTGCAGATAAACAGCTCTTACTATATATAATATTATATATATATATCTCATATATATGTGTGTGAGAGATAGCTTTATTAATATCTCAGGTCACTCACAAATTAACAGCCATAGGTGTGTGAGAGTTACAGTTTTTACATGAGTAAATAATCAGAATTATTCTAAGCAGTGTGGGGAGTACAGCTTGTATAGTTATTTAGCTACAGAAAGGGTTCTTGGAATGAGGTCCTGTGAATATTTTAAATACTTCCCATTGAAACAAGCTCTGTGAGAGTTCTATTGACTACATTGCAAATAGAAGCATCCATTTATCTTCTCTATATTGCGCCTTTTTCTCCATTAATATTATGGAAGAAAGTTATCATGGGAGTAAGCATGGGAGGGCATTTTTACCTCTGAAGTTTTCAAATAACTTCTTTGGCCATGGAAACAAATATTTCCAGGAGGCAGCTACCTTGTGACAATGAAAAAAATATCTTTGTGCAGTTTTGAGCTGCGTAAAAGGTGTAACACAGAAATCACACCAAAACCATATTGGTCCAATGTATATTTGGATCTAAATCAATATGGTAGAGAAAGTTTGTGTATTTTTAGTCTGAATGTAAACTAACTTGGATAGAGGACTATTCTGTCTAACTTGAATAGAATAAATATTGACAATATATAATCCACAAATACATTCCACTGTCCCCAGTATACTTTGAAGGAAGAGGATACATTATAACCACAGGGTTATTGGAAGCAGGAAAAAAAAGAATCCAAAAGTGATTGCAATAGGGGTAGGTGAAAATGTTGTTTCTGTTCATGTTTTATAATAATTTTCCAAAATTCAAAATGTATTCATATTTGGGAAGGAAATAAGGGAACCAGGTTAATATTTATAAACTGCCCAAAAAGTTTTGTGTGGCACAGAAATATAATAAATGAAATTTAACTTGAAAGTTATAAAAATTGAATATGGGAGAAAGCAAAACTTACACATGAATCCATCCATGCCCAACCTTAGGAATTTAAACACTTTTAAGAGCAGAACCTGAATTTTGGGTCATCATTATTAACAGCTATACTGCAGGACAAAATGAAATTGACAAACTGTTGGAACTGAATTCAGTAACTATATTGTTATGCTATTTTGTTTATGAATACAAAGGCAAATTGTATTAAGCATTCAGATTGTTCCTAGGAAGGATGGGTGGAAATTAGTTCGGTTCACAATTTAATATGAATTTGCTTAATTTCACAATTTCACATCGCTATGCTAATTGAATTTCCTTCTAAGTTTACACTTCTCTAAATTTTGCAATGAATTTCTCCAACTCAAAAATGCATAACAATGTGTGTATTAGGGGAACTCACACAGCGATAAATACATTTATTAATGCAAGTACCATTATATCAGGCAAAATTGCATAATTTACATAAAATGCATATTTATTTGAGAAAATACATATGCATACAAATATCCATGCAAAATTTAAAATGCAATTTCACAAAATTCAAGACAAGTATAATAATTGAAACATGAAATATGTGAAGAAGTTGAAATTGACAGATTTACCCATTCCTAACTTTGGGAAGACTCCATGTGTTGATGTCATGGGAATTTATTGCCTGAACTTTGGAATATTCTGTTCTGGCTAAGCCTAGTCAGGATTGCCCATTCTGAAACCTGACAATTAATGAAGGTTAAGTACACATCTGTCAGTGATATAAATGGGGAATACTTACTATATTGCATGCTGCTTTACAAGAGAGAAAACAGACTGTGACTCCATAGGGTTCCTTTTTGGTTTTTAAATAAATTTTAATTGTGAATTCCACTGAAACAACACAAAACAAAATCTGTGTTATGTGATGAGAATTTTTCCTTGCAGTGTTGCAATATGCCTTTAGCTGTTGAAAGGACAATGAAGGTCCACTCCTTACTGACTAGGCTTTAATTTTCAAGAAACAGGTAGATAATTTTCTCCTTCTTATCACTTCCAGAAAGGTACAACCATCACATATTGGCATGTGATTAATCACAAGTAGATGATTAAATGAAGCACCAGCAGTGTTATACCAACATTAGCTGGCCAGCTTAGGCAGGCCCTTACTGAAGGGACACTGTGGCGTTCAATAAGCATAGAAAAAAGGGGTTTGCTGCATATGACGCAAAATGAGGTCCACTGAAGATTCAGAGACAGACTCAAGAGTGATTACTTCAAAACAATCCTGTTCACTATTCCATCCCTGCCTGAGGCCTTGCCTGTCATATTTATTCATAACTACAAAATATTTAAATACTTGCTTGTTGCTGAAGTCTTACCATAATACTATCAGTGCCACTGTTTGTCTATAAAACAAGAACAAAAACCCTTCCATATACTTATGAAATTGTCTAAAGCAGCTGGAGATCATATTTGTTTGTTTCCATACAGAATATGTTTAAAATTGCAGATGGATACATCCAATATGTTATTGGTGACTAGGTTGAAGGGAAGATGCAACTAGAGCTGGAATGAGCCCTGTCAGAATCCACTCCTCTAAGCATTTGGAGTCCTCCTATTGTGCTTGGTCCAGTCTTCCAAAGCAGGCCAACCAGATAGGATGCTTCTTTCATGTCAGCATCTGTTCAGAAGGTGGCTACACTTGGCATGGAAGAAAACTGGTCAGGGGATGCTTAGTTGTGCGGAGCTTGCAAGGAAAGCACCCCTCCCCAACTGTTTGCAGCATTGCTCAGAATGCAGCTGCTTCCGGAGCAAACAGCCCCCCACCCCACCCCCCGAGCATTTGTAGCATTGCAGTTACATGCAAGGAACAGCCACGGAGCAGTTGGGGAGGGCTACTCCTCACGCACTGCAGCAACACTGCAAACAGTTTCTCGTTCAGTCAGGGGCTGCTCCCTGTGTGTGGGCGGGATGCCCCAAGCAGCCAGGGGCTGTGCCGGGAGCAGCCCTCATTGGAGTGGAGGCCCCTTGCACACAGGAGTGGCGCTCCTTGCACCATGTGTGGCGCTCAAGGCCTTGTGAGTGCCCCACAGATGCCTGGTGCATTCATGAAGGCCTAAGACGCTGGGCCATTGCACAGTGGACCAGGTTCCAGGGTGCCATACAGTGAATCAAATGGATTTCCAGCCCTGGACAGATTCCTCACCCATCCCTAGATGTAAGATAAGTGGTGAAGCCCAATTGCCTCAAGCTCTATGCTAATCAACAGCAAACAGAATAGGGATGGGATAGAGACATGGATGAGGATTACATGCAAATAACTGGAGATAGAAATCCTTTTGGCTTCTAACTCTAGCTTCTAAAGCCAAATCCCCCCTTTCTTTTTTCCTTCGGACTCTCTAGTCTTTAGACTAAGAGACACTGCCACCAATATCATCCAGACAGCCCTCCCTCCTTTCTAGCTTTCTCTTTCTCTTTTCCATTTTTATCCATTGGTGGTAGTGGCAAATCCTCCACATCTTCCAGTTCTCCATCACTTAGCCCAGCCAGTCACACTAGTGAAATAGAAATGCTAAATTTCTTTCCATGAAATTTGGAAAGAAAATGTTTTATCTCATCCCTCAAGTCCTAGCATTCTGAACTATTCAAATGTCCAATGGTGGGGGGGGGGGCAAAGAAGACAGAGGAGTTTTTCACCACTTCTGTGCCCTCATTAGCCATCTCACCCCTTGGCAGCACCCTATTAGTTCAAATCATCAGTATTCAAACTGCATGCTACACAAGGTGTTATTTTCAAATGGCATGGCATGGGCAGCGGAGGCTTGTGCAGACAATTACCAACCATGCCACTGGCCAGGTGAGCATCCATTTTGCTAAGACAAAATTCAATGCCAGAATCACACATAGTATGATTTGCACAATAAAAAATGCGAAGGAAGTTTGCAGAGGTCACATGATGTGCACAGATTCCCTTAGCAGGATTTAAGAATTGCAGAAGTTGCTGCCAAACATCAGATCAGAAGCAGATGGGTATCCTGTTGAGCTTAAACAAGCCAGATCTCCCAGCATTGGCATAACCTTATTGCCATACAAATATGGATGTATGATGATTTAATTTTTGCTTGCAAAACATGGAAGCATGACTTGTTTGAGGCCTCAAATATGATAGCAAGTGAAAAAATGTATCTGTCAAAACTGTTGCCAAACATGTGTTTACATTTGATTTGTGCAATTTTCCCAGTTCGATTGGTGCAAATTTCCTGATTTGCACAGATTCACCCTGTAGACTGATATCATGCCCACTTTAGTCTATGGCAGAAAGTTCTGCACATTTCAAATTCTGTCACTGTTCAATCTGCATGATATTCTCATTTCCAGAGAACAAGCAGTGATCACAAAATGAACAGTGAAATGATGTTTGGAGGATACTGGAAATCTCAAACATTGCTTATTTGTCCATTCCCACATATCCAACATGAAATAGAGATGGCTTTGTATTATGTTTCAATGATATGAACTATATGGTGAAATGTGATATTAATTATTGGCTTTCTTAGTGTACTGGTGTACCTCTGTTAGAACTGTAAAGAATTAATGCTGCAAAAAGGAGATTTATTTGAATTCCTAATTGTGTCTATTCTTTTGGCTAAACTATGTCTGGCATTTTGATATTGCTATTGCTATTGTTTGCAGAGGACTCACACTGCTCTCACACTGCTATAGTTTGACTCCTTGCCCAGTATAAATTCTTGCACTGTTTGTGTCCCTTTTGTGTAATGCCAGCCCCACAAGAATGTTGGCAACAGTTCACTAGTTGTGATCTTTTGCGACTTAAGATGGAATGTGAAAAACCTCTTCATCTCTTAATGACAATGAGATCAGAGGGAGTTCTGCAAAACAAATTCCCATGTTTTACATTTTAAAAAGCAACTTAGCTCCATGCTAAAATAAGTGTTGCTGAACTCTTCCTCTTTCTCCTGCTTTTGTACACTGCACCCTCAACAGCTGTGCTAGCACTGGCTAGCACAACCAGACGCTAGCTGGGACTCCTGCTTCTAGAAAGAGACATGGCAGAAGATCTTGCGGAAGGCAACTCAGTAGACTTACTGTATTACAAACAAGATGGTTTGAGCTGTTTCCGGGGTTATGCTACTGAGCACCTACCAGTCAAGCTAGTGCTTGATCCTACTAGCGCAACAGGTTGGATTCTGACCTAGGATGCTATAGAGAAGTTAAGACTCCTGCTGAAATTTCTTCTACTATAAAACTATGTTTAAATCTGCCAGAGCACTTCAGTTATTGGGTGGGACAGAAAGGTAATCAATAAGTAAGGATGGAAGAGCAATGTCTTCTTTCATATCTGCTGACCTGATTCCAAGCACTAGTCTTAAATGTTTCACTAGGTTACCCATCGATGCAGCAGTTTATCAAGGGCCCATGTCAGAATTACCCCTAATTTGATTGATCCCCCTCTTCCTAAATCTAAGACTGTTTTGCAATATTGTAATTTCTTCATTCTCATGCTGGGAATCCTAGTGACTTATACTGGTTGACCTCACAAATTATTCATTTGTAAGAAAAGAGTCTTACGTCTCCTTGGACTTTTTTTTAAGTCATGCTTATCTCTCTGATTACCGGAGATGTGGAGGTTGGACAAGTGTGATCATTAGGAAATAAAACGCATGGTAAATAGAAGGTGAAAGAAGTGGGGGAAAGTGTTTTCTCAGGAAGCAGAAACTTCATTTGAAGAAATGAACAAGAAAATGCCCTCCTAATTTATTGGGATTGGGCAGAGGGGAAGAGGAAGGGGCTAGGATACTATAGGATAGAATTGGTGCTACTAGAGTTAGTAAACTGATTTAGAGACCTGGATAAATGCAAGTTATTGCTTGGATAAGAGATGGATAAAATGGAAACATACTGTAGCCAGATCAGTTAAACTTTTTAAAATCCCTGCTTGTTTTGTTACCCTATTGATCAAATGGGTCTTTCTGTGTGTGTCTTCTCTTTCTATGGATATAAAGCTTTAAAACTTTTTTCTTATGTTGTTCGTGTTTTAAGACATAGCTTTCCACATTTTAAAATCTGTTTTTTAAAAATCATTTAAAATTCTCAAGTCTGTGTCTCAATAGTCTATGATGCACCACCTGCATATGCCTAATTCAAAGAGACCTCAAGGTTAGACCAAGACTCAGTTAATTGGACTGAACTATAATTGGATCACAGTTATATTTTTGTGGGAACTCTCAACCTCCATTTCCTGGGGTCTGGGAAAATTTTCTTTGCCAGCCTGTGGCGGGCTAGCTGGGATTTCTCTGGAATTTCCGGGGGTTTTAGCATACGTATATGCAGAGAGATAACAGCAGCTCTTTGTCTTCTTAATTTTTGCCTTTGCCTTGGATTTTGTATATGTATGTCTGGACTTGACTTGTCCAGATCTGGCTTATGTGCACATAGGCAGCTTAGGTAAGTGTCGTTGTTTTGACCTTGAACCATTGTTTCCAAACATATGATTCTTGTGTGCCTTTTATTCATTTTCCCCACTTCCATTTGTAGATAAACCTTATCACCACTTTCAACAATTGTTTGTGCATCCTTCTAAGTAAGCCTTACTATCAAGTCCAAGCCTAATGCTTCATTGTTTCTACTATTTAGATGTTTAGGCCTGGGGCTTTGGCAATGCAGAAAGCCCACTTTTACAAACCCCAGGATTGTCTTGGAAAATCTGAAATTTCTTTAGTTCCTGCTGTACTGTAAATAAGCTAAGGTGACAGACAATTTCACTGGCTTGATCTTCACCCTGAACATCATTTTATCCTTTCCTCCATCAGTGAGAATTAGGGCAACCTCCTTCCTTGTTTTGCTGCATGTGCAATTGCTCATTTCATGGCTTGGATGCATGTGTGATGTGTAATCATATCCCCTACGTAGCATTGTTTTTTCTATTAACAATTTTCTTCAACATCATTTTAACTTTGCTACTGGAATCTTTGGGGATGCCTTTGTGGGGGTCACCCTCCCTTCCCCAACAGCTAACTGCATGGTACCTAAGGTTGATCCAAAGACCCAAAGACTTTAAGATGGGTTTGCTTGAGTCAGCCAGAGAAATACATATCTCTACTAGGTAGCAATGGAAAAGGTCAGGTAAGGGAAAAGCGAAGGGTCTATTTGGCATTTCCACTCATGCAACTGGGAGTTGCCTCTCAGAAGCTGCTATTGCCACAGAAGAGACGCTTTGACTGGTGTGCTGCAATCCTAATCTTTGCTTCCTACCAGTTGTTATTAAGGGCAAAAAATAGACATGGTAAATGCATGTAGACATTTGAGCTGATGCCTAGTTTGGCCTTTGTTGTTGCTACATAGGATTACAAATGTGCCAAGTGACCGGTTGCAGAGGAGAACTGTGTTGCTGTACCTTTCATAATTGTGTAGATAAAGGCTTTTTTTTTTTTTTTTGGCAAGAGCCCATTGTCAGGCAGAGATTAACGTTTCAGCAATTTCTTCCCCATCACTAAAGGTACAGGGTGCTTAATTTTTGTCTAGTATTCCTATGTGCAGTAACAACCTTCTATCTCTTTGGTTGATTCAGACAGCTGTTCCCTGTTACCACATATGGGGCAAATAAAGTTCACATGGAAAACTCAATAGGAAAGGGGGAAACAGAACACATATAACCATTTGTTCATTCTCTTTTGAAAATTAAGATTCAGTAAATGCAACTCTGCAGGAAAATATTTTATTTTAACTGGAAATTGATAGACAGAGAAGGCAGCAAGGCCCCGGTGCAAATAGGTTGCTAAAGCACTTCCTTTTCAGTTCTGTTTGCTATGAAAATTCATTTTTAAAAGGCAGAAGGAAGAATAGCGTCAATGATAAACATCCATTCTAAATTACACAGGCATCCTTTGACAATCCCTAATTTTGAACTGGCTTTGCATTTGGTTAGTTTAATTTTTGACAGATACAACAAGCAGCTATCTAAACCAAAACTGTGAATGATTGCAATGTGATCCAGCACTGGTATTTAAAAAGTAAAAGCTAGCT
This sequence comes from Varanus komodoensis, assembly GCF_004798865.1. Lineage (NCBI taxonomy): Eukaryota > Metazoa > Chordata > Lepidosauria > Squamata > Varanidae > Varanus > Varanus komodoensis. The sequence goes on along the minus strand of NW_025335941.1, from coordinate 16,932,155 downwards.
ATCATCTGCAGAAGGAACTGACTGAGCTTGGTGCCAAAATACACATACACACGTCACCTGGCTAAGAGAAGTTGAAACCAACCTTTGGCAAAACACCATTACCTCAATTAACCTGATTTTGTTTTAATACATACAATAATGTTTTCACTCATATTTGACTTTAAATTGTTTCATCTTGATATCCAGAAGTGTCTCCATCAGGGTTGAAAGGAGGGACAAGATAGAAGTTTTGAAAAGGTATATAACAGACAAATCACATTCTCTTTCTTCTGGAGATAAATGAAGTGTTGGTTTGCAAATCCTTAGAAGTTAGGCTTCGGCAAAGCATTTTGGGTTGTAAGAAAGCCTAATATAGTGCTCCTATTTATTAAAATAAATTAGGAAAATGGAAGGGGAGAGAAAGTGGGCTCTGAATTACAGAGTAAACAGATGGAAAGCAGAAGCCTGACCACTTTTGCTTCTCAGTTGGAGCCTGCCTGATTGCTGAAAACATTAGTCTAGAAGGCCTGGCAGTGGGCTGCTCTTCAGCCTCCAGGCCACCATAAAACAGGAGGAATTTTTTTCCACAAGAAGAAAAGCCCAGTGTCTCCATAGCACATTTAACACATGTTCTTTTGGTGGAGAGACAGACTGACACTGTGCCTCAGAAAATGGAAAGAAACAGACTTTTTGCAGTTGTAACAGAACGGTTCCCCATCTCTTCCCAACAGAAAGAGCATGTTCCTGCATTTCTCCAGTCTGCATAGCTGTTAATATACTGCAGTGTGAGAGACATGCATTTTACTGTTATTTATTGTTTGGCATGGGAGGATTTTACCATCTCTATAAATAAATCCTGCTCTTTTTCTGGTGTTAAATTATTTGTATATATGCCAATTCAGATGGCCATTGCCAAACACGGAGTCTGAGCAAAAGAAATATAAAACTTCAACATTATAGCCCAGCCTTCCTCATTAGGGACGAAGCTTTGAAGGTTTTAATGCAGTGCAATAGGTGATTTCATTCACCCTCTGTCACCATTGCAGACCAAAAAAGCTGACCCACCTTCAGTGTGGCCCTGCTACTAGGCAAAGTGAGATTATCATCACACTGCAGTTATATCCTGCCTTTTTTCCTCTTTAAGTTGGCTGCCTGAGGCAGCTACTTTGGGGTATCAGGAAAAGTCAATTAATATTGCTGCATTTCTACTGTTAGGGAAGGAGAATGTAATTATGGGATTTTCTTCTCAGGTGGCACATGAACATGACTGAAACTATGCACCTTGTCAGGGTGGGGAGATGGGAGGCATGATTTGCTCTTCAACCACAGGGATTTAAATGTTTTAGGCTGACTTTTGCATATATATTAGAATAATGTGTATATTAGAATGTTTGTTTACCACTTTTCATTGAAAAAATCAAAGCAGTTTGTAACAAATTATAAAGCCATATCAAAGTCAGTATAAAAACAGAACAATATTTATACAACCCTTGGGAAAAGCCAAACTAAACCAGTAATGCTGTAATAATAATTGAAAGTGCATAATTATTGGTCCTTTAAAGAGGGAAGGATCTGCCAAACTAAGGGTGATGCTACAGAAGCAACTAGTTGCTGTGTTGCTATCAGATGATACTATGGAGGATGTGGCATGGAAAATGAGGCCTCCTCTGAAGATGGTGGTGGAAAATATAGACCAGTGATAACTTATATCACATCTAATCACAGCCGTAATCTGTCTCTAAAACAGATGTGGCCAACAGGATGACTATGGAAAGTTACACTGTTACTCATAGTACACAATGCTTTTGAAATACAACAACTCACACACATTTTTGGATGAAGGCCACATGAGGCATCTATTCCTATGACCTGATATTTGGAGTGACATTTAACTTTGGAAAGAATGACTATTTCTTTCTGAACACCTGGCACTTGTGCCTGGAGAAAGTTGCTAAGAGGTTTAGTACCGAAAAATTTAAAGAAAGATGAGATCTTAAACTCCTAGATAAACCCTGATTTCTAGCTCATTTTACAGTAATTTAATTCTGGTTTTGTATTCTTAGGGTTTTTTGAAACAAGGTTCTTAGGTTTCACAAAAATACTCCTAGGAACAGAATATTGTCTCCCTTGCATCCAGTTTCTTAACAGTTTTGTTCCTCTATAATCATGGAAAACACATTTCAAATAAGCAAACTGGGACTTACTGATTTGCCCAGTTTCTTTCTTTCTTTTTTCCAGAGAGATGTAAATTTGGAAATGTTTACCATTCAAGCAACTAATCTTACCTGGCAAAGAAAAAGCCCTTGGATTAAAATGTGCATCCACAGATAAGCAGGAAATGTAGAAAGCATGTGTTTAGCAATTTACAACTTGTATTATGTAGTAGCTAGACTGATCAAATCTTGGCTGAATGAAGTTTGTTGATTGCTTCTGTTTAAGTCCCATTTCTACTCCTACTTAGATCAGAATTTTTACTTGTCTTGACCTTGTTAACACATTTACTTTAGATGAGATGCAAATACAAAGGGCATTAAGATTGGGAACTTTGCCAGTGACATCAGTAGAAGAAAGCCCAATAGCCAGAAACCTGTATTGTTTCTTAAATGTATTACAGCAACATACTGAGCCACCTTCAGCCTGTTGCTGTCCCAAATAAGGACTTAGATTTGACTTTACCTGTACAGTGCATGGGCCCCTTATTTATGTATTTGTCAGAAAATATTTTTAAAAACAGGTTAATCAAAGTTAATTCAAAGAAATTATAATATTGAGGCCATTCAATAATATCCAGAATGTGGAAATACATCAATATTTCAGAGAAATTTTCAAAGCAATGTTTGTTTGTTTGTTGTATTTGTATGTCACCTTACTACCAAGAAAAAATGACCTTCAAGGTAGATGACAACAACAAATATAACCTGATTAAAACATGAAATGGATTAAAATGAAAATCAGCAATGCAACAACATCACTGAATCCAACAGATCAATAGACATACAAAGGCCTAACAGCGGGTTGCCTGATGGCAGAAGGACCACAGAGAGAGGTAAACTTAGCCTCCCTTGGCAGAGAATTCCACAGCCTGGGAGAAGCCAGGAAGAAGGGCCAGCTTTTCATTACTACCACACCTGCCTCTGAAGATAGAAGCCTAGAAAAAAGGGCAGTTGTGAAACTCTTAAGAACTCAGGCTGGTCCCAAAGCATATTGGACTTTAAAGGGCAGTTTGAATTCAACCTAGAAATAGTATAACAAGTGTATCATATGTTTCCTATAACTGGCTGGAGCATCCTGAACCAAATAGAATTCCCTAACAGTTTTTCGGCGACTCCGAATAGGCAAGTCCTAATGGGATGTGTCCATGGCATGCATAACCATATCTAGCACATACATATCTAGGTACACTAACCTCATCTATTGAAATGTACTCCTGGTCACAGCCAACACCTGGGTAGCAATATTCAGGGCTGAGTCCAAACTGTAGGTCTAAGGCTCCAGGTGCAATGTAACCCGGCAGGGGTTGGATTCTTGTTAACTGATCTGTCTTTTGATTAACCAGGAGCACCTTGGTCTTGTCTGAATTAAACATGATTGTCATCATCTAGTCCATTACTAACAACAGGCAATGGTTTGGAATTAAAATACCTTCATTGGATTAGGATGCACATGCACAGATGTGGGTTAGATGGCATGAAGGATGCAATGGAGCACTGAGGGATGTCGGGAAGAGCCTATGATGGGCTACAAGGCATGTGTTGGACTATAACTGCCATCACCCCACCCTAGCTGGACATCGTGGAAATAGCAGCCTAGAGGGCTGGGCAAAGCTGCACTAGCCCTCAAAGACAGTGCTTTGTCTAAATGGGGAAACATGTTATTGGTTTTCCTCAGGTTTCAAATGGTTGTCCATATCTTTTACACATAACTTGATCAGTGTAAGTGATATAGTCTTCTATATGGTACTTCCATGAAATTCCTGTTGAAATTGATATTTATTCTAATAAGAATATATATTCCAATTAAGAAACTTGCCCTACTTGAAAATGTTATATCCCATCAGCAGCAGCAGCTTCTACTATAAATGTCATATAATATATAGAACATTTTTTTCCTTTTAACATTACATCTAAAACCTTCTGTGCATGTCTTTCCAAACCAAAGCATGAACAAAGTACAGTTAAAATTCAATATTAACCTATTTTGGTGCTGCAGTTCTGAAGTCAAAAACATATATCCAACTATGTGCATACCAGGGTAAAATGCACAAATATGCACTCACTAGTGATTTTTTAAAAAACATTATATTGGGAAAATTGCTTGCAAAAGCCACATATATCAGGCACAATGGCACACAAAGTGTCTCTTGGGAGAAGTAAGGCACAAATTTTCACACCACCTTCTTTAAAATGAACTGGAAACACGAGAAAGCAACAATGGCAGGTTTGTCCAACCTTTGCATTTGTCACAGTGATTGCAATCATCTTACAGAACAAGACGTGCAGAGGAATACGTAAGACAAAGAGTTCCAACTCTTTCTACTGAAGGCACATGGGGAAGGAAAACACTGCACTGCAGCTTCAAGATCCCTGTGCCATCCCTCTAGATCAGGGGTCTCAAACTCAACTTACCTGGGGGCCGCTGGAAGTAGAGTCTGGGTGAGGCTGGGCCGCATCAAGTATTCCAGCACCGCGGTGGTGGTGGGCCGCTCATCCCGCCGCCGGCCCGGTGCTGCCGGCGCTTTGAAGGCCGCAGGGCCCCTCCCCCGTGCCCCACCTGTCCCGGCAATTGGCCCGCGGGCCGCGAGTGTGAGACCCCTGCTCTAGATAAAGAATTAGGCTATCATGTAATTTACATACAGGACATCCCCACTAAGTATTCCAGAAGCAAAAGTGAAGTCAAGGTAAGACAGCTAAAGTAGGCAGCAGGAGGGACTTTGGGTTTCTTTCTTTCTTTCTTTCTTTCTTTCTTTCTTTCTTTCTTTCTTTCAAACGTTTTTATACTGTCCCATCACAGGCGTCTCAGGAAAGTTCATTAAAGTCTCTGCCTTCACTCTCTCTCACCCCATATTTCAAGCACCTGTTTTGACTTTAGTGTTTCTGGTATGTTACCTCTGTCCCCTTGTAATTCTGTAAACACATAATCCTATGCCAGTTTTGACTTTTTTAAAAAAAAGTCCTAGAACTCAGAACCCTGCCCCACCCATTCTGGGCCCTCATTTACTTCAGTGTATGTCACTTATCTCTTTTTTCCAGGTGCGCACATAAAAAGCAACTAGTTCAATCTAGACAAATTGAAGCAATTTTAACTTTAGACTGAGGCGTTATTTTTTCACACACACACTAAAAAAAAAAGTTCAGCCCCACAAGTTCAGGGGCATTTATAAGGATGAAGTTCTGAAAGAATCAAGAAGCCAAGAACAAACTTTCTAGTATAACGGTTAGACACAAGTGTATTTGCCAAGGCTTCCCAAAAGAAGGTTATGTGAGGATAATTTTCTCTATGTGAGCAGGCAGGTATGAACCATTTCATATAATGTACACTTAGCTGAAGTGTATATAGCACTTCCAAACCTGGTAGGCTTGTATAAATAATCTCACACTGTAAAATGCCACAGTCATTGCTTACTACTGAGTCACATGGTCTGACCATAGTTTCTGACCTTATAGAATCCTGGCTACTTCATATTTCTCTCCCAGTGTTTCCCTTTCTGCATTTTTATTTTCGACATTGCATAAAGCTGCCAATGGGTAAAAAATTCTCCCAGATTTTTGACTATTCTCATTCAATTTTGATATGACTGCAGTTAGGTTTGATTGCAATGATAAGTCATCTCAATAACATCACAAAAATATATTATAAAACAATTTGAGAATGAGGCAGAAAAATGTAACCCTCTTTAATGGGGAAGAAAACTTCCTTTAATTTTAAGGACAGCTTTAGGCATAGTGCTATCTCTTCCTCTTCTGATATTCACTCTTACACTGTCTGTACTATGGTATTCTGTTATTCATACAGACAGTAGGAGACACATTCAATTTGACTGCAACCTTTTATTACTGTTAGCAAAAGAACAGCCCTTCCCAATGTAATGCCCTGCCAATGTTTTGAACCGAAACTCTTTTAAACCATTATTACTGGCTATTTTGGCTGGGATTGGTGTGTTTTATAGGCCAAGCAGAGAGCACCAGGTTGAGGAAGACTGCCATAGAGTCCATTTGCAACCTATTAGTTACCAATGAACACCATGAAATCAAGATAGATATTTATGATTTTTAAGCCAATTATTTCACTTAAAGTGAAAAATCAAATTATAATCGCTCATCCCATGAATAAAGCTTTCATATGGCTATCAAAGTTCTTTTTCTACCCAGGAACTAGAAGATGATTATACAAAACAAAGAATACTATCCAAGGAATACTACGCACATGAGTTTTACCAGTGTCCTTCAATACAGCTCAAAATGCTTTATGATTCCCTCTGGACTAACTGCACAAGCTTGTACAGGGATACTGATATGCATCTTACAGAAAGACAATATTCATTTTCTCCTCTTGTAAGTTTATTTAGGTTTGTCAGAGCTTAAATATTGTGGAACTATATTTTTCAAGGGACTATGCTTTGAAAAGAACAGACAATGACCTCTAATATCATTGTGACTGAGGGGTGTTACATCAAGATCTTGAAAGAGCTATGAAATCTTTAAGCTGAAAGGATTTTATCCGAGACTATAATAACTGGGAAAGTCACATCTAGTGATTTTCCATTTCTCTGCAACCCTCACAGTCTAAACCCTGTTAAGTCCTAGAACTGAATTAAGAATGGTTTTAAATGTAAGGATGCATTTAGCATGCCTTGGGTTTTCATAAAAAGCCATCATGGGGAAGTTAGAATCAGAACTGCAGCACACAGGAAGTGATGCTAACCATCCTGTGCCGTCATGGTCTTGCTGATTCCTTATGAAGGAACACCTTCGTCCTCTGCTTTTATATTTATCTGATCCATTAACTATTGCTCACCTTCCAGAGAACTTTGGCTTTCAGGTGGTATCAAAATAAATACTAAATTACAGGGTTAAATATTTGTGTCTGTGTGCGTCTATGAATATGTTAGTCAGTATTAAACAAAGAGTAATAGTGTATGTGTCCATGGTTAAATTATATACTCTCACTGCCTTATTAATATATGGCAATGTTTCAAAAAACCTATAACATGTGCATTATGGGTAAATAATGATGTGATGCTACTGCTGCTCACTGTACCATACGTCCACCAATGGAGGAAGTAACCCATCTTATGGTACTTTATCCAATAATACAAGTAGCTTAATCACTCAAGCAAGACTTGTGCATTGTGGTGCGGTGCTAAATCACTTGTGATTATTCCAACAATCCATCAGTCATAGTTGCTATGCATGCTTCATGTCCTTTAATGTGTTATGTGTGGAAAACTGCACATATTTGAAAGAAATCACTTTATATCACTTATTGGTTTGTGCTTCTGTAATTTGGATAAAATAAACAAAATAGTTCTCAAAAAGTCAAATCCAAACCTGAAACAGATTTTTCTTCTCTGTTTCCATGACAGCTGGAAAGAATCCCTGTCTTTGGGTTCTTTTTATTTTGTATGAGGTGCAACTGTGCCAAAAATCCAGAAGAATAGATCACGCTTACCAATCTGCTCACCTAAAGAGTAACATAAAGTTGTGGAAAAACAGTGAAAAATATCTCAAAAACCATTATCCAGTGCTGCTAGTAATTTACTTTAGAATTGGTATATTTTACCACATCAAATCCATGCAGCCATTTTTTATTTAAATCCATGGTAGGGTATGTGAAATAGAATAATGTGGAAATGCAATATTTTATCAAGTGCAAAATATTATGTTAGGGTGGCGTTACGGAACACTTTTCATGGCTCATAGCACAGTGTGGTGGGGTGGCAGCATTATGTCCCATACTTCTAGGGGACAGTCAATAAAATTCAATCCTAGCAAGACAAACTAACTGGGAGACGATGCTTTAGCTTACTCCCAGATTTATTAAGACTACTGCCACCAGTGAAAGTTATCATTTGGAATGCTTCAGTGAATGTGATTTATTTTGTTCCATATAATTAAATACATGTGAGGTCACATTCCACTTTGGAGTTCTAACAGAATGGAATTTGTGGAGGATTACCCGAGAGAGAGAGAGAGAGAGAGAGAGAGAGAGAGAGAGAGAGGGAGGGAGAGAGGGAGAGAGAGAATGAAATGCTTTGTAACTAGAACTGATCTGGTCCGATCGGATATGGTCTAGTCTAGACCTTTTGGAATAAGGTTGTGTGACCATTGCATGTAGTAGCCAATTCTGTGCTATTCAAAGGTCTAATTGTTACCATGCATTTGACCAAGAACTTGATGTCTCTTTACCATTTAGTAATAGACTGGATTAACAGAGTTGTATTAGCTATTCCTGGAGGAAAAGGGCAAATCTAGACTAATAAGCCAAAGGAAGACAGACAGACAGACAGAGACACACACACACAGAGCTGTTTTGACAATTATAACACAGGCAAAAGCAATCTTAATAGACCAAAGTCTCTTTAAAGTGTGATCCTTAATATGATCCAGGCCACACATTGTCTAAGTAAGACTGTAGTCAATATGGAAGTAAATCTGAGGTTCCTTCAGGAAAATGAGGAAACAATGGAATATCTGAAATAACTGTTCAAAGGCCAACAGCTCTGGATTCTTAAACATCAGAAAATTCAAAACAAATGAATTAATAAACAACAATTCTGGGAAGACATGGCCACAGACTGAGAAGACAAAATAGAAAGAAAAGTTCCTAGAATAGCACCATTATATTTGTAGCTGACTGGGAAGAAAAGGTACAAGGAAGCTTAAAGTGAAAGAAACAGTGAACGAAAAGATATTCAAGAGACTTTTGTTTCCATTTTGAACCAGAATGTTTTGTTATGTCTGAACATAGAACGGTATAAAAAGCAAAGCAAAGCCAAGCCAAGCAATTGCTCTCTTAGCTCAATATTTTGCTGCTGTAAAATCCAGTCAAGTCTCCTCTGACTTACGTTGACCCTAAGGCCTCAACTTTCTCTAACATTACTGTCTTCTCCAGTGAGTCTTGCCTTCCCATGAAGCATTCTTGCATGAAGTATGACAGTCTCTGTTTCCTCATTTTTTAAATTCCTGGACAAGTTCTGGTTAAATAGATATAGGGCCCACTTGTTTGTCCTTTGGTCGGTTTAGGCTATTCACAAAGTTCTTTCCCAGCGGTATGGTCCATCAATATTCTTCCTGTCAGTTTTCTTCATTGTCCTGCTTTCACACCCATACGTATGTAGTGATCAGAAATACAATAACATGGATGATCTTGGCCTTAACATGGTGATAGTACTTTGAGACTGTCAGGCAAGCAAAGAACAATGCCAGCAGGAGTTCAGACTCTGTCAGCAGTCTGGTCTACTATCAGGATCACCCAAGGTGGAAGGGCCAAAACTAGGACACCAGACTAAGATGCACCCACCATCTTTTGGAGGAACAGTCACATCACAAAAAGGTGTGACATAATGGTGATGGGTTGGACAAACTCCTGAAGAACAGTTACTGGGCAGCAGTGGTATTAGAAGGCAATACTGGTAGAAGATCTTTCACAGACAACAGCAGTGACACTGAAATTAATTTAGGTTAGTACTTCACAGAAGGCAGCAATAGTAAACCACTTCTGAATATTTTCTACCTTGTAACCCCTAAAATGGAAAAAAAATCAAAATGCAACTAAAGGCATCCTATAATTCTCCAGTATAGCATTATTTTATGGCATGCCTAAAATACTTCATAATTCTGCTGTATTTTAGTCTTGACATGTATCTTACCTTGTATCTGGCCCTCAGCCTTAGTAGTTTACTCAAGACTCATTTATTTATTTTATTGATATTTAAATGTATGAATCACTTTCCTGTTGTCAGGGTGCAGGGTGTGGAGTTAAGACAGAGGCACCAAGACCAGGCCAACAGAACCTGAAGCAAGACAGAGTCCAAGCACAGTCCAAAGTCTAGTGGTTAAGTCAGAGGAAGTGTCATAGTCAAAGAAGAAGCCAAAGTCTGGGACCAGGGATACACAGTGGAACAACACAAGGGCACAGTTTTGAACAAGACAGAGGTCAAGAACAAGTGCAAAGAGCAAGTGCCTTGATGCAGGATACCTGTATAGGATTCAGAAGCAGCAAAGGTGTGGCAAACAAGGTAAGGTAGCAGGGCAGCAAACAAGTGAGGCAAGGAACAATACAGCAAGCATGACAGGAATCAGATCCAGAAAGGGTTCAAGTGAGATACAGAAGCTGGAATTCACTGTCACTAGCAAGAAGAGTTTCATTGGTGAGGTGTGGCAGCAAGGCAGGATGCAGCAAGGCAGAACATAGCAGGGTAGGCTGCAGCAAGGGTCAGTCAAGATGCAGGCACTACAGCTTGTAGGAAGACGCACATTGCTGGGTAAAAGCAGGAACCAAATGTAGTAATTGTCAGGCAAAATTCAGGAACTGAACAACACCAGCTAACAGAACAACCTGAATTGCTGATGCCAGAGGATAGAAGAGATTGCTGTTATTTAGCTCTTGTCACCCAGCTGGTGCTCATCAGGAAGCTAAGAGGACCAGCAGTGCCTGCGACTGATCCTGCAAGTACTACGATGATCACCCTGGTCTGGCCACCAGACCAATCCCAGGTGCCTATATGAACCTGACCGGGGGGGGGGGGGGGTTGTCTAGCATGTCTTCTTTTATTCTATTAGGCTGCTTAAATTTGTTCAACCATGTAAGTTACATCATTACTTGCTAGAACTAAGGTGTCATATTCTGTCATCAATCATTCTTTTTCATTATTGATTTAGCTATTGTTAATACAGTTTTAAAAATGGCAACTGACACTCTCTACAATTGTCTGGAGTTTCTTTAGTACAGGCATTCATATTAAGCCATACTGTTTTAAAATATCTACTGTCCCACAAATACTCTGATGTAATCTAAGATACACTGCCCAAGATCAAAGAACCTTACGGTCAAGATCCATGATGATATTTATAATAAAAGAGAGCTATTTTCTTTTAGAAGCAAGTATCTCCAAATCAAATGTTTTTCTGTCTTGATGATGGTGCTTCTAAACAGAGTAGATATAAAACCAAATCCTAAATTAATAAAGTTTGGATATTTAACTCCAACTTTAAGTTGCTTGTAATTTAATGATCCAACATAGTTTAACCATAAAGAATTGTGTTGCAGTGCTAACATTATTTCCTGGAAGTAAATCGCATGCTATGCCATACAGTAGAAATCTCTAGGTTAGCACTGTATGCACATTCTTGTTTTCTTGTTCTGTTCAATTCTTATAGCACTTGTGGTGCTATATCACTTAATGTGGAACCCAGATAATCAAATGCTTCCTAATTCCATATAAAATGGGTTTCCCACTTCTGTCTGAACTGTGATGTGGGGGTGCATATGGAACTTTTTGCCGCTTATGATGTACATAGTTCTATTCTTTCCAAATATCATCTAAGGATTCTCTTTAGATGATATTTGGAAATGGTACTCATTCTCTAAGGGTACTCATGACACTTCTCTATGGCTCAATAGCCAAAATTCTCTGGAGAGTTCACAAAATCTAAAATAATTTAGAAATGCTGCCCAGTAATGCACTCCTGCCTTATAAGTGCTTGCCATGATTACTGATCTTTCTATTTACATGTAAGGATTACCTGCTGCTTTATTGATTATTATCATTTCATAAGTTTATTTAGACTGGGATATACGCATTTCTAAGTGGATAGACAAATGAAAAGAGCCAGCAGCTAGCTGGGAAAGCTCTTAAGGATGGAATCGTATGCCTGTTTAGATAGGAAAAAAAGTTCCACAACTCCTACATAGCTGGCTGCAGAACACTGGGATTTGTAGGCCTTCTTTATATCTAAATATGCATGGGGTTATGCTCTTAATTGACAATGCCTGCCCACAAAGTAGAAGCCTCTGGGGGTTATGACCTTCAAAAGCATTTTTCAGTCCAATTATTTCTGGCCCTGCTTTCACAAACTAAGATGGACTTGCGGCTTGCTGCTCAGTTCTTGCATCCCTCCAAGAGCACACCCTGTATCTTGCAGATGAGTGAATGTAAACATGCAGCCTGTGTCAAAACAAGGACAATGTTCTGAACAACTTAGAGAACAGCTGCACATGCCCAGAAAGTTCCAGTTGAAGGAATCCAGAGAGTCTTCCTGGATATCTGCTGGGGTAACTGCTGACAGGGACACAGAGATCACTGTCAGTTTAGGAGGCCCTGGACGGTTTGGCATGGAGTCCTGTGTACTGTCATTTGAAGGGTTCCAGAGGCTGCTCTGCCCACTTACTTTGCAGCTATTTACTGTTTTCCTAAAACAAAGTGTATGATTAACTGACAGGTCTGGCTCTCCTGAGCATTTTATTTCAGCTAACAGTAAAATACGGCTGCTGATTCCTAATTACATCATTCCTCTAGTCCTGGATAGGAGGTTTAACTGTTACTAGTACATTGATGAGGGTCTTAAACTTAACACTGTAAGGAAACTAAAGGACAAGGTCTAAAAATGCAGTTCCAACTGTGGAAAATAAAACTAAGCAGACTTGCAACCACTGAAGAACTCATGATGCATTTGATGAGCTTTTCATTATTTTTCTTTTAACTTATTCTTGTTAACTTCCACTTGTCAAAAGTAACTTTTGTTGAAACTGATGATTACATGATGGATGGATTCTTTCTGAGTTCTATAAATCCAACCCATCTCCATCCAAATTTGCTACAAAGAAGTAGTCCATAATACAATACAGAATGAACTTGTTCAGATGTATCTTTGGCTTCTGATAGCAATTAGTGGGTTAATTCAACCCATGAACAATCTTAGCGCCCCTGTTTGGATGTTACAAAACCAAACTGCAAATGCTACATTCATTCTCCCTTCACCCAGGAAACCAGAACCAGTTCGGGTGAGGTGTGCATTCCTGCAATTCATGGGTTAATTAATTATCCCACAAATTGTTATTGGATGCTGCCATTAGGTATGAGCAGACAGAATGTATGGGCTTCGTAATCCTGAATGGTAATTTCCCTTCCTGCAAGCAGGGGATGCATGAAGAGGGGCACCAGATTTGTGGTTGTGGTTTTCTTAATGATGACCAGGGTATACCTGACAGCTCAGTTCATACTCTTTTCAGAAAGTGTATACTTAATAGGCCAATACAAACACTTGAATGAAGCCTCAGCAAGAGAAGACACAGGGAATATCTTAATAAATTTGGTAAATTGTTTACTTAAAACTATTAGAGTTGTGCACCATGTCCAAATAGACCTCCATTCATTCTTGTAATATTATCATTATGGTTTCTGTTGCTTAAAAAAAGGTTCGTGATTTGAACATGGTAGTCTCACCTTTTCAGCAATCAGTGAGTGCAGCCAATTATTTAGTGGTGATTCCCAGAGGAAACCTATAAACCTGATTAGAGCTCTGCTTGTTAAATATTACTCTCATTTCAGAGCAAAGTTGGGAAGGGAGTCATCAGTATTCCTCCCAAATATACTAGTGTTTACACTGGCATCAGGGCCAGGAGCTGACTATGTGTGTAGTGTGCAATGAAAAGGGAGTTAAGCCTGTGAGAGCTTAGTGTATTTTACTTGCAGGGCCTAAAAACTAATGGAAAAGTGGGATTGTCAAAGCAAGCCTCTGCTTTAATGTCAGAGCTATACTATATCAAGGGTGGTCTAAGAGCTCTGTGGAAACTCCATCTCACTCAAATGCTTGCTTTTTTCTTTGGGGAATCTGGAGTTTGTAGTTTAACACAGACAGGAGTGACAGAGGAATCAGATTATGTCAACGTTTTGAAACATTATACATTCTTTGCATTCTGACAAGATTATGCTTCAACTAATATTTGCTTTTACCTAAGGTGCTGCATGCAGCCCTCAGCTTAATTTGTATTTGGTTTAATGTCATACAGGTTGGAAGAGCCCAAAAGGAGAGAGTGAGGACTTGGAGAAAAAAGTCTGTACAGTTGAAATAATGGAAGAGAGACAGCTTGGAGTTAGCAAAACCAAACTATTTCTTCCCCAACAGTCTTCTGGGCAGGGTTGTTGTAAGGATAATGAAGATGAGTACTCGTATGTAAGGGAGAAAAAATGGGATATTAATTTAATAATGTGTGGTTAATGGTCAGGAAATTGTTCAAACTGTAAAACTTCTGGAGGGAAGCAGGTTGAGAAAAGCTATTTATCTGTGGTGTCTTAGGTGGTGATTTTTCATATCACTTAGTACCTGTTCCTATTGGCAGAGCGGAGAAAGAGATCAAGGCAATGGAAAAGGAGGAAAGGACCACTTTTATCCTATTTCTTCTTCATCACTTGCCCCTCCCCATATGACATCTGAAGAGACCTGTATGACCTGAATACAATTGTGACCAGAAGAGCTTATCTGGTGGGCTGAAAATATCCTGCAACATTTTGTTGCTTTCTCCAGTTATACATATTATTTTACCAAATCACAGTGTTGTCAAACTACAGACAAACTGCTTGAACACAGTATGAAGCATTCTGCCATAAAGGACTACTGCTGTTAAAATACAGTGCAATACACTGGGAAGGAGCTTTCTTTCCCACTAATGTAAAAGCTATCAACATAGTTTTTAGAATTGTTGATGAAGCTGCACCTTTAGGGGTAAATAGTAGCAGAGAGATTTATGACAGGAAACAAGTGCAGGGCCCCAAATCCAGATTAGGTTCATAGTCACTGAGTTCCCACAGCTGGCTTCTCAACCAGCCTAATGCAAGCTTTTTTAAAAAGTGCATTTATTTCCCACACCAGTGGCTGGATGCCTGGTATATTGTCCCAATTATATATTTAAAACCAAAGCATGTTTAATCCCACAGTATTACATTTTGCACTCAGATATTCTGTTTTCCACCATTTCCTGCACAACTTACAGGAAATATATATGTGAAGAAAACATACAAGCCCTACATGTAAGCTTTTCAAGGAAATATAAACTGGCCCTGATTAATTTGTAACCAAATATCCTTCTGGAACTATTTCCATGGTTCCAAGAAAATAGAATTGGAAACAGAATTCTCCTGAGGGTTTTGAACCAATTGTAGTCACAATGGTATTAAATGATGTTCAACTGAATAAACCCTTTTGATATTATGGCCAATTTTATTAGCTTCTGTAATAGGAGATTTGCAGAAGTATGTCAAAGAGATGGAAAGCAAAACTCTGCACAAGGACTGTGCCACAAGATGTGATAATGTCTGTGTCAACCCTGGTTTTGTCATTAAAAATGGGATGCAAGACTGGCCAAATTTGTCTTTTATGTACCATATTGTACTACTGACCAACAATGCTTGCATATCCCAGTCATGCCAGTCCTCCTGAGCCACGTATCTGTAACTTGACTTTGCCTCAAGAGGGTAAAGATTTTAAGGGAGATTAATGTCTTAGGAAATTAATAGTGCAGAAGAAATAAAAATCATGAGGTTTTCAAAAGTAGGTCACTGAAAATGCTATGCAGACATGAAGGAGCTCAAACGGTATCACACAAATACTTTTAAAAAATAAATAAATAGAATTATTTTAAGCATTAATGATTGTATATTTTAAATCTTTTTTCTTTTCAAGAATGTGTGTATGTGTGTGCATACATGCATGCATATTTAAAAATCAGAACTCTGTCTCCACAAGCCATTTAGTAAAATTCTTATGTCTGCTCCAGAATAACTGAGTTGTGGACTATACCCATAGCCACAATTAAAGGGTTATTGCTTTGTCATAATGAGCCATGGCAACAAGACATAATAAAGTAGAGAGCAATTGAAAACATATCTGAAGTGAAAATAAATTATCAAAATGTAGTTGACTATTAACTATACCTTGCTTTTCACATTAACCCTTAATGTTCTCAGTATGGTAAAACTCCTAATATTTTATCACTAATGTTTCTATTTAGATTTTTTTTGAAAAAGACACCAACAACTTTCTATTTTGGGTACAGTCAACATTGTTACACTGCTGCTTATAAGTAAAACCATCCTGTACCATCCCACTGCCAGATATTATACTTTGTTAAATGTCAGATGTTAAATGTCTTTATAATCTATCAAGTGTTTTTAATGCCTCGAACTTTGATCCCCTCTAACTGAGGCTGTTGTACTACGAGCACATCATGGGAAGGCAAAACTCTCTGGAGAAGGCAGTTATGCTAAGGAAAGTTAAGTGCAGGAGAAGAAAAGGAAGACCAAATTTGAGATGGACTGACTCCATTAGGGAAGACTTAAATTTGGAAGAGCTGAGCAGCGCTGTCATAGGGTTAGAACATTTTGGAGGGCTTTCACTTATAGGATCTACGTAAGTCAGAGATGACTTGATGGCAAATAACAACTTTATTCCCATCTACTGTAACATATCCATGTAGGGCAACTAATTTGGTATTTCAGATCCTATACAGTGTATGACTGGGACCACATCATCCTAGTATTCTAACTTTCTAGGGGTTGTCCATAGCAGTTAAGACATAATTCATGTCCATCTGTGGACTGGTTCATGCAATTATTTAGTCATGGTGTCTTGTTTAAGCCACAGCTCATAATTGGTATAATTTGCACAATTACCTTCCTGGTACTGCTAGGTGTCATCAAACAGGGGCAGCACAGTTTGTTTGAGGGTGCAAACAACCTTCAAATAATGCAACAACAGCTCGTGGAATATTTATGCCACTTCACCTCAGAAAGGCAGCTGCAATGCCTTTCCTAAGAGAAGTCCGTAGCACTGCAATAACCGTAGAAAACATACTTATGCCCCATCCCACTCTAAACTGACAAAGAGGTATTTTTTGCAGGGCACAAACTGAGCTCAAAACAACAGCACACACATAGAGAGTGCCAGGATGTGAATTATAAAATCTCACATATTATTTGGATTTAACCCTTCCTTTCTGAGACTATCTGTTCCTCACAACAGGATGTTCTATGTTTGATGCCCACATTTACTTTGAATATCATTTCATACAAAGATGCCAAGGCCATTACATCCCATATACTGTGTAGACTTTTCCTTCCACCAATCTCACCTTATCTGGATTTCTTTCATAATATCATGTTCTGCACTGAGCTGGAAGTGCTCATACAGACTTAACGCTATCAATGTATCTCTTTCCAGTTGGCTAAATCTTTCACATGAAGTTGGATTAGGCTCATGCAAGCTCTAACACTCTAACAGAAGCTTTGGGGTTGTGTGTGGGGGGATATATTTTATTTCAAGGAAGTATCTAAATCCCCTTAAGTCATTTTCATGACACATTTGTTGATTATATTTCAGTCTGCTTTATGACTTATATTCAAATTAGTATTCCAAGGGATGGATTTAAGTTACTCTGCTATATACATACAATGAAAATGGTAAGTTGAGTACTTATTTGTGAACAATCCTCCATCACTTGGATTGTTTGGGTATATATTGGAGTGGCTTTTTCACTCTTGTAACAATATGGGAAAGCACTCAATTCAGCCTGAAGGTCAACATGCACAGCTTCCGGTCTGGGGAAAAGAGGCTTTATATTTAAATAAAACTTAGGTTTGTTTGGAAGGTAAAGCCTGTGTGCATTTGTGGAGTGGAGTACAATACCTTAAATCACTCTGAGTTTTATACCTCGCAACTGCTACATTTGCTCTCTTAGTGAAAGCTTCCATCATACAAAAAGCTTGTACCTTATTGTAGTTAAATATTTCCACATATCATACCAGTCAAAAACATCAAAAGGTATAGCAGCCTCTTTTTTTTTGCCTTACTTTAGCTGCCACCCAGGCCATAGTTCATAATATTGCAGAAGTATACCCAGTTCTAGTCCCCGCTCAGCCATGGAACCAACTGGGTGACTTTGGGCCAGTCACAGACTCTCAGCCCAACCTACCTCACAGGGTTGTTGGTGTGGGGATAAGATGGAGGAGGAGAATGATGTAAGCTGCCTTGAGCCCTTTGTAGGAAAAAGGCAGGATATAAATCAGAAAATAAATAAATGGGAAATGTTTGACACATGAGAAATGATGCGTTTCAAACAGAGATTTTTTCTTTCTTGCTCTAGGATTGCCACCTTTGTTTTCTGTAAGACCTCCTGTACTTCAAAAATGGGCATATATAAAAAAGATGTACCTGCTGAAACTGCTTGGAGAGAGAGGCAAATGCTATGTATTTTTGTATACTGGTGGGGTAGATGTGAGACTCACATTTAAGATTTAGATAGCTGTGCCTTCCTATCTAAGTTATTGGAGAAGATTAATTATTCAGGGTGCAACATGGCATTTGTTCCTTCTTTCCTCCACTTGTTTGAGCACATCTGAGAAGATAGTGAACTTGGGTTCTCACTAGGATTTTGTTCCATCTGCACTTTGAAGCAAACTAACGTGATCCACGCCTGCTGGAATAATGCTTAGTTTGGAATACAATTATACGATAGTTTTACTAGATTTTACTAGTTTTCAGCTCAAGACACATGACAGAATACACTTAAAATGCATATTTTGCACAAAATCTTCTGAATTGCATATTCCTTAAGAAACCAGTTCAACAATGCAGTTTTAAAACCTTCACCACAGATCAATCTGGTAAGAGGATGGAATGACATTGACATGTGAAACTGACTTGGGTAACAAATTCATCTGTCCATCCCCAATTTTCATCGCCATGATCTGTGTGCAGGAGGACAAACAGTGAAGTGAGAGGCATTTCTTACCCTGTTATCTTGCAAATAAATAAATCCACAGGATTCTTGTATTTTAAGGAAAGTCCTTGCTTTTGTTTCTTTGTTTATTTAGGACATACAGAAGAAACCCTTTCAGAAAACAATGTAGCAGTCTTTCATTGTTTGAATGAAAGGTGTATGGCAAGTATGCCTTCTCCAAATGTGTTCTGCGTCAACTTGTATTAATATTATTGTAATTATTATTATCATTAGTATTATCATTTCTTTACCAACTACAGATGAGCTCTCTGGGCAGTTTACAATGAAGTATAAAAGCAATTGGTTCTTTATTTGGAATTGCCATACTTTATCACCTCCATTAGTCTGGGATGGTGGAGCTTAATGCTGGCAAAAAATGGTGAGAGTATTAGTCCAGGGCACTGGGTTGGAGTAGGTAGTCTTTCATTCCCAGCTTTCCCCCCTCTCCCTTTTTTTCCTTTTAAAATGATGTCTAGCTTCAGCTAAACATATGGAGACTAATCACACTATATATTGCATGTGTGGCCCTCTCTTTATTTCAATAGCAACTGTGTTGCCACCTGGGGGCCATAATATTTGCTTATTGGTGCATTCAGTAACCACATCTGCTCTTCACTTCTCAGCAGATCCCCATTTCTTAGTGTTTGCTGTAAATGTGTTAAAAATAAAAGCCAACTTTTTCCTTACTATGTCCCTGTAGTAGTTAACTGTGCATCAATGTGTTTACAGTTAGCATTTTCATCTTTGATTTCTTCTTGCCAGTAGCAAAAGCTCAGCTCTGATCCCTCCTTTATGAGCCATAATGAATAGATTTAGAATTAAGATCATCTCCTCCAGATGGAGCAGTCATTTACCATCCAATTTTCATCTTTATTTCCTGGAAATATAGCCCCACCCAGGGTTTCTTTCAAGCTTACAGCCAGTTGTTCATAGTAACTTTCAGAAACTCTTTCACGGGAGCAAAAATGAGCACCTATGAAGTTGACATTTCCTCTTATGGCAGAATTTGGAGGGCTGTTTATATATCACAGTTTGGATCAGTAAAGCAAGCACAAGCTCAAGGGAAACCAAAAGTCCAGACTGTTTCTAGCATATTTCAATTCTCCAATGAACAGACACCATGCATTTTAAAGCTCTGTGGCTAATTTATGTGCATCTCTTGGTACAGTAAATAGTACGGTAAATTAAACAGTCCTTCAATGCCAAAATATTGATCTGTGGCTGATGGAGTGGAATCTAGAAATCAAAAGCTTCTACCATAAATTTATTAAGCTTGATTTAGTGTGCCACCTGCAATTCCACTGCTTTTCTGTTCATATCCATAGCTGCATTACTACTGGAGTTCATTTACTTAAAATTACAATCTAACATGAAGTCTTATTTTTAAAGAAGACATCTGGAAAGAGTGAGCCCTGTCCTGCCTTCTTTTTTCCTTCTGTGCAAACTTTAAGCCTGGTTGAAGGCTATTGCTCCCTGCCTATCTCCTAGTGTGTGGTAGGAAGTGAATTGTATTGCACTTTTCACTAAGCAATACAGTCAAGCATGTGATTTCATGCATTGGAAAAGACAGTGCTGGTAAAGAGCAGCAACAGCATCCTGTAAACTGATTTTGAGAACTGAATAAAGCACTAAAAGATACACAGTGTTTCCTATATGTGCTTGGAAAATACAGGTGAAACTAGGGATGAACGCATCCATCCATTTCCAATACAGAATTCATCCATTGTATGTTCACATGAGCTTATGGGTGTTTTAAATCCACTAGGATATTTAAATATGTACATTGGATAAATGTTCTAAACTGTTTTATACTAATATGTAACTGTATATGTCTCTTAATACACATACAGTAGGACTACCAGGGATGCTCAAACTCACTGAAATTCACCAAACTTTACTTGAATTAGTTCTCTCCTATTCTCATTTGTGACCATTTTTAAAATTCTTCCAAATAGGAAAAGTTATGAATTTTTTGCAAAAGTAGTGCTTTTTTCAGATGCTAATTCAAGTTTGCAGATCTAGCTAATACACACTCCTGTGATGCTTGGGGCTGCATTTTTAGCAGTTCACAAACAGAGATGAAATTGTCATACACCCTGTAAGTACACAGAGTGGGGAGTCATTGGGATGGCAGCCAGTGATGAGTGGGATTCCCCAAGGCTCAGTCCTGGGACTGATCTTGTTTAATCTTTTCATCAATGACCTGGAAGAAAGGGTGACCAGTCTGCTGATCAAATTCGCAGCCGATACTAAAATGGGGGCAGTGGCCACAATTGAGAAGCAGGTACACCATATCCGGAAGGATCTGGACAGATTATGGAAGTGGGCATGGGACAACAGGATGGCATTCAATGTGGACATGTGCAAGGTCTTGCACTTGGGATGTAGGAATGGGTGTCATAAATACAGGTTAGGGGACAAGAGGCTGGAGAGCAGCACTTGTGAAAGGAATCTTGGGGTACTGGTCGACTGCAGGCTAAACATGAGTCAGGAGTGTGATGCGGTGGTCAAGAGGGAGAATGCCACCCTTGGTTGCACAGCCAGAAGCATGGCTTCTAGATCAAGAGAGGTATTACTACCACTCTACACGACTCTGGTGCACCCACAGCTAGAGTATTGTGTTCAGTTCTGGGCTCCACATTACATGAAGGATATAGCCAGGTTAGAATCAGTGCAGCGCAGGGCCACAAGGATGGTTGCTGGATTGCAGGGAAAGCCATGTATGAGTCAAAACTGAGGGAACTAGATCGCTTCAACCTGGAGAAGAGGAGACTCTGAAGGGATTTGTTGGTGACATATAGGTACATGAGGGGGTATCACACAGAGGTGGGTAAAGGCCTGTTTTTCCCTGAGGAGGAGGGCACAACACGTTCTAATGGAGCAAAGCTCAGGGAACCCAGGTTCAATTTAAATGCCAGGAAGTACTTCCTGACAGTTAGAACCCCAAGGGTATGGAATGGGCTTCCACGAGAGGTGGTTGAGGCCCCATCGGTGAGGGTGTTCAAAGGCTGGACATGCACATGGTGGGCAGGTCGTGAGCGGAGCTGGCTGGAGCCGGGGGTCAAACTAGATGGTCCAAGGGGCCACTTCTGACTCACTCTGTTTCTATGTTTCTACACACTCTGAGCTACAAAAAATTAAATAATGTCAGAATCAACAAATAACTGCCATATAGTCTGTACTTTAGTCTGGGATATACAGATCAGGATGCTTTACCCTGGTAGGTGGACCAAACGAAATCCTCAAACATCCTTACTGCTGCTGATACCACTGTGTATACAGCTGTACATGAGCACACCTTTCTGATGTTTAGTGAACAGGCTGCGGGCTCCGTGTCACCTGCGCATATTCATTTAAGGCAGTATGTGGAGATCTTTCCCTCCATGGGCTGTACGATGTCAGAAGCTTGTGGGGATCATGTGATCCCTGGCCAAAGCACCAGCTGAGTTCTCCATTCAGTTCCTTGCCTGGGAAGACTTCTTTACACAAAAGCGTTCTCAGCCAGGGAAGCCTTTCATCAATGACACCACTGTGGCCAATCTATCAAGTAGGCAACTCCCCTGGCACCTGTGCTGTGGTGGCTTCACCTGTCCAGAATTTTCTCCATGGGGAGCATCTGCAGGAGGCAAAGTCACACCCATTTGCCCCTTCAGAAGAGTGAAAGGGAATAGGTTGCTCTGAAGTCCTCCCCCTTTCCCCATTCAGGAAACCCACTCAGCAACTGGGAGAGAAAACTGCCCACAGGGGAATCTCAGCTGTTTTCTCTGATCTAGATGAGGGCAAATGGAAAAAAAACTTGGCTTGTTGTAAATTCCCCATTCCTGTTTTAAAGGGAAAATGCCTTTTCTATTCCAGTCCAGCAGTTTTTAAATGCCAAAGACTTGAAATTTTTGTAATTTTACAACTTGCCTTGTATGCCGTTTATGATTTTTTAAAACTCCCTTGAGCATCCAAAACTCATCCAAAATATCAGGATACACATTATAGGTGCTCAGTTGGTAGCTAGTTTTGCATATTCTCAGCGGAGTTATTTTAACTGATGAGAGAAGGAGAAAGGATATGGTACTATGACCAGCTTTGCACAATCATGTCTGTGATCATGCAAACTAGTTCTTTTTCAGGGATGCAGGTCAACTTGAGAGTAACTGGTTGGAGAAACTGAATTAGTTGCACATTCTTTTTCAGATGCTTAATTTAGGCCTTACATAACGTCAAAAGATTAGACTGCAGTAAATCTGGTCAGTTGACTAATTTAATGAGCAGTAGGCCATTTCCTTCAAGGAAACTACAATTGCACACTTGTGACGATATTTTTAGCTCAGGAATGTGTGTGTATTTTTAAGAGGGATTGGGGAATTTTCATTAACTCATTATTTCCAGTTTAGATCTAAAGTCTCATTTACTATTGCTGTAAGTGACACCTGCTGGAAATATAATTGAAAGTGGTGGGGATAAAATGTGTTTGTTGATTTAACACACTTGTTTGCAGTTGCTAGAATGCTATTCTGCAAATGCTAATTTAATTCATAATGTGCCCTTTTTAGCTCAGTAGAAAAAGTTACTACTTACATTTTTAAAAGATTTATTTATTGCTATTGCATAGATATTTATTTGTATTAAAACAGATATAATTTAAGGATAAAAAACTTGTTGGTTTAAGACCAAAGACTGTCATGTTGATTCACCCTCCATAAAACCTGGCCATTGGAAGCTAAGGGTGATGTCTTAACAGAAGTTATCAGTGATGTGGTACAATGTCACAAATGGTGTTTGTTCACAATTTACCTTCCATGCATCCCCAGTTTGCCTACATCTTTCAGGCAAAAATTCACAAGGCAGAATGTCAGCATGAGACCCCAACATGTCTGTGTTCTGTTCTCACTACACAAAAAGGAAGAGCAAACAGGGCTCTGCCACTTCATCTTGCCTTTAGCACAAACTTCTCAATTCTCTTGTTTCCTTTGTCACCACATGGAAGGGAAAAGCAAGGATCAGGGCCCTTGTGCAGCTGTGGGACACCCTGATCTACGTGGGCTTCATTATGCAATAGAGCTAGAAATTACATGAGTCCCTTCATACCACAGCTGCCAGTTGCAGGGGCCAGGTCAAATGTCTTTGAAGTATCTTGAGTGGTTAGGCAAGAGTGGAAGAGAGAACTTTCTCTTGGGGTTTTGAACTGGCACCTCATTTAACTTAAAAGAACAAATGCATTCATTATAGGAAAAAAAAAAACTTGTATAGAAACAAAATGAAAATAGAGGAAATATTTAAACATAAAATCACCTTTAAGCTCTTCAACTTACACAGACTCCAAACTTATTCCCACATGGCAGTCCCCAGGGAATGCCCATCAGGAAGGGGTCCACAACTATGACACATCCAGGGTCCACAACTATGATGCATCCAGCTATCAAGGCCCTAGTCTCAATAGGGAAGGAAGTCCCATCCTTTTTATCAGGGCTAGCCAAAGGCAAGGGGAAACAAGGCACTCATTCATGTTTAGCCTAGAATGAGAAAGACATCAGCTACTAATTAAGGGAAGGAAGTTTGGGTCAATGCCAATAAGCCATGACTGAAGAGACCACAGATGAAATGGTAGCTCAATACACGTCCTTCCAACTACTGAAAGAGATTGGCAGAACATTGTCATCCTCTCCAGTACTTTCTCCTAACCAAGGAAGCTAACACAAAAATATGTAAGGAGAAAAAAAATGGTAAACCAAAAGGTTGAAGTGCATTACAAAAATAAAGTCTGGGTATCAGGGAGCTTCTGCTGAATTTCTGCCTTTGGAAAAGTAGTGTGAGGCCTTGATCCTTCTGTGGATTCTATGCTTTTCCTATATTGGCTGGGTTCACACATAACAACAAGCTCTGGTTTCCACTCTGCCATGCTGTCTGAACCCTTTTATAGACTTACCATGTGGTACATTTGATTTCCATGGAACCACAAAGAGAAACAAAGCTCTGTTGTATAGTTTGTATGCTTTACCATGGCATATTTCAGTTGTCTGAATCCTGAATCACAATTTCCATATGGCTACCATAAAGTCCATTGGAAAGAGTGACAATTATAGGGACTACACTAGCCATCTGTCCTCTATATGAAGACCAATGATGAAGAGGCAGGCAACACTGGCAGGAGTGGTGTACCATGAGGTTGAATTTCAGCAGCAGAGGCTGATGGGATATGTGGTGCCTGTGAAAGGATTGATGAAGGAGAATGGAAACCATGCAATCACCAGACAGCCTCACCCAGGTAAGAAACCATACCATACAGAAACTGTGAGGCATGGTTTAGTGTTACATGTGAGTGTAGCCATTGCCTAAGAGGTCACATTCCCTAATTAAGCACTGCACACAGATCCACTTTCTGTATTCTATCTGTAACACAGAAGTACTGGCAGCATTTTAGCTTCAGTATGAAACCAATCATGCATTATATAATTGTGTCAGCATTTCTGCTGTAGGCCTTAATGAGACAGGAAAGTCTTGATAATAATTGGTGTTGTTCAGAACTTTTTAAAAAATGATGTAGACGTTCCTTCCTCAATACATTTAAATAAAGTGCATCTGTAGTTTCACTAAGGTCTATAGAAATATTTAATATCACTGTTGAAATTTGGATTAAATAGAGTAAATGTGTCAACTTCACCATCATTTAATATGCTGTACCTATGTGGCACGTTTGCAGAATGCATTAAGTAAACTACTAATCTGTATGTAGGAATAGTATCAATAAAACCACAGTCATTTTTATAAGTGATAGAAGGCTGAGGTTCATACTGTTGAATTTTTTTACACATACAAAAGTTAATCATTCAATAGCATGTATCTATTGCAAACACACTGAACTAGTTTTAAAAATCAAATTTCTTGAATGCATGGGATCATGGGAGCCAGAATACTTAGAGAAGTATTCAAAGCATGTATTTTCATGCAGATTTGTAGCCAAAGTGATCCCACGGGCTTGCACTAAATGACACTTCTCTCAGGGAAAAGAAACGGGGTGGGAAGAAATTTTTCAGTAACCCTGGTGGAATGGCCCCTATCTCATCATTTCCAGTGCAGCGGCTACAGGTGACAGATGAAAGACATGACCCTTCATGAAGTGGGGATGCAGTCTGCTTGAACCACTACTACATAAACGAGCAGGAGAATTGTGTTCAGCCCCACCGTGGCCCTCTTCTGGCACTGCAATCTCCTGTTTGAATGGAGTTTTATGTGCTATCACAAAATTACACTGGGCAAGAAATCCTGTTTTCATATTAGGCAATAACTTGGTTCGAGTGAAAACTGTGTACTCTTGTGTGCTGGCTTTGCTGCTTATCATAACAGCCTTTTAGAGGAACAATAGGAACAGGAGTGGAGAATAACATCAATGTCTTCCTTTCTTTGTTAGCATAATTTATGTGGTGAATGCTCAGGATACAGGCAACTACTGGGAAGTACCCAAACTATAGTGTGAAATGAGTCTTGACTTAATGGCCCACTAATACGGCAATGCTGTAGGTTCTCTGGACAAATCTCTTAATATTTTTAAAAGATGTGTGGCACAAAGATGTGCACAATGGCTGAGGGGTATTGCTTCAGATGAGGTGTGTTGAAAGTGCTTAGACTGACGTAGTTGGCAATTGCTGACCTTGCCTTAATTGTTACCATCTGTGTCAACTTAAAAATGTGGATGGGGAAAGAGCGGGATTTTGTGTGCATGTATGTACGCAGACGTGACATGACGCTGCCTGCATGTAACTTCAGATATCTAGGATGGTATTTCCAAGGTGCATTTAATCACCAGTGAACTTGTCAAGGCCAGATCACTGCTCACTGTTCCTTTCTGCTTCTGCAAAGCAAACAATGAGACTAAATTGTTTCTGTTATTCCACATGTGCTTTCTGTAGCAGTTTTTTTTTTCTTTCTCTCATAAAGTGTCCCTTTGCCAATGAAAAACAATCTCTTGGCCTTACTGAACCTTCTGTATCTTGAGGCAAGGATCTTTTATTAGTGTTGGCGAGTGGGGGTGGGGGAAACTTGGTTGGCACTTTAAAAATTTATAGCAAAACTTGATTGCCAGTTGAATGAAAGCACTAAGTTGAGTTTTTGTGTTGTATATGTGAAACACTTGGCACACAGAGCTGTTTGGAAGCAACCTGAATTATTTCAGGGAACTTGAGTGGATTGCTACCAACTGCAACTTAAGATTCCAGAAAAAGTCTGCTGACACTAGATCCTTGAAGTACCTTACTTGGCTTATGGACATATGACATCACTTCAACAGGCACAGTGTGAGGTTTATAGAACTGTAGTACATAGATTTCTGCTGAGATGTCAGTATTTCAAGTGCTACAGTTTAGTACATTACTGAAATTACTGAAAGGTATCCTGGAGCCACCAGATATTCCACTTCATAAAGGATAGTTCTCTATTTTGGAAAGCAGGCAGAAGATGCCTATTTAAAGGTGTCCTCTGTTTACCAGTCAGTCTTTATTAAAGATAGATAGATTTATGTATTTATTTATTTAAAGCAGTAAGGAGAGAGAATAGGGGGCTTGGACTGATCTCCATGAAGCACTTTGGACTGAGCAAGCATACACTATGATAAGATACCTGTTTAAAGAATAACTATTTCTAAATTGTCAATAATATATATGCAAGCTATAATGTAAACATTAAAATTGTTTTATATATATTTATATATGTAAATATTATTCCAGAGGGTGTCCTCTATTGTCCTTTGTGGTGAATGGCTATATCAGTGTTCATGTCAGGAAGTGTTCATTCTGGGGAGTGAGTAAACCTTCTGAAAAGAATGTGTGCACATACAGCCTGAGCATCTGTGTAACTGGGGACTTCACATGAAATATGGACACAAATACGCAAGTACTACAAGCTATATTCACAGAAGATGTGCAGTTTACTGAATGTGTGTAGGTTGGGAACAGGGCCTGTCACCATGATGCTATTCTTGCCATGTGAACTTGGAAAATGCTATGATAATATAGTGTGTAATCTTCAAGTTGTTAGCTTGAAGAGTCAGACCAAAGCCAGTTGCTGACAAGTTTCAGGTGATGTTAGGAGGCAGATTTAATGTCTAAAGACTATATGAGTTGCCTTTTATTTATTAGGTGGCTCCTTTTCTGTTGAAATAGTTGTAGTTCGGCGCACGCATAGAATTTTCTTGAAATATGTGGTGGTGGTGGTGGTTAGGTATGGCTTCTATCAGTCATATCTTATGCATTGACTGCTTCCATTCCTAGAAAACTACAAAAATATTACACTGGCTCCATTCCGCTGGAGGGGCAGATCCGGAAGGTGGTCCTGGGGGCTAGTCTCCTGTTCTGCTAGTGGACATTATCCTCAGGGTTCTGTTCTATGCCCCATACTATTTAATATACATATTAAACCATTGGAAGAGGTTTTCCACAGTGTTGGGGTGTGGTGTTATCAGTGTGCTAATGGCACCCAACTCTATTTCTCCTTTCCATCTCGCTTCAAGGTAGGGGTGCCATGCCTAAATTAGCATCTTTCAGCACTAATGGACTGGATGAGGGCAAACAAACTGAAACTTAATCCAGAAAAGACAGAGGTGCTTTTGGTGGGCCAGAAGAAGGATCAAGAAATAGGGATAGGGATTCAACTTGTGTTAGATGCTAGATTACACTCACCCTGAAGGTTTGCAGTTTGGATATACTTCTGGACTTATCCTGAGCCTCAATAGTCACTTTTTGGTTGTAGCCAGAAATGCATTTACACAGTTAAAATTAGCGTGGCAGCTGCACTAATTCATGTGATTTGGCCATGTCTGATGGTGACACATGCCCTAGTTACAACCCATTTGTATAACTGGGGTCTGCCTTTGAAGAGTGTTTGGAAATGCTGGCCAGTTCTGAGAGCTGCTGCCAGATTGCTGACTAGAGGTATACAAGCCCTTTGTTGAAACAGCTTTACTAGCTCCCAGTCTGCTTCTGAGCAATGTTCTAAGTGTTCATTATAACCTATAAAATAATTATATTAGTTATAATGATTATAGAGTTGTATGGTTTGGGTCCAGGCTATCTGAAAGACCATATTCAAAGACCTCTAAGATCTTCTGAGGAGGCCCTTCTCCCGCTTGGTCTCACCATCTTCACAGGCACGCTTGGTGGAAAAGTAGGAGAGGGCTTCTCAGCGAATGGAGAGAGGGCTTTTCTCAAGGAGTTTGCTTCCCAAGGAAGCTAGGCTGGCACCCTCCCTGTTATGCTTATGAAGCCAGGCAAAACTTATTTGGCCTGGCGGGTGTTTGAGAATCATCTAGGCCTGTGGGTTGCATTGGACTACTTCTATTCTCTTGTATTATGTTTAGTGTTTTTAATTTGGGTATTTTGATCATTTCAATACTTTACTGATTTAATTATATTTTTAACTTTCAGATATTTCTATTAATGTTCTGACTGTAAATATTTTAATGTTCTGAGCTGCCTTGCGTTCTAACACTGGAAATGGAGAAATAAATAAATGCAACAATAACAACATTAATATTCTGCCAGTTGTCCAGCAATACCAATATGAAACTGATTTTGAAAATGATAGAAAATTTGAAATGGTGTTGAAGTTATAAGCTACAGCTAGGGAAGGGCAAGAATCTTTTTCACTTAGCTTTTTAATAAACACTAATTAAATTTGAATGTCTCTTCATAAACAGGATGGAAATAACTTGAGATTCAAAAAATCTGATGTAGGGAAACACGGGAGCTGACAGGTAAGTCCAACTTGAACCAGGGGTTTGAGTAACAGGATATATTTTTGAGTAGGCATCCAAGAACTGCACCATAAAACAATTATAATGCTGAAGAAAGTTGGTTTTGTTAGACTCCCCCACCTTGACCAAGAATACACTGAGATCTATTTTTGCAATAAAGTCTGAGACCTACAATTAAAAGGTACACTGTTATCCAAGAAAATTATGCTTGTATGTCCAGAATTTTGCTAGAGAGAGTCAAACACATTTGTATGAATACAAATACAAAAACCTTCCTTAGCCAACCTGAAATGTTGTTAACAGAGCCAGCAGATTACGAGTGAGAGAAATGCAACCACAATAGCATTCCACAGATGTGCACTGCAGAAATCTGATTGTCAGGGTTTATAAAATGCATGATAGATTTCATGATCCAGGCACAGTGGTTCTAGTATAATTCAAAATTGATTTAACTCCCAGAGTAACTTTTTCTCAATGTTTTTCCCACCATTGCTGTGTGATTCCAGGAACAGCATTCCTGTATAGTTGGCTCACTTGATTCACTCCATTATGACAGAAAATACAAAGGCAGATGAACTTTGAGCAACATGATTGGGAACAGTAGGTGGATCAACAGAATTTCAAAGGTTTCATGGGTGAGGAAATACCTGAGTTTCCAGGAGTTAGTAGCACAATCAAATCATGTACGTGGGGCTACCCTTGAAGACGGTCCAGATACTTCAATTGGTTCAAAACAGAGCTGCCAGGCTGCTGACGGGGATTGGGCATTATGTTCACATGACTCCAGTCCTCCATCAGCTTCACTGGCTTCCCATTGAAGTCCGGGCCCAATTCAAGGTGTTGGTGATGACCTATAAAGCCCTTAATGGCTTGGGTCCTGGTTACCTGAAGGAGCGCTTACGTCCATATATGCCCGCCCGCCCCCTGAGATCTGCGGGAGAGGCCCTTCTCCGGGAACCCTCCGTGAAGGAAATAAGGAGGGTGAGTACTCAGAGGAGAGCTTTCTCTGTGGTGGCGCCCAATCTATGGAATGTGCTCCCCAGAGAGGTCTGCCTGGCTTCGTCGTTATTTGTTTTTCGGCGCCAGGCAAATACCTTTTTATTCAAATGTCATTTTAATTGTTAATAGTATTTATTCATTTTATTCTTTGGCCAGGGCAACCTAATTTATACTCTTAATTTATACTGTTAATTTATTCTAATGGAAGTTTATGTATGGATGTGAGCCGCCCCGAGGCTTCGGCGAATGGGGCGACATAGAAGTCTCCTAAAAATAAAAAAATAAAAAATGTACTTGTGGTGTGGAAGCCTCAACAGGTCATCATGGAAAGCACAAGAAAGCATTTTGCTGTCCTCATGGTCTTCTGATGGGTGTCTAATTGACCAATGTGTGAATAGAAAGTTGGTCTAGATAGGCCATTGGTCTGAATTTGGGGCCAAAGTACATGTTCTTCAAATTATGCATAAGAGAGCTAAGTTTGATTGTATTATTTAATCTAGTGTAAGCTCACGAACCCTGCAGTCCATGATCCAGACTGCAGGGTCCATGTGTGTCTGATCCATAGGTTAGAAAGATGGGATCCCTCCTGATTCATCCAGAAGTTCTATGTACTCGTGTGCGCATGCCCATGCACACACGCCTCAGATGGGGTTGGTGTTAAAAAGCAAAAACATATCCATTGATTCCAGTGAAGACATTTTAACACTTCCAATCATAGGAATGTAGAATTTTGAGAAAAAAACAGGATGAGGAAAAGTTTAAATTCCCCCTCCTGAGTACTGGGGTCTTGATCCAAATTGCACCACATATGCTTACAGTAAAGTAAAAAGTGTTTAAGTAAGTAAAGAACATGTTTGGTCCTGAAGGTTTCTTAGAGTTCAGCTGGATTTGCTTTAGTAAATGTGCTTATTAAACAAAACCAGATTAGTTATTATACGTAAAAAGGAACTACAGGAAAAGAAAATTTTGAGGTGGGTATCTTGCTTTTCTGTTGAATCTTCCTGCAAATTGATAATATTTTCCTCTAGCTTGAAAAGAAGCTTTCTCCTGTTAGTGGTAAGAAGCAAGGCAACACTTTTATCATGACTATTGCATGGGAGGAACAGTTGGTGTGACCAAGAACAAGCAAGGATGAGCTTTTCAATTTTATCCTGCCTCCCTTGCCTAACAAACTGCATGTGAGCAGTCCTGGGAGGATTACTTTAGCTCTCTTTTAACATCTTTGCAGAGTTATCCGTTGCTTTTAGGAATGAAAAAGTCTGTGTTTGCCTTTAAGGTTTCTTTTTTTTCCCTTTTTTGGTTTCAAAAGTGTGTTGAGCTACTGCTATTTTAAATGTGAGGCACGAAAACAGTTTAGCAGTTAGCAGAGATGCTGCTAATGCTTCCTTTAATTATATGTTTTAGAAGTATCTAGTAGTTGCTGCTTTTGAGAAGGAGATTATAATATGGATAAACTTTGTATAGGAACACTTTAAAATATTCTTTTAAACTATTTTTCCTGCAAATTAACATACACTCAACAGGAATAGATTAACTGTTCCTGTTTGATAACTGTGGGAGGATAGATGGTATCTTGATGTGTGTGTGTGTGTATAAGTGTTGAAAGGCAACCATTTTGGACTGTGCAGTCAGGTTAATATTAATATAAACCATACTGCTGTTTGTATTTTATATTTGTATTAATCTTGATAAGGTGTCTTTTTGGTTGAAAGCAGCACAGAAATCAACCAAACACAATGCAATATGATAGACAGAAGTAACGTTATCCATTGTGAGAATGGTTTTCTGATCCTAAATCTTGTCTTCCTAGAGGTTGTTACAATCTTGCTGGAAGTAATTTCCAAGTAAGTATGTTTTAGAGATATGTCAAATTACAAATCTAATTTTTTTAAGTAAGCAAGGCTGAAGTAAGCATGGTTCCTAAATGTTTCCTTAGAATATCCATTCCGGAAATGTGAACACTTTTGTGATTTTCTGAGCCCTGCAATTTGACCTGAGTAAAACAGCTTGAAATGATAACTGCTGATCTTGTGCATGAGGATTTTTCTCAGGATATAGCTTTAATTTTATTTCATATTTGCCTTTTTTTCCTTTTGGTGGGGGGCAGCGGCTTGGAATATGAAAAGAGGTGTTTGCAAGGAGAATGAAAAACACCATGTATCACCCCAAGTGCTTATAGAGACCGAATACATGCACTTGGCAAGCACTCATCTGATCTAATTGTTTAGTTGGCAGCTTGGTAGATATTCAAGATAAAAGCCAGAGGAGTGCCTGGTTTTCTTTATTCTTATTTATTTATTTATTTATTTATTATTTTAAACTTTTATATGCCATCACCACATGCCTTGGCATCTCAGGATGGCTCACAAACGTACAATTAAAACAATAAAAATTACATAAAATCATATAAAAACAAAAAAACAAAATATTCTTCATGATCACTTTGGGGCAAAAAGGATTCATCCTTAGATGAATTGAAATGTATGATTTAGCATAACTTGATGATTTTGCTGGGTTGAATTGTTTGTAGTGGATAGAATTAAAATGGAGCCAGGAGGGTATTTACATTTAGGAGATACTTAGCATGCAGAATTGAAATGTGCCTGCTTTTAGAATTGTGATAACAATATTCTTATATAACTCCAGAACTTAATTAAGTCTCTTGAAAAACCTATATGCGGGTCAAGAAGCAACAGTGAGAACTGGACACGGAACCACTGATTGGTTCAAAATTGAGAAAGGAGTTTGGCAAGGCTGTATACTGTCGCCCTGCCTATTTAACTTATATGAAGAGCACATCATGAGAAGGGCGGGGATAAATGAATGACCAGTTGGAATTAAGATTGCTGGAAGAAATATCAACAACCTCAGATATGCAGATGATACCACTCTAATGGCAGATAGTGAAGAGGATCTAAAGATCTAAAGATCCTCTTGGTGCAGATGAAAGAGGAGAGCACAAAAGTTGGCTTGAAATGCAACATTAACTAAGATGATGGCATCTGGTCCTCTCACTTCCTGGCAAATTGATGGGAAAGAAATGGAGGTAGTGACAGATTTTATTTTCCTGGGCTCCAAGATCACTGCAGACAGGGACTAAAGCCAAGAAATTAAAAGATGCTTGCTCCTGGGGAGGAGAGCTATGGCAAATCTAGACAGCATACTAAAAAGTGGAGACATCACCCTGCCAACAAAAGTGCATATAGTCAAGGCTATGGTTTTCCCAGTTGCAATGTATGGCTGTGAAAGCTGGACCATAAGGAAGGCTGAGTGCCAAAGGATTGAGGCCTTTGAATTGTAGTGCTGGAGCAGATTCCTGTGAGTCCCTTAGACTGCAAGGTGATCAAACCGGTCAGTCCTAGAGGAGATCAACCCTGACTGCTCTTTAGAAGGCCAGATACTGAAGATAAAACTCAAATACTTTGGCCAGCTAATGAGAAGGAAGGACTCCCTGGAGAAGAGCCTAATGCTGGGAACAATAAATGGCAAAAGAAGAAGGGGACGGCAGAGGATGAGATGGCTACATGGAGTCACTGAAGCAGTCGGTGTGAGCTTAGGTGGACTCCGGGGGATGGTGGAGGACAGGAAGGCCTGGAGGAATGTTGTCCATGGGGTCACAATGGGTTGGACATGACTTCACAACTAACAACAACAACAACAACAACAAAAATAATAATTAAGATATTAAGGGATTTTCATTCATTTCAGAGGTTTTTGTAAGAAACACAAAATTATTGGACTCAGTTTTGGCTTAGAAATCCTTTCTGGATTTGGAAGATCTTTATAACCAGTAGCAAATGCTCTTTTCCTAGGCTGGGTTCTTGTGTTCATGATGGCCAACCATCAAGGTAATATTGAATCAGTTTATAGATAATCTATTTCAAAGTAAAGACTTTGGCATTGGGTTAGATTTGGTCACCCTGGCAACCTTTGCCAGGAGAGATACAGAGAAAATATAA
Organism: Varanus komodoensis; assembly: GCF_004798865.1. NCBI lineage: Eukaryota > Metazoa > Chordata > Lepidosauria > Squamata > Varanidae > Varanus > Varanus komodoensis. The sequence continues at coordinate 16,897,709 of NW_025335941.1, read as the reverse complement.
CACTATTGAAAATCCTACTTTCGAGACTACTGATCATGGTATCTTTTGAAGGCAACCATCTGGGTTAGAAGGAGGAGGTACTGAATTGTAGTTGATCTGTTTGTACTTGGATTGCTGGCTCCAGAAGAAGGTGCTTGGGAAATATTGACCCTGGAGATTACCCAGCATGGTGTTCCACAGGGATGAGTTCTGTCTCTCATACGTAACATCTACATGAAACTAATAGGTGGAATCATGCAGAGATTTTGAGTGCATTGCCATCAGTATGATGATGCACATTTCTCCTCTCTTTCATCTTTATCAGGTGAACTGTGATGTGCTAAAGCATGGGTCCTCAAACTATGGCCCGGGGGCTGGATCCGGCCCACCATGCCCATTTATCTGGCCCGCCATGCCCATTTGGACCCGCCCACGTGTGTGCCTGCCGCTGCCCATCTCACGGGGAGGGAACGGTTTGCTCACTCGGAGAAAACAGTCTCCAAGCAAGCCATGCCTTGTGTGCCCGCCTCACAGCGCGTGCCCTTACCCGCCTCACCTCGCCTCCCCTTGCCACGTGTCCCGCCCCCACCTCATTGCGCGTGCCTGCATGTGCTGTCCCCACCCCCACGCGCACCACCAGCACGACCTTTCCAGCCCACGCCTAGCACCAGCAGCTTTCAACTGGCCCCCTGGTTAAAAAGTTTGAGGACCCCTGTGCTAAAGTGTTGCCTAGCTATGACAATGGACTGGATGAGGGATTGTGAACTGAAGCTTGATCTAGACAAGAGTGTCGCTCAGTGGCACAGACCGATGACCCCCTTTGTCCCTATCTGGACAAGGGTAGCTTGGTTTCAGTAATCTATAGCCAGGTACTGTCTACATTCATACACTGTTTTAGCTGTTAAATTGTTTTCTAATTTTAGGGAAAAAATCAGTGCTTTATTGTATTGTCTTGTTTTATGAACTGTTTTAAACCACTGCCCAAGCTTTGACTAAAGGGTTATGCAGAAATGGTATAAACAAAATATCAACCAGCCTTTCCCAACCTTAGCCTTCCGAGTGTTTGACTACAACTACATTGAGAGTTTGACTACAACTCCCATTATTTGCAGCCATCCATAATAACGCAGAATGATGGAATGTGCTAGCCAACACATCTGTAGCACACTAGGCTGGAAAAGACTGACTTGGGCAATTAGCAACTATTGATATTTTTCCTGGACCAGGTAGCTGAAAAGCATCACTGGACATTTTATTCCATTTACACAGGCTCTCAAACAGCCTCAGAACACTTTCCTATGTTTTAAATCATTTAGGTTTCCATGTGAGAGTAATAAGGCATCATAAGAATTAAGTCCAAAACTCTAAGGAAGTTTATTTGCAGCACAGAACAGGAAGGAAGGAAGGAAGGAAGGGGAAAGAAAGAGACAGACAAACAGATCTTCTAAGACTTTTATAAGACCAGACAGTACTGTATGTGTATATGTAAAACAAATAAATATTTTAAAAATTCTAACATCAGAGCCAAGCTAAGGGGAAAACAAAAGGGACCAAGAACTGCCACTTTTCTTTGGCCAGGAAAGAGTTAGTATGGTATTTTGTCAGAGGAGCAGGATTGTTCCTGATGCTTGAGGAAATTGACATGGGTTTTAGGTGGTGCTATGCTATGATATCTCAGGAAGTATTATCTGGGCCAGCTTGGCCATTCTACATCCACTTACGCTTCCTTGACACCCTCCCATCCTCTCCCTGCTGTTTTATGTGAAGTTTATCTGCCCCTGGAATGGACTTTCTTAATCCTTTCTAAAGGCACGGTTTGGAAATAACCACCACTCTGTCATCACAGAAATGGGCTTTGAAACAGCCCCACCTCAAGTTGTTCTATGCTATTGTTTCAATAGGAAGCTGTCTCTGAGCTGATCTGACTGAAGCCACAGGATTTTCCTGACATGAGGGAGGTGGTTTGGGGTGGTTACAGCTGCCTCTTCCATCACTGCTCTGCCCAGTCTCAACTCCCTGACTCCTGTCTTTCTGCTTCCATCTAACTTTGAAGTAAGAAAGTTAGATGGAAGCAACCAAGTAAAATTCATGAGAAGGAGGCTATCAATGGCTACTAGCCTTGCTAGCTATGGGCCACCTCCATTGCCAGAGGTGGTGTGCCTGAATACAACAGTTGCTGAAGAACTTGGGCAGGCAGAAGTCTTGTACCCATCCTGCTTGAAGGAAAAGAGATCTCGTGTCACGGTGTAAATGGCCTGCTGGGCTGGATAGACCACTGATCTGATCCAGCATGGCTGTTCTTATGTTCTAACATTTGGAGGGCCACATGTTCCCTGCCACATGATAGATTTTTTTCTCTCTTTTTACTAAGAAATATTCTTCCACTAAGCATTTTTAATTTGCTGCTTTGTTTTATGATCATTTCCAAAATTGCTTCTCTTCATTTTATTTTTAATGTTTATGTAAAAGTTCTGCACAATCCATAATCCGGGAGTTAGAGAAAAATTAAATCCATCCAATAAATGAATTCCACTTATTACCACTTCCTGGAATACAAGGTCACTCATCTTATCATGCTTGGCTGGTTTCACTATTAACTATTAACTGAGGGTCATTTTCTCCAAGTGTTCTCTGGCTTGGCTTTTAAACCAGCCTTCTGAGCATATCTAACTCTTGACAACCTGAATACTGCAGCCACAGTATCCCAATCATGAGGGCCCTTGGAAAGGCCATTTCACAGGGTGTCCATATAGTGTTTAGCAGAAGTGCCTGAAGTATGCCCTATATAGATTTCAGGGCACAGGACAGCCGTATTAAGAACCCAATCACTAGATTTTCTGACATTGCCCACAGACATTGTAGCAGCGAAAGTGCTGAGGTGGGACGCCCTCACTGATGCTAGGAAGGCAGGAAGCAGAGCAGCAGCTGTTGCCAGGCATGTGTGCAAAGAAAGCATTTGCATCCAATGGTGCTTCAGAAGCAAATCCTGGGAGCATTCCAGGCTACAAATGACAAGAAATGTACCTGGGGAAAATACCATTCTTTTCTGATTAGGGGTAGATAATTAACTCAGTTTGTCATGCCTTATTCTGATGGTAAGCCAAGAAGAATGCATCCATCACAAACACTGTAAGTTATTATCTGTTCGTGAATTGTACCTCATTACTGAAGGGGTACATGTATTGAAAATAATATAATCATAGAAAAGTAGAGCTGGCAGGGGCAATCCCCTGCTATTGCAGGAAGCTAAGTTACACCAGATGACTGTTCAGATGCTTTTTGAATGTCTCCAGTGTGGGAGAGTCCACAACTTCCAGGTAATCGGTTCCATTGCTGTACTGCTCTAAATCTAATCTAGTCTACATCTGGCTTCTTTTAACATAGGTCCATTATTCGGTGCCCTGAACTCTGGAATGAATGAGTGGAGATCTTGTCTTTCCTCTTTGTGACAGCCTTTCTTTGCACCAGTCTTCCCTATCCTGGTGTCCTCCAGATGCTATGGACTACAACTGGTCTACTAGTCCTGTCAGCTGGTACCCTGGAATTCCAAAAACATCTGGGAGACACCAGGATGGGGAAGAGTGCTCTGGAACGACAACAAAGAACTGGAGTCCCTCTGAATGGCATAAACCTTCTATGCAGGATAACATTAAATGTTTCTGGTTTGTCTCATAATAGATCTCAGTGGTGTGCGAAGTAATTTCACTTCAACAGCCATGGTAAAGGCTGCACAGCTTAGAGGTTCGAAAGCTCAGGCCAAGAAACAAATCTGGTATTCCTGGATTCCCAGACTGGCTCTCTAAGATTTGCAGAAACCCAAATGCTCTTGTACAGACCACACTCCTTTTAATCAACTAGCTATCATGTGATAGTCTCCAGGTTCATGCCTAACCTTGGTGGAAGTAAAGCAGCAGCTAAAATATGTTGGCATTTTGGGTGCCACCACCTTTGCCTTCAGCTCTACTGGAATGTGACCCCTGAAGGTTTCTACAAATTTAGTTTGGCCATCAGGCCAAAAGGGGTTTTCCACTCTGCTTTAGCTGATTTTAAAACCATTGGCTGCATATACTGGCTGTGTTCAAATGACATAGAAAGCAATCCTGCTCTTTTCCCACAGCACACAGATTTTGCCTGAATATACTGATCAGACAGTCATGTGGTTACATGGGCAGCACAGTCTTTGTGCTCCCTACTTCATCCTCTCAGCCTTGCCTTCTGTCCCAGCAGGCCTCACAAATGAAACCCCTGTCTTTTTCTTATCCTTGCCTATGCACTGCAGCAGTTTCCTCCTGATTGGTATGCTGAAGTCCTTAGATGGGTTCTCCCTTTTCTCTCATAAATGCACCTGCATTTCTGTGGCACTTTGCAGCTGCTCCGCCCTTTTTCATTTTTTAATTAAATGAAAACAAGCAGTTTCATTGATTCCGCCATCTCCTTCCATGTATTTTCATACTCTCTTCTTGGTTTCCAAAGTAATTAGGGAGATGGACATGCTACTCAGCCAATGGAAATAAAGTGAGCGATGACACATCTGTTTCCAGGGCAATAGAGATCAAAGGATAGAAGTGGTTGCTGCCACAGCTGCTCTTGCCAGGGGACTCTATGGATGCTGCCTACTAACAATGGTAAAATTGCGATGACTGGAAAGGTCACAGTGAAGCATACAAACCTTAGAACAAATCACCAATTTCAGAAAACTAATCGTACCATGGAACTGGGTCCAGATACCACAAGAAACCACAATAGTAAGATTTCAACATTGCTTCTTTTGTGCTGTGAACCCACTGAGTGGTCTGCACAACATGGCAAGCAACCTTGCATGGTTCCCATAGTTTCTGGTTTTCACCATGATCCACATGTCCATAAGAAACAGTGATTTATTCTGTGGTTTCTCGATGACAAAATGGCTTATTATGTTGTCTGAATCCAGGATCATCGTTTCCACAATTCTGGTATGCAGCTACCACAGAGTTCTCTGGAAAGAGGGACAACTGCAGCAGCAGCTGTAGCCATGTATATGTGGATGAATGAAGAATTAGCAGGAAACATTGGCATCAAGCAAAATCCCTTGGGATTGAATTTCAGGCAACATGGCTGATCGGATATGTGCCAACACCCCAAGGACTGAGTGGAGAAGATGGAAATTATGATAATTAGAAACCACTTAATCCCTGTGGTAAAAAACTGCAAACCATGGTTACCACACATAGTTATGTGACATATTGTATGAGTTCAGCCATGATCAACTGTGGAAATTGCATACCAGGTCCATGGAAAACATAATACTGGATTCAGATGGCAACTCATGACAGTGAAACAATAGAACAAACCATTGTTTCTTATCATGATTTCTAAAGAACAAACTTACCATGGCAAAATATGGGTTTGGACAATAAAACAGGCCAAAGCTGGTTTGGCTTATTGTTTTGTTTGAACCAAAGGAGCATTTCATTATCATTTGAACCATTTTATATCATGCAAGGACATATTTAAGAAAATGAATAAAATGTTGCTAAGAATAGTACTGGGAAATATTTTCAGGATACAGAGGAAAGGAATTGGTGAGGGTAGAAAGCTAGAAATAAAAAATTAATATGGAAAGTTTAGGACTACAAAGGTATTATAACATAGATGGGTTCAGGGAGCATGTATTTCAAACATACAGTAGAGATGTTCAGTTTTTTATGGTTTTGTAGTTCTTAGTGATGTTCAGTTTTGTTTGACTCATATTTTTTATATTTTATATGCTGTCTGCATTGCAAGCTAAGTATCCATATTTCCTCTTCTGTTCTACATAACATGTTCAGAAATCGCTAAATCAGATATTTCCTTTTTCCATTATCCTATTCCAGGTGGTTCCTTAGATTTCCATTTCCATTAAAAATACTCTCTCTGTAACTAATGGCATATGCCTAATTCAGCCAACATTTCCCTTTCCAAATCCCTATGTATCAGGTACATGGCCTAGCATAGTTGTGAGTACAGCTATAACTTTTAAAGCAAACTCATTCTTGTAACCAACTTCTTTTCAGATTTGATTGCAGTAATACACTTATGACAGCAGTAAGAGGCTGGATTAGTCACATCACCCTCAACATGCTAGCTTTCTTTTGTAGGATTTAAAAAATAATAATGGGAGAAGCTTCCATCACATAAGCTCCCATCTGGAGTTAATGAAGTGGCATACCCCAAGTGGTTTACCACCTTCCATGCTGTAAGAAGTAACATCAGGATTTATTTCAACAATGTTTTATGAGCAATTTTAAGGAATGGGGTGAGGGGGAAAATAGTTCATACCAGTGATTTATCTGTGTGATTATTATAATATGGAGTCTATCAAACCATGTGAGGTCATGATTCCACTATGAAAAATCAAAAGTAAAATATGCTGAAAGCTGAAAATACATTATCAAAAAAGATACTTTCTTTGTCCAACATAAATGTCATAGGCATTACTTGATGTATTCTTTTTCTCACATAAGTATGTGCAGTGAGTCTCTATTTCTCTGTCTCTTACACCAGAGAAATATGCTCATGGATATACTCCTACACCCTAGGAATGGGAGAGAAATTCCTTTGGTTAACATTTCAATATGACCTTACCTAACTTCATACTTTTCAACCTTTAAGCAAACCAACACTCAATTATCCTTTGACATTCACACTTCTCTGACCTGTGCAATGGTATTTTCCCATTAAAAATCTACATATTTCTAGAAATAACAGTCCAAAATAGACTGTATTAAAAATGGAGTACATGCTAATAGCACTCAACTGTAGTGAAATGGAACTAAAAAAATGTGTATTAGGAAAAATCATACAAAATACACACAATTTTTCATGCAAATATTTTTAAATAACTTCTGTGTCCCAAATGCATTGAACTTAAACTTGAAAAAATGAGAGAAGCCAGGACCAAGATCCAACCGTGTCATTCCAAAAACTTTACTTAATTCAGAATATGGGTGCTAATCTATTAATTTGGACTGTACAATAAAAACACATCACACAGTACCAACAGTCCATTCCCAGATTCAATTCAAACTGTTGTTTTCAACATGTTAAGTCTTCCATGGCTTAAGACTAATATACTTGAAGGCCTGCCTGTCTCTACATGTACCTACTGGCATAAAACAGTCCATAAAACCATTCAGTGGAAGAAACCCTTCTGAGTAACAAGGAAGGTAGGAATACCACAAGTCAACTATCAACCACCACCAAAGGCCAATGCAAAAAGCCAAGTTTTACCAGGCAAGTAAAACACAAATAATAAAGCAGCTGGACTGACATTTGCTGCTGGAGCATTCTAAACACAAGACCATCTCTGACACTTCCATTGGTACATGGAATTGAACTTATTAATGAAGACAGAACATGAAGAACAAAAAGGACAAACATTATCTGCTCTGAATGTGTTGCAAAGACTCTATATAGGATGCAATGGAATAGTCCATTATGTAACATTTCTACGTCTTCCATATCTTGAATGCTTTCACTTTCCGTATGCATATAACACTAGAAAATCCACACAATGTGGTAATAAGGTTTCAATTTGATTTCTGTATTACATTTCAAAACAATGAAAAGATTGAAAACTGGTGCAGACTAATGGCTACAGGTGTGGTCTGTGTGATACACACATTTTGGAAGTCATCCTATCCTTCTGAAATTATTTTTAGCTGGACACAGGCAAGGCTCATCTCAACTTCAATTCTGATCTACAATATGCAATAAGTCTATTAAATGGATTGAGACAGTGCACCTGAAATCCTTTGAACCTATGCAATATGGTATATAAGAGTCAAGAAGTATTATTATTAATGTAATCTGTTAAATATCCAGGTGCATTTTTGATGAAATACAAGCATAGGGTATGTTTTAAAGTGTTCCCAAAAAGGAATTGCTAAAAACAAAAGTAACCTAGCTCATTCAAAAAGATAAATAGATAATCTCTCTCTCTTTGCATCTGACTGTACTTGCCTGCTTGGTAGTGGCAGAGCAAAAATCTCCATCAACCTTTTTCCTGCTCTCAAGAGAAAGGTTAATTCACCAGAACATGATGTGATAATTTATAACATAGTCACAAATAAGATCAAGCAGGCATTTTACAGGGAGGAAAGGAAAAAAAGGACATGTGAAATTGCAGATTTGATTGAATCTCTAAGCCCACTCACATGTGTTCCAATGAAACATATAATGTAATTTGGATGCTATCATACAAATGCAAGAAGGGGAAATGACTTCAGTTTTGATGCAATATTATGACTTTCCAGGATAAAGCTACTACTGTGGATGAGATTCTTCACTTGATGTACTAGGTACATAGCAAATAGTTGACTTTTCCTATTTTTTAAAACTCCAATGTTATCCACACTGATGTGGATCTGGACCACTGCCAATAAAGGCTTTCCCCTTGCTAACTGCTGTGTGGTGGCTGTGAAATTCCAGGCATCAAGCAGATGAGAGAGAAATCTTAAGACTCTCCTTCTAGAGCACAGTGGTTCCAATCCAAATTAGAGGTGTGTAAAATTGTTCTAGCATAAAAACAAAGAGACTGGGTAGGCTGTATGCTACATGAGTTATGCAATATGTCATTTGATCTTCACAAACTCATGAAAATAGATCAAAATGAGCACTATGTTTAGAAGCATCTTTTGATTGCATTGCAGTCCCTACTTTTGAATTTTTTTTCAGTGAACTGTGTGGCTTCTGAATTCTATAATGGAACTACAAAATATGTTCTCAGACTAAAAACAAAGAGGCTAAGATTTAGATGAGAAGCAATCACAAATTTGTTTAACCACTCCTGCCCAAGGTTCAACTCACATTTATCCAATTCATTTATATATCCCATTGAATCAATCAAATGTAGAAGAGAAGCTGCTGTGGTTACCATATTATGGTGTCAGAGACAGTTTTCCATGGGGACAAGACGATGTCTAAGGCAATTGTAAATACTACTTCTGCACCACGCAGTCCAGAAGGCATGATTTCCAGAGACTTAGCCTGAGGCCACCATAGATTGTGTCTTCCTTAGTAAAATTGCTAGTTAAAGTATTTCTGGAACAAGGCAATCTACTATACTTTCTGGCAGCGCTCTAGCTTCTAGGCCTTGACAATATTATTCCAGATGTAGCCATTCTCTCCCTTAAACCTGGTGAACTATTTATATGACTGCCAGGAAATATTATGTCAGTAATATGTCTAGTATTGCTTAGCTGCTCTTTGGATCACTGGATTCTAATCTTAGCATGGAAGAGTCTTGAAGAAGAACTCCTTTGAAAACACTATAGAAGGGGGGAAACTGTTCAGGCCATCCATATTAATGACAATGTACAGATGTTGGTACTGACTGCTCTTCAACCATTATTTTATATTCATTCCTGTTCTTGTCTTGCCATGTTCTTACCTTGGAAAAAGTATGGTAAGTGTCCTTTTCCTTCAGTGGCTTTCACTTTCCAGCTGATACCTGAGCAACAGCTTATCTCTATGTGTGGGATTAGATGAAAAGCCAAGCTTCAGTAGCCTCTTGAACAAGATGGTCTGTTGTGTCATCCAAACCCCGTCATGTCATTTCAACATGGTACATTTGGTTTTTAGAAACCACAATAAGAAACAACAATCTGTTCTATGAATTACACACTTCACCGTGGTTGTCCAAACCTGGCATTGTGGTTTCCATGGTCCTGGCATGCAGTGACCACAGAATCCACTGAAAAGAGCAACAGAAGCTCCAGCTATCCAGCCTGGGACTGAATTTGAGGTGCAGAGGCTGATGGAATATGTCACAGCAGCAGGGGGACTATGCATGATTACATTGCCCCTCCCATTTCCAAGGAACGTAGAAATACATCCTAAGTTTTTGTCCTGTGATTACTTTCTAAGGTCACTTGCTTAAATAGAAACAGTCACATCAGAAGTAGTCTGCAGCTGGATTGCCTGCTTTAGTAGTAGCTTCATTATCTTGAAGTTAATTCATGAAGGTGGGAAGGAAACAAATTATTTTTTTTAAATTTTTCATCATATGGGACAATGTTAACTTTTTACCACTTGCATTTATATGAAAAAGCTCTGATGTGGCTTTTTTTTCAAAAAAAAATTGCAAGTCTCTTCCAAGATCTGAATTCAGTCTGGTTTTGTTTTCTAAACGTAGAACATTTTTAAGACCCTAATGCACACCTAGATTATTGTAGGCAAAGGTAAGCTATGAAATAAAAACAGGAGACAAAACTATAAAGGAGTCTTTGTATGGGGAAATACTAGTATATAATTATGTATTTATTGAAGACTGCCTGTTCCCTTAATCTTTGTATCAAGTTTGGTCTCAGATAAATATGGTCAAATATCCAAACCATACCATTTCCTTTTAAGTGCATCTTACAGTTGAGTCTCAGGTACAATACATCCTCTGTAAAAACACTTTAAGCTTTGCATTTTTCTCCCAGACAGCACTACCCTCCCCTTTCCTTCCTTCTATCTTGGCATGAACCAGCCTTTTAAAAGATTTCTCTTGTTGCTGTTCATAAGAGAGAAAAACTCACAGACCTTCTAAGCAGAAAATCTAATTACCTTGAGATAGAGAATAAGAAGAAAAATGTATTTTTATGTTATGCCAAATCATTTATCTTTGTAGAGTCACACATGTCTTGAACATTAAGGGGAAGAGACGATGGGAACTATGAGAGCAATCCACATCCCATTGAAGTAAATGGCAATTCTCCCATTGATTTTAATGACTCTGGATTCTACCCAGGGTACAGTTGTTCTTTCTTCTTTCCCCATAAAGCAAAATGGGTGATGAGAGCTCTTCATACTATGCCCTGTAAGTGCCAAGATCTCATAATTATTGCATTTTTCTTCCTTTTCAAATGATCGTCAAGGTTTTTACTTTCAGACATCTCAGATCTCAGGCCAATTTCTTTTAAGTAAACGTCTATCAAAAAATCTTTTATTTTTCAAGTTCTTGAAGATTAATTTCCTGCCCCAGAAGGCACTGAGAAGGTGGAGTTGAGTTGGGTTGTTTCAAATGGAAAATAAGAATTATCCAACAACTATAGACCAGAGAGCCTATAGATTTGTGATGTATTGACTTGTCAATTACAGACTTCTGTTAAATAATCCATTTTAGAAGCAGTTTCTGTACTTCATGTAAGTCAAAGGTACCTGTTTACATTTTTTTCTGTCATGGAAATATCTATTTGATGCTCTGAATGCAGGACTTGTAAGACAGAAAGGGTAAGAATCGGAGACAGACATAATAGTGGGTCAAGAGTAGAGAAAAGCAGTGCTTGACTAAAAATCATGTCTCTTTTTTTAAGTCACAAAAGTGTGTGGGGGTCTTTAGGGTAAGTTTTGGTGGGTAGGCCTTGATACCATAAACAAGAAGGGCAGGCAGCATAGCACCTTCCTGTTTATGGTATCAAGGACAAGGGTCCTCTGTCAAATGGTGAGGGGTGCTGTATCTGTGCCAGTTAGTATGTGGTTAAAGATTTAGCATCATCTGTAGGCAAATCATATTAAAAGGCATTTGACACATTTGCTCCTTTCTACTAGGATGACTGACAAATGGTAATGATACATGCAAGTGAAAGCAGATGTGGAAGCCATAGCATGTGACCCATTTTCTGTCGTGAGATAAGAGCAATTTCTAGAGAGTTTCTCTTCTCCACAGTCTACAAACAACTTTCATTCAAGAAGTGATTCACCTACTCACAGCATATGCTGCACTTATCAACTGGAACCAATTATCATTTGAAAAAGGAAGGTTTTAATAGAGTAGGAGAAAACACCATCTGCAATGTAGTCCCTTCAGGCTATATTGGCTAAAAGGTTCAATAAGTTGAAGTCAGCATGCCTTTTATTCCCTTGGGTATGGATTTTTAAAGGGACTTCAATAGAAAAAGAGCCTCTTAGCTTTTTTGTCCAGCCTCAGATAATTGTCCATTCCTAGGATGGTAGTAAGTCGTGTAGCCTTACTTTTCTTGACAAGGCTTGTTTGAAGTGTCAGTCTTATGCAACAGTGAGGATATAATCCAGATGTGGCAACTCCTGAGTTCCGGACAGCTAAGATGATGATGGATTGTGATTAACCTGCCTTTAAAAAATTACATGAAATTAATTTGCAAACTATAGTGACTTGAAGAACAAGGATTTCCATAAATAGCATAAGACAGTATGCATTACAGAAACTGACATGTGATGATGTGCATAACTTAGCCTGATCCTAAGCATTTAAAAAAAGAAATAAATCCTATTAGATTAAATATAAGTTTCTCAAGGTAAGTTTCCCTACTAGATTCAGTGTTTCATCAGACTTACTTCTGACAACAAGATTTTGAATCATCTCCATGAATTGAGAATTAAAAATTTTGTGCATGTTTGTAGGGATGGTTGCAGAAAGTGGAATCGCACCTTGGCTAAAGATGTATCAATCAGCAAAATTCTGCTTAGCAAAGTTATCCAAATTGCATCCGAGTTCATGCTCAGTCCAGAATGTATAAACTGTAAATCCTGATCAAAAGAGAACTGAAACTGAATTCTTATATAACACAGGCATTAACCTCCTGGCAAGTATGCTGTGGGGAGCCAGAGGTACTACACAGTCACCCAAGCTATTGAACATATATGAAGCCACTGGGAGTGATCCTTAAGAGACCTGTGGCAAGGTGTCAGTATACAGGTGACACCCAGCACTATTTCACCGTTAACATGTGAATCAGAAGAGGGTGTGCATCTTCTGACCTCGTGCTGACCATATTTTGGATACAGAGATTGGCTGGATAAGGACCAGCTTCGGCTGGTATCCTTAGGCTGGTCAGCTGTGTCCTTCTGCAACAGGTCCATCATTGTCTCTTTGTAGCCATGTATTAGTAATTCCATGTTTAGATTACAGCAATGCGCTATTCTCATACTTGGTCTTGAAGGTGCAGCATGTGGCCGAGTGGAGCACCTGGCCATGCAATACTTCACCAATGTTAAGCCAACTGCCTATTAAGCCACTATAAGTCAGTCTTGTCAGCATAGGAAGCCCTGGCGTTACCTGGCAGATAACGTATCCCTGGGAGTGTGATGATTAAAATGATCAGAGGTGACCTTGCTGGCTATACGACAACCTGCAAGCTGCTACCTCCATGGTGATGTGCACCTTGAGGGATGCCTCCAGCAGCAACAGTCGCAGCACTCCTAGTATCTCGGAGGCATAGAATATGGCCTTAGGCACCATATAAAGGCCTTCTCTGAGTGCATGTGCTCTGACCAGTTTGTTTGTACTTAAGGAGCCCTACTGATTTTAATGGTTTTATTAATGTTTTATAGAAATGATTCAACAATTATATATTTTAATATATTCAATTTCCGTGTAATCCACTTGGAGGTATTTTAAATATGGGAAGTTGTACATAAATATATTAATAAATAAGTATTAAAATATTGAATTCTATACTTATATAAGACTTAGATAAAATCCAGTATAACTCGCTTAAGTACCACTTGTTTCATTGGGTAAACTCTAAGGAGGTCTTGTATTTTACCTTCCATAGTATATCTATATATAATAATTAGAATATATAACTTATGTGTGCACTGCCCAATTATTTGACTCAGGCCCTGATTCAGCACTTTAAAAAAATGGCCTGATGGCCCCAGAGCATAATGATTAGAAAAGCAGGGTTAAATGTGCTCTGTGATTAGAACAGGGGTAGGTAATATGGAGTCTGCGGGCACCAGTATGCTGCCGGATTCTGTTCATGGTGGCCACTGAAGTTCTCTACCCCCTTTAAAACATATTTATACTTTTTCTTGTTGGCAGTTGGGATTGCTGTGGAGCAAGTTTCTGCCAGTGCTCTAAAGGGTGGGTTCAAAGGGGTTCTTCAGTGAGGTGGAGTTCAGACCCTACCTCTGATGCATATCCAATCTTTTGCAGGGCATTGTACTTTGCCTTCCACATAGCCATGTTTGCCTAGTCATAGCCTACCCATAGCCTAGGGCAGTTTCTTAAAATGCTAAATGTCCCCATGGCTCAGAAAAATTATCTACCCAGTATTAGAAGCTTCCTTTCCCTCCCCGCTTCAATTTCTCCTCATCAACATTAGAGAAACAAAAGCAAAAGGCTCCCTTTTTGGAGACACACTGTCTGCCTTTCTGAATCCCAAACAAAAACCTAATGCATGTTTACTTTCAGTTCTGGTCACTTCAGCAATCCAATTCTGCTTGGACTTTGGCCATATCTGCTGTACATCCTTAGCATATTAGAGAAAGAGAATTGAGAAGAAGCACAGAACATTAAGATGTGCATGAAGAAGCCTTAATGTACAGAACTGACTGAAAACTCTTTGCTCCCAGGGGCAGAAGAGCAAAGTCAAGCACAGCATATCCAAAGCCATCCAAGCATATGAGACAGAAAATGACCCAAGTGCCTCTCCCAATCCCTGGCAGTAAAGTATGGTATTAGTACAGTAAATGACTAAGAATTTATTGCCCTTTCACATCAGCCACATGTCAGCAGTGGAGTGACTGCCTCATTCTTCCTGATGGTAGGGCTGGCCCAGCTGGCCCAGCTGATATATTTCCTTAATTTATATCTTATCAGTTTTGATAAGCATATCTAGACAGTTTTATGGACAAGGCTGATTGATTCTATTGTGCAAATCTAAGTTTGGAATTTTGAAATGTTATCCATATGTGATCTGGACTCCTCCTCAGTGTGGCTTCTCCCATGTTGCGATTTTGACCTGACCCTCTGTAATAATTTGCCATCTGTCCTTCCCAAATAAATATCCATCTCCAAGGATTCCAACTTTCTCCATAGTGTCTGACTGCAGTCATCCCATCATCACAGCTGGAGTACTATTCAGTTGGAATATCCAACACCATAAGTATATATTTTGTTTAACAAATAATAAAAGCATTTTTGGCATGCAAATTAACAGAGACATGGAAATTTAAGTTTTGCAGCCAGTTTTCAGGAAAATTGCTTTAACTGGGTCACTGATGCTGCCTTTCCAACCATGCCCCAAGATGTTCTTTGACTAAAAAGATCACTGTTCAGTGTAGCACATCATCCCTATTGAAGGGCAAGTGAATTTGACAAGTGTCCAGCGTTCTACCTGTTTTGCAGCTATGCGCATGACTCTGTGAAACAACCTCCTTAAATGGCCGCGTTCTGCCAGAATGTTCAACCAGTCTTACATCTGGATGCATTTTAAACACTCTGCCAGTCTTACCAAAAGTTGGTTTCATTATTCACGATTGCTTAAAATAGAATCAATTATATTTTTATAATAGATGAGATGGACAAACTATGCCAATCTAGATTTTGAAAGGGCTTGGGTTTTTTTTTCCCCTGAGCCTTTTTAGAGATTTCTTGGGGAAAACTTGGGCTACATTTGAGGAATCTCCAAAATTTGAAACAAGCCTGCTTGAAATAACTTATATTCCACCACCAACCTTCTAGTTTTCTATCACTCCTCACCCTTCCACACACTTTTTCCAACCAACCAAGTTGCATAAAGTGGAGAGAGGACATAAACTGGCAGTGAAAAAGGATTTGTAAAAGCCAGGGCATCTTCATACATTTCCAGACTTGTGGAATAAAGATCCTTGACCATGTTCAAACTTCTCATTGTCCACAGAAATTCTGGAAATACATGTAAAAGATTTATACACCCACCTCAGATACCATGCTTTTGTTCATCCTATTTCCCTAGCCCTTCATCCTAGTAAATGAGTCAAGAAGAATAAAGAACTCTGCATCCCAGAATCAGTAAGACACATTCAGACATGCTCAGATTCCAAGTTGTTCGTGGAGAATGCTAAATTCATTTAGGTCTGGGAAGTGTCATTTAAAACACATGCAAATACTAAATCATGCCAAAGTGGAGAGAGTTTTCAGAAGTGCCATTCCAGAATTCACCTCTGCATGAGTAACTTAGAAGCAGACATGACTGCATCTGGACTCTGCTTGTGATTTAACACACATTTTATTTTTAAAAAATTTTTAGTCATACAAAGTAGACTGAAAGATTATCAGAAACTGTCAAGGTGAGAACCAGTAGCCTTTAGTTATATGTAGAGTGGCCCCGTCCAGTATGCTATCAGAAATATATCTCTGAGCATCTTTCAGACTGTTAAGTATTCTCTGGTTATGGACTGGTCCACCTGCGCAAGTTTTCCTAGATGGGAACAGCTCTAAAAGGTTTCCTGTTTGGGCAGGGATTTCACCTAAGCAATGAAGTCTCCTTGACTCTGATATATTTTTGGTTCCTGGCTTACCTTTCGCTGTCTTTCAGCCTTAACAGAGAGAAGTCTGGGACTGAATATTATGAACTGAGGAGGAATTGAAGGTGGGATTGATCTTGACGTGATGTGTCTGAAATGGGAAGACTTGTTTTTCAGCCTACAGTCCTGGGTTCAGGCAACATGACAAGTCACGGTGGTACAGAAAACCATAGAACAAATCATTGTTTCTTATCATGGTTTCTAAAGACCAAGCTTACCATGACTGGGTTCAGACTACATGACAGATCAACAATGCTAAAACAAAAAAAAAATAGCTTCTCTCATTCTCTACACTCAAGCAGAGAGCAACTGCCTCTATGTTTCTATGCTTCACCACGGTGTCTTCAGTCATTCACACCCAGGATTGTTATTTTACTATTATTGGTAAGGAAACACGATAGCAAGAGTAGCCATAAAAGTGGTCACTTTTAGATTTCTATCTCTACTTCCCTCAGCAGCACTGTATTACACATGTACATTGCACAAGGACATGGGATAAACATATAAAGTAATTAATTGTACTCAGCTTCCCCCAAAAAATCATGTCAGCAGTGAAACAGTAATGCATTTGTTAGAAATCCATGGTTTTCATGTGTTCTTGTACATGGTGAAGGGAATTAAAACTCTTATTGCTGACATTCTTTCAGGCTGCAGAATCTGGGCCAAAATCCCCATCTTCAGAACAAGGAAATGGGAGCAGGTTTATTGTTTCATATTTCTAACTGTATGAATGGTTATTTTTCCCATTACTGTGCAATTTGTTCTACACACGGTGAAATAAAGACATGCAAGAAAACTAGGGATCTGTTTTTATTGAAATGAAATCTGTGCATCTTGAGATTATGATCAGAGTTAACCAATTGTACAAGATTCTCTTCGATTTCCCATTAATGTTTCCATCCATCTAGAGCTCATACCTGTGATGGTAATTTCCTTGTAAAACAAACTTTTAAAAATATATTGTTTCTTTAAGGTGCAATGCTGACTTTGTCTCAAGACCATCAGATTTTTTGGAGTTCAAGAACAGAAGTCCTCTGAATTTTCCTGTGAATGCCCCAGAGAGCACCCAAACTATCTGGCAGCATACAAATACAGTAAACAACAAACTAACTCAGTGCCTAGAATCTGAAGGCTGAGCTCCTGACTTGCTGCAGTGCAGAAAGAGTAGTGCTAGCTGTCTCGTCCTGCCACTGGCCCCAACAGGAAGAAAGGGTGGCAGTCTGAGTGGCAGAGAAGGGAGGTCTGGAGCCCAGAGCTGCCCCATTTCCCCAGCCTACCGTCTTCCCATCACTTGCCCTGAATCCTGGTCCAAAATGGCCCGTTAGAGAAAATGCATGTCACAAGGCAGAGTAAAGGTTGCCACCACCACTCTTGCCTTGCAGTGGATGGTCATAAGCCTCTGAGTTTGAAGGGTGATGAGCATCTGACCTGAAGGTGATGGGTTCTGTCCTTAATTATTTTTCCCCATTTTTGTAGGTTCAATAATATTGGGGGGAAAGAAGTTCATGAATGTTTCCATGTGGTTAGGCAGCACATTGTTCCTCTGTCAGGGGATTGCTTCATAAGCCAACTTCAATCCAAATGTGTTGGCTCAGCTGATTTGTAGACTATGTTGCTGTCAATAATGTTGCTGCTCAAAATACATACATAAGTACATACACCAAAGTGCATACTTACTGAGGGTGGCAGTGGGGAGGGGGATTGCCATTGTCTGAAAAATGACACCACTTATTGTCACACTTAAAGAGCCACAGCAGCAAAGCAACTTCTTTCTTGTCACTTTAATTCCAGCATGATGTATACAGTTCATGTCCTAAATATTCCCATGTGCTCTTAGGACTATTTTACTGACCAAAACTTCAATTTGTATATAGAGAACAACTTGTTAAAAAGAAAAAAAGAAGCTTTGCAGGCCAGTTTTAATCATTTCAGTAAAACAGTATTATGACTGAAAGGAAGCATTTGTGTTGCATTCCCTTGACTGCAAATGTTAAGGGCGTATGGGCTGACCCAAATACAATACAATGGGAGCAGCACAACTGGATTGTCTCACAAGTTGGGGGAAGGGGAGAGAACCTTATGAAAAATACTGTATATTGTGATAAACGGTGCAGAACTCAGTGTTCTGCCAGCACCTTTCAAAGCATATATTTCCAAGTACTAAAACTTTAGAAACACTTCCAGTGATACAACTTGCTAATGAAGTGGGGAGAGAAGGAGACCACAGAGGGGAAGAGAATATATCTTTTGTGCGTTAGTGTGTGTGTGCACATGCACGCACATGGGTGCATGTGTGCACAAACACAAGATTGATTAGTCTGGCAGGTCACTGTGTCCTGACTACCAGGATATGAAAATATATCATGTCTATGGGAAAGATTAATGAAGCATCCTCTCACATTAAAAACACAGCAACATAATAATGATTTTGGGCCTATTCAGTCATTAAAAAGGAAACTAAAATCAACACATGAGTGAAGTGTTCCAGTCACACCCCATCCTCTGTAACTTTGAGTGATTGAGGAAGCCCTTCTATCAGTGGTGCTCTCCATGTCATGAGCCCAGGTTCCTCCTTTGTGCATTCAAAAGTGACAGACCCTTTTCCTTGCAACACATTCCCAGTCTAGTATTCACCTCCAGGAACTTTCCTGATGAGCATGCCTGGCCCCATTCCTTCAGGAGGACCTTCTGAAAGCAAGCTGCCCTCCTCTCTGCATGGTGATTCTCCAGTTGGGCCACCCTCCTTTATTAATGATGCATCATGGGGCCAAGAGCCATGACTGCCTTGTCTCTATCTGAGAAACTCTCCTAATCTGCGTTCCTTCCTGGCAATTGTACATCTTAGTTATACCCAGAGACTGCCTGCCACCTGAGGAGTCTGGGCTTAAGATAAGCATCTCTTCTTCTCTTATCACAGTGTCACAGCATGACTCACATGCTCCCCAGTTCTTCTTCAGATTCTGATTCCAATTTCTCTGAAGTCCAGCTAGCAGTCCTTGGAAATGTGCTCCATCTTTCCCACTCCCAACATTCCACATGATTAAGAACTTGACTTCTTGAGGTCTCTGTTGGTTGGAGAGTGCCCATGGATAGAGGAGGCCCTCTTCTTCAGTTACCTTCCACCAGACATAGAGACATACAGTACATGACCAGGGCATTACTTCCCCTCACATGATGATTTTAACTCCTTTTTGCATGAATAAATAGGGAAACTGACTTTTTGGAAGTGATACAATGCTTCAGTGCAAGTTAAAGTAAATGGGAGAGTCCATCTATTTAACTGTTTCTGGCAAAGCAAACTAAACTTGAGTGAAGTTTAACATGCTTCCCTTTCAATATTCTGTCACAACCTGTGCTCTTGAAGGAACTTAAGCACTGTACTCTGCACCTAGGCTTCTTCATTTTCTTGGTTATATTCCAGTACTTTGACTTGGACTTTGCTTTGAGATAACATGTATAATCTTCATACATAAGTGTTGCGCTTGCATGTTCTGGCAAACCTCAGGGGTGCACATAAGAAGCTAGCTAATGTGAATTGGACGTGCCCATACACTTTCTGGTAGTTTGGCCTAAGGTTATGTAAATGTCTAAAGCCTGGTGGGAAAATCAGGTAAAATCATATTGTTAGTGAAGCAAGGTGGTAAAAGTATCATAATGAAAGATAGAAATGTGGACTATTCCAAAAGTATCATTAATCTGATAGACATTATTGACTTTTACTTCAGCATTTAAAATTCTTTTGCGAAGTTGATTTGTGTGTGTGTGGTGGGAAGAGGTAAAATTAAGGTAATCAGATGGATACTCAGATGTGTAATTATTATCCTATTCCTTATAAAGAAATGTTCAGGTGAGTTTAGATCATCAGTATGATAGAGCATTCCTAATGGGGAATCATAATTTAATAATCAAATTTGTAATTTTTGTCCAGAAGTTTATTTAGAGAGCAATACTATAGGCTCTATACTGTATCTGAGTTGTCCATAGGATGCACCTAATTTGTCCCTCAGAGGTCAAAGAAAAAGCTCTTACTTTGCAAGAGATCCAAGTGTAGATTTCTCTAACAAACACTCTGAACTCCTAGTTGCAATGAAAAGCTACAAAGCAGTTTGCAGTTCCTTCTCCCACAGCTAGGACTTGAACCTCAGGAATGGTGAAAATAAGTGTGTTTGGGTCAAGAAGCCATGTCTCCACAAGACCTCTTAACCTCTATCAGCATTACTAAAAACCAAGTTAGACAAGCTCAGAAGCTTGTCTAACGAAAATTGCTAGAATGAAGCAAAGTCAAAACCTATCTCTGCTACCCTGCTGGCAAAGGCCTGGAAGGGCTTCATATGGGTAGACATCATTTGGACATTTGGCCCATGGTTTTGTTCTCCAACTAACTCAGAGATGCTCCAGTTGGAAAATCAGGATGCTACAGTTCTGTTTTCCCAGCTTGCATGATAAATATTGGAAAGAAAATGTTTTCTGAAACCACTAACAGGATCTGGAAATTACTGAACCATTTGCTGTTCTTCCACTCAACACTGACCTCCTTCCAGGATGAAGGAAAATACCACCCCACTTATGTTTTGCTTCCAAAGGAAATTAACTTCCATATATGGCTTAAATATAGATATGACATGACCAATGTTTTTTTCCTGAATTCAGTACAAGAAGAAAAGCACTGGTGTGGGTACTGATGTTAGTGCAGGTGTTAGATTAACCTAGTTATTGACTGATCTTGGGTAAAGTAATAAGGCATGATACTTATTGAATCATTGAATCATTTTCTTCTAATATAGGAAACAAACATGTGCTGTGGAAAGAGGAAGAGTACAGTCTATACTCAACAGCATATGATGGATTAAGTTAATGGAATAATGGATGGATTGATAGTCATGATATTTAGAAACCAAAGTTATATTTGGCAATCTATTATCAGGTTTGTTTGCTTTCACCATAACAGCTAACTTCTTTCCCATTTAATTGATTGTAGACAAGTACATCAGATGTGCTAGGGGTGAATAGAGCAACAGTGGACGGAACCAGTCCCACAGCTGGTATGTACTGTATTCCATTCCATGTTTTTTGCGCCCATTTGCTCACATGCACATACATGTGAGAAGCATCATCCCAAATATACATTTTCACATAAACATGTGTGCTTCAGCAGCTCCTCACCTTCCATGATTGGCTGGTGAAGCTAGCTGAGCTGGTATCTTAAATCAGCCCATGATC
Source organism: Varanus komodoensis (assembly GCF_004798865.1). Taxonomy (NCBI): domain Eukaryota; kingdom Metazoa; phylum Chordata; class Lepidosauria; order Squamata; family Varanidae; genus Varanus; species Varanus komodoensis. The sequence continues at coordinate 16,876,235 of NW_025335941.1, read as the reverse complement.
TACTGTCTCTGGAGGTGTTTGTTGCAGAAAGGAGATGCTCACAAGAGAAACAGTCCTATGGGCTCAGTTAAGAAGCCTAAACCAGTGGGGAGAAAGTTTTCTAGGACTGACCTATAGAATCCAAAGTATAATATAGTCAAGGCATGGTTAGTCCATAGTGTCAGATCCTGATTTCTTGACGCTATGGTGGCTCAAGTTTCAATAAAGCTTTTATTGCAGCAACTACAGTAAGTTTGTTCAAGCCTTTATAATCAAAACATAAATCAGAAAGGAACAGGTTATATCACAGTTCCTTTACAAGGTTCAGTTTCTGATTTTTCCAATAAAAGAGCCAGACAAACTCAGGTTCAGAATACAGTAACAGTCCAAATAAGTTAATTCCAACAAAGAAACAAGACAAAAAAGTATTCAGGTTAGAAAGACATTGCAAATCTCTATCAATCTCTACAGCCTGTTGTTGTTATTCATACTGGGAGGAGACCACCAAAGATCACTACCAAACACTCTGTCTGAGCAAGGAACCTAACCTGGAAATATGTGCCTCTCATCAGGCACCTTAGTTCCACCCTCTTCAGTTGAAGTCACAGCCTTGGAAGCCTTCATTCATCAGTTTACATAACTATTTAGCACTTCATTTCCATGCCTCTGTTTTCATTGGCTTTCCCACTGACTTGGGAGTCAGTCCCATTGAACCCATTCAGGAATACTTCAGCACATGACAGATTGGTCTGTAAGATCCCAAATATACCACTTTTTATTTTAAGCTTTTAAATATATTTATTCATGAGCCTATTTCTTAAGACAAAACGCCACTTTAAATGATGACTATTAAAGAGGAAGCAAGCAAGTGGGATTCAGAAAGGATTGCATGATTAGCTTTTGGCTGTGTTCAGGCACAAGAGCAAATCTATGTAAGCTTCCTGCTTCCATCTCTTTTTCCTTCATGACCAAAAGGAGAAAATTGAAGCTTCTATTTTAGGTTAATTAATTAATCTAATTTTAGTTTAATTTCATGTTATTTGAGCATACTATTAAACATACTATGTGCATCTATTGTGAAAGGGCAAGCCAAATTGTCCAGGTGCAGGAGCAACTCTACTATAAACAAAGGATATCATATCTAAACTTATTCAGGTTGCTTAAAATGGTGAGCATATGTTAAGACATGATAGGCATTTGCAAAATTATTTATGTAATGGAGAAACTGGATAGGGTTCCAGTCATTATAATAAAGTATGAAGTTATCCAGTGAAACTGGAGAATCAGGACAGATAAATGGAAGGACTTTTTTGCACAATTTATAGCTGAATTGTGGAATTCATGATCACAAGATATCACCAATTTGGATGGCTTCAAAATGGAACTAGCAGGAGGAGAAGGCTGCTAGTCATGATGGCTATAGAGTGAAGGGACTCTAGTTCTATACAACAGCTGCTGGGGAACATGATCAGGAGGCTACTATTGCATGCATGTCCCACCTGTGGGATTCCCACAGGCAGCTGGTTGGCCACAGTTTAAGCAGAACACAGGACTACACAGACCTTTAGCCTGATTCAGCCTGACTCTTATGCTGTTATATTCTTATGTTAATCTTAACTATGATTTGTTGGAACAGGACAGCTTCATAAAGTGCTCGAAGCTGGCTTGATTCAACAAACCAGAGTTAAGTTCAAACAGAGTTTGTCAGCATTCAGAGATTAAAATCAAAGCTATGATTAAAATCTGAATTGGAAATAAAGCTTTTGAACTCAATCCACCTCAACTCACTATGCCAGGGAAAGAGCAGGAGTAGATAAACCCAAGGTTCACTGTGACTCTTTCTAAGAATGTTTAAGCTTCGTTTTAGGTTTACATCTGAATGAGACCACTGTTGAGAGTGAGTACTCAAACAAGGGCAGCTCATACTTGGTGAGGGCTATTATTTTATTCTCTAATGTCTTAGAAACATTATAAATGCTGCCTTCAATGCTAGAACAAAGGAGGAGGAGGAGGACGAGGAGGATGAGACTGAGCTATTTTACTAACAAGAGCAAAAGACCTCATAAAATCCAGCAGTGGTTAATAATTGTTTACATTCCTTGCAATAGTCTCAGAACATTTCATTTGTTATCTCTTTGGCTGACTGGTGCATAAATACTGCCTTGTTCAATATTATTAATGTTGTTAATTAAAAACAGATCACAAAATCTCAAAGCTGGGAGGACAAGCATGAAGCTTAAAACTGATGATAGTTCAGCTACAATTTTGTTCTGATTCAGGAGTGTTTTTCACCTCCTGGTTTTATACCAGGAGGTGAGGAGAGAGACTTCATGACAAAAATAAAACCACCATTCCCTAAGATGTCTTCTATCCTTCTCCATTCTCTCTGCCTGTTTCCATGCACACTCAGTTTTTCATGGCCCACACAGTCTGATTATTAGGAGTTTTCTACTTCCATGACCTGAAAAGGCACTATGGGTTTGCTAACTTTTTTCTAGTCCAAAACTGCCCTTTGACTTTAAAATGTATTCTGGCCAACACCACATCACAAAGTAGTAAATGTTAAGAAATTAAACAAATTGTTCAAGCAAAAAGCCCATATACTTTACTTAAACCAAGCCAATCTGATTGAAGAGTTTGCAAGTCATCATATGCTACAACCAGTACATGTAAATTAGATCCAAGAGAAAACCAGTAAGTGCTCAGGAAAGAATCTAGCAAAGGAAAATTCTACTTTTGGACTGGATATCAGCAGTGGATTTGCCAGCTTATTTTCCCCAGCGGGGTGCTCTTTCCCCTACAAACTTATGCTTATCTTATTGTTAGTGGATTGCGTTAAGGTCCCAGTGCAGGCCAGATTTGCATTTGCTGAGGAGTTGGGTAATTGACATTCCCTTCTCAGTTTGGACAGAACATAAACAAACAAGCCCACAGATCTACACAGCAATGTTTACATGTGTTTTATCCTGCCCTCCCAGTCTGAATGTGTATAACTAGTCCTGGACAGCTCTAACAGTCCTAGATGGCTATTCACTAGACCATCAGCTATTCCCATAATGGTGATAATGATCCCTGCAGGTCATGAGCTAGAATGTGCACAAGGGTCATTTCCAATGGCATGTAATGGTTTCCACATGTATAATATGCAGCATGCTGATATTCCCTATTCATTTATTTCCAGCAATTGGCTATTGTTGGAAGAGGTGAGGATTTCAGAGTGTAAGGCGTCATTGGTTAACCCTCCTAGCTGCTTCCTAGAGAGTCCCCCAAAGGAATTAACTATGACTTCTTCCCTTGAGGCTCTTCAGGGCTGCTGCTGAGTTCCTGTAAGCTGTGGGTGATGTTGTCCTTTTTAATTTTTTTAAGGCACTCGGCAGATAGTACCATCAGGAAGCCTGAATAATAGTAATGGTTAAGCCATCTAGGGTAGCAGCGGGCAAAAGTAGATCCCAAGATGTTTTGGATTTCAGCTCCTGCCATTGGCTATGCTGGATGAGGCTTCTGAAAATTGAAGCCCAAAACATCTGGGGATCTACCCTCTGCCCATCCCTGTTCTAGGGGACTTACCATGTACATCAAGCTTCTAGAGAAGCTATAACCACAGAAAGGGACCAAATTCATAAAATGAATAGCACACCCTTCAGCCACCACATTACAGTAAAGCAAGCCATGAAGTCCTGCTTTTTGCAGAAATTCTCAGGAGGAAGAAGAAAACTCACTGGCTCTTTCTTGGGGAAGCAGATTGTGGAAGGCAGGTGGGATTTCAGCACAGCACTGGGCTAATGTGCCAAAGTGTGCAGAGCATCTTTCTTTTATTTTGTGCTGTTTGTGCAAAAACGAACAGTGGTGTAGTGGAATTGGAACTCCCAGGAGCATAGCATCAGGTATTGTTTAGAGAGCTGCTCTCATCTGCCACCTCCTTCAGGATTCCCTCACAGCTTTGCTGCAATCCTTTCAATAATTGTGGTGGGGGTGACAATGCATTGTTCTCAGCAATAATGTACTGCCCCCTCTTATAATGCAATGAGGCATGAGCTTTACAAAAGACCCGCTTCTGGTGAAGATGAAACAGGGCTAAAACTGGTTTGTGGAACTGGATAAGTGAAGCCACCTGAAAATGTGGACTTTATCTGAGAGCATGGTTAAGGAGGCCATCATGATGAGCACCTGCTTTTCAAATTTTAGCACTACTCCACTGTAAATAAACACATGGAACACAGTCATGCAATATGTGCAATATAAAGTCACAGTTACAAAATACATTTTGCAATTTCTTTGACGTGATCCCTAACTGAAGCAAGCTGTTGTTCCTAGGCTTTTGATCAACTGGAAGATGTCCAATTACCTACATCAGAGTGGAACAGAAGTACAGAACACTAAGGATGGCTTATTTATTTTATTTTCTATTGTTACTGTATATTAGCACAGTTGTGCTTTACTGTGAGAGCAACATGAAAGCTGCCTGTTGCACAGATGAAGTGCATAGACGGCAAATATCTTCAGATGTAATCTTTACAGCCAAGTCTTAGGCAGAACTAAGAAGAGCCATTAGTCAAGTCCTTTAGAAGACATCCTCAGAATGAAAGGAAACAATATTAAGGAAGCTAAGAGTACTACCTTGTTAGTCCTTCCTGTAAAGCCATGAAATGAAACTGCTTTGAAAACCAACTGAAGAAGAATGATTGAAGAGCTTTTTAAAAAGAAGACGAAGTTCTCGTTATACCTCACCCTGCCTAATAAGGAACAGCTGTTCCTACCAGGCATCAAACCCGGTTCAGTAGTTCCCATTTAACAATGCCAAGGCACAGCTGTAATTGAAAGAGAGATGGATGGTCTGTGCTAAAGAAGATGGAACTACATCAGAAAGGATGCTGTTTAATTGTGTTCTGCTTTAATGAGTAGAATAGATTCTGCTGACAAGAAAGCAAAAGCAGAATAAAGTGTTAATACTGATAACAAATCATTATCCTTTAACAATAGATGTCTATTTCTTTAAAGCAGGTGTAATTATGTTATTTATTTTCTTTCTTTAGTTAACTTCTATATTGCCCAATAGCTGAAACTGTCTGTACATTATATAATAATTCCTAACAGGAAGATGATATAGTAAAAACTAAGTCCATTAGCCTATATACAAATTCTATCCTATGTAAGAGATCGCTCCAGGCAATCTTAGTGCACTTAGGTCCATTTAACTCAATGGGACATCTCACATTAATTTCAATGAGATTTTAGTTGCCTAGTTGAATCTAGCCCTGGTCCAGAATGCAGCTGAAAATATTTATATTAGTGGAATAACTTTATACTAAACCAGCAACCACGGTACAATTTGCCAGTCTGCAACTAGGCACAATGCAAAGTGTTTGGAGTTACCTTTAAAGGCCAAGCAGCTTATACCTAAGATACAGTAGGAACCACCTCCTTTCCTATCACCTTCTAAGAGCAGAAGATGAGGCCCTTCTCTGGATTCCATTGAGCATAGAAGCATGCCTGGGTGACCTGAGAAAGAAATTCTTAGCAGTAATCATGCCCAGTGTATGGAATTCAACTCCCTCCGAAATAAATGTGGCTCCTTCCTGTCTGCCTTTCACTCATTGCTGAAAATGATATTATTCTAGAAGACTTTTTGTATGTGGAAAATAATGCTCTTACCCTACTCCTTTGTTTAAATCTGCTGAAAAAACCTGTAATTTTAAAATGAAATTATTATATTTCCTACCTACTTATATAGGCATCTCAGACTGCTTTTAGCTGCCTTTAGGATGAAGCCCTCTGAAGGGCATGTACAAGGGGAAAAAACATAAAATAGAGGAAATAAAATCAATAAAAACCTATTAAATAAAATTCCTAAATCAGACAATGCAAATTAAGATCAATGAAAGCATAATGTACGACCAAACACCAAAGTGCACGGCACGCTGTTACCTGCCCACCGAAGTGGTACCTTTTTATCTACTTGCATTTGCATACTTTCGAACTGCAAGGTTGGCAGGAGCTGAGACGGAGCAACAGGAACTCACCCCATTATGCAGACTCAAACCGGCGACCTTTCAATCAACCAGCACAGCAGTTTAAACCACTGCACCACCTGCATCCCTAATATAAGAGAACAGTCCAGAAAAGCTCACAAAAACAGAACTTTCCTGAAGACCTGTCAAAAATGTACTGAACAGATTGAAATTGATGCCAAAAGTATGGGGCTACCACTAAGAAGATCGAACTACCATTGGCAGTGAACAAGTAAGTGGGGCCTGTCTTTATATTCCCAGTCATGCTGATATAGGACAAGATGGCTCCTAAATAAGCTTGGGTCCAAACTGTTTCAGGGTTGAAAGATTAAAATCAGCACTTTAAATTGGGTCTTGAAACACATTGGCTGAGAATGTAACTGGTGTAGTAAAGGTGCCATGTGAACTTACTACCTAATCCTCAGCAATATTTAATCAGCTGCATTCTGCACCTTCTGAAGTTTTTCAACCATCTTCAATGGCATCTCCACATATAGCATATCACCTTACTTTGATCTAGAGGTCACTACAACATTAACAGCTGAAGCAAGTACAGCATTTTAGGATTCAAACTATAAAAAGAAAGCATGCAAGCATATAGGGCAGTGATGGTGAACCTTTTAGAGACCAAGTGCCCAAACTGCAACCCAAAACCCACCTATTTATCGCAAAGTGATAACACTGCAATAAAACCTGAAAACTGAGGTCTTAGTTTAAGAAAAACAATTCACAGCCAGTCCAAGCAAATATATATGTGTGCGTGTGTGCATGTGTGTGACCTTGGCAGTGCACTGACTGGCCATGCGAAAGCTTGGACGAGTCGTGGTTAATGAGTTGTTGCTTGTGACAACATCGCCTGGCACCACTTTCCTTTCCGAGCATGCGCATGGCCCTTATGTGCGCTGTTATCCAATGCTTGGCTGCTGGGGCGATGCTGGTATGTCTTGGCTCACATGCCAACATAGAGGGCTCTGCATGCCCTCTGCATGTAGGTTTGCCACCACTGTTATAGGGAATAATGTTCCACTGTGCATTAGTAAACACCTAGCCTTGAAGAGGCAGCTTCATTCACAGAATCACCACTGGTAATGATACTAGGACTCCGAAGTAATTTAGTACTGGGAACATGTCATCGTTCCCATGACCAAAATGCACAGATTGGACATGGAGAATGAAATTAGAGACGCATGCACAGGGTGAATTGCTGTTGTAATGGGCGACCTGAACTATATTCACATAGACTGGAGAAATGCATGTTTTGGTAATGAAAAAGAGCTAAAAATGATCTATACTATAAATAACTGTCAGTTGGTCAAATAGCTGTTCACAGACAAAATTTCTTGGTCAATTATTTAAATGGGTTTCCCAAATTTAAATTTCCTGTACTCAAACAGGAACTAAATGCAGTTTGTTTTCATAAATCCTGACATTTCTGAGCGCACAATGCAGTATATAAAACAAAATTAAAAGTTCAACAACCTACATAATACAATATTAACAATGTGTACAAAAATGCTTTCGTCAATGGCTATATGTGCTCCAAATAGCATATGTTTAAAATTGTGCACAAACATTGAATTTTCAAATATGTGCAATACATAACTGCATGGCAGGGGGCAGAAAGTGAATGAAGATAGGGGACAGAATAATCATGACCTTTTTTAAAAGTCTTGGTAGGACTGAGATTAATGTATCTGTCCATCTCTATACAGAATGAATCCAATGAAAAGGGATAACTGACTTAATCCTTAAATGAGGACCAGGAGCTAGTGCAAGATGTGAACCAGTTGGAAACAGTCCTGCTGGATTAAATGTATATGTAAGGGGGAATTTGCAAAGAAATCCAACACAGTCACATTTTACTTCAAAAAAGGAAACTTCTCAAAATGAGGGCACTGGTTAAAAGGATGTTAAAAGGTAAGTCAAGAGGATTACTCAAAATGTGAATAAGCTTGACTAAAATAATAGGTTAAGAAAAGCATCAAAATTTCCAAGAGTTCTGGTTAGGGTTCCTTAAAAGGGTCAATGGATCTGTTAATGATTTGATTCCCTCCTTATTGTTACTGGGACTTCTGAATGTCTTTTGACCAAGATCTGCAGTAGAGACTGCTCAGCAAACCTAGCAGTCAAAGGAATATGAGAGACGTCTTGTTATTGATAAGTAACTGGTTTAAGAACAGGAAACAGATGGCAATAAACAACTGTCAATTCTCTCAAGAGGGGCAATGTAAACAGTGGTGTCCCTCAAGGATATGCATTGAAACTGGTACTGGTGCATGAGTCTGGCACTTGTCCATCAATTATCTTGTTTCAGTAGGGTGAATAGTAGGTGGACATGTTTACTGACAACACCAAAATATTTCAAGTTGTTAAAGGGAACACAGATTACAACACATTCCAAAAGGATTTTTCCAAAGTGGGGGAATGGGCTTCAAAATAGCAAATGTATAGGATTACACACATTAGGACAACTTCAAATTCTAATTCCATATATAGGTTGACACCAGTGATTCATCAAGAAAGGATACTTATATGCCTATAGAAATTGATGGTGAGAACACATCTGGAAGACAGTGTACAGTTTAGGTAACTGCACCTCAGGAAGGATGTTGTACAGCTGAAAAGTTGTAGAAAAGGGTCTACAAGAGGCTGGAACAACTCTTACTTATGAGGAAAGATTGCAACATTTGGGGCATCTTAGAATGGGAAAAGCATGCAGAATGGGAAACATGACAGAGCTGTACACGGTTCTGGATAATATGGAGAAAGGGCCGTTCAGGGTACAGTCATATATAGATTCAGAAAGAAAAAGTCCATTAACTTTAAATTCAGGACCATTCAAAGGAAGATCACACAGTATACAGTTAAGTTATGGAATTATCTAACACAAGAAATAGTAAAGGCTTTGAAAGCTTGAAAAAAGGACTAGACACATTTATGGAAGAAAAATCTATGAATGGCTTATAATCATTATGATTGTATAGTATCTCCAGCATCAAAGGCAGTTTACTATGTCTTACTGTGTGATTCCAATAGCCATCTGGTTGGACACTGCGGAAATAGAATATTAGACTGATTCTGGATGGATAGGCCTCTGGACTAATTTACCATGGCTCTTCTTATAACCTTTGCTTAGTATCTGCCAGCACATTCCTATGGACCTATGAACTAATGAGAACCATGAAAAACACCTATCTGAACTTGACCTTTGAATCATCCTGGCCTATTCCAAACAAATGCAATGGCAAAGCGTTTGGATATTTTACACAATCCTATGTTTTGTGCTATTTGTAAAACCATCTTTTCCTTCTGTTGTTTTATTTTATAGAAGCAGAAATAAATGAGCAGATGTTGAACAATTTAAAACAATATAGAGCTTTTTCTACATGCTTAGAGATAACACTTTTGCAGTATCATTTATATCCATAGTTACCTGAAAGCTGCAAGCAAAAGTTTACAATGTGCCAGTTATTTTTTGTATCTCTGCCTAGTGAATTGTAACAGTCTCAATCAACATTCCGATAGAATGAATTGGGCCATGCGTTCTTATCTCTCACAGATATAGTTTCATGATGTGCAATGATTATTCATCTAGCACCACTACACATGTGCCATTTTTTAAATGGGAAATGAACTTTACATAGGAAAAAAATGTAAAAAATAATGAAGAATTCATCAGGTGTGCTGTTTGTTTTGGGGGGGGTGGTTTGGCAACAATTACATGTGCTTTTTATTTACAATTTGTCAAAATGGAACCTGAATGAACAGGTACAGAAGCCCTGTTCAGGTGTTGAGGGAACACCTGATACCTTAAAGTGGATAGAGGGATGTGGACATATATTCTACCCTACCCCTTATTTCTCTGGATGTACTAGCCTTGCTCCACCCCCTGGATGTATTAGCCCTGCCAGGACGGAAAGGTTCCAAATCACATGGGATGCCTGCATGTGTAGATTCTATGTAAGGTTGAACACCTGGACAAGGCTATAGTTTTGACCTGTCAAGAAGTTCACACATAACGGTGCTTCCCATCCCATGCAATCATTATGGGGGTGGGGAGCACCATGCACCATGTTGTGCCCCTTTTACCTGCATTGTGTAGGCTAAAGGTCCTATGTGTAGTATTAGGCATTTCACCCAAGCACATTGTAGCTCTATAAGGCACCCCTGCTAGAAGTCTGGAGCTGCAGCCTTCAGAAGACTGTCTTGGTCCATGGTAGGCATGGGAAAATCTGTCAGTTTCACTTTGCTCTGAATTCACATTTATACGGTCTCAATCTCAAATATGAAGAACATTGTGATTTTTAAATTTAAATCAGGTGACCTAGATGCCTTAGCCATGAGTCAGGTTTTGCACTTTTTAAGCCCTTTCTGCAAATGAGGCCAAGGTACACCATAGAATTCACTGGGACCCATGAAGATCATAGCCAATCCCTGTCTGAACTATGTATATCTCCATTGGATCACATAACAGAACAAAGAGATTTGGTTCACTAATACCAAGCTAGATTTTGATAGAACCCCCAAAACTGGTACACAAGCATGATTTTGAGTCAGTTTTAGAGTGACAATGTAGTAATAGTGGAGGTGGGACAAGTTAGGACTCCAGGAAAATCATGAAGAGAGAGAAGGGGGCTGCAATGGAAGAAGGAATCAGGGAGACGTCATCTGGAGACAGCCTTAGGAGAGGTTTTCAGGTGGGGCTAACGGCAATAGTTGGGAGGAGGAGACCCAGAATACAATTTGTGGGAACATTGTATAACAGCATCTATCGACTATCTTACACTGTAGCTTGCTACTTTCATTACTGTTGTTCTTGCTCTGGTTAATTGTGTGTATTTCTTTTTGGTACAGTCACTTAAGAATGACAATCCCTTTTTTCTTAGATAAGGAGGAGCAGAGGAGAGAGGGAGTTGGTTTCGCATAGTTTTATATGTGCATCTTCCCATCTGAAGATTTCTACAAGCATCTGTTTTAGTCAGGGCAGGAATGTTTATGGGCAAGTTGATTTGGAAAGGTCAAAGTGGAGTCCATTAAATGGCCAAACTTCTCTCCTAAACAGGTTGTCACCATTTGAGCAAGACATTACAACAGTCACTTTAAAAGTCCAAGCCAGAAAAACAGCATTTAGGAATACTGCCTTTTCCATAGCAGTCCACTGCTCCGCCTTCATCCCCTGCTGTTCTAAGAGCATACAGAGCACATGCAAGGGAATAGGTAGGGAAGGGGGAAATGTTGCTTTTAGGTTCCACTCACATTTTCTTCATTTGTCCACTATTAAATTCAGCTTGTTCCAAACTTTAAGGGTTTTTTCCAGTTTGCATGAAGATTCAGATGCATTTGAGTGCACATTTCTCCTAATGGATACAACTTTGGATGTCAGGTTGATCAATATACTCTTTTTTGTAGTTTTCATAATGCAGTGCACTTTGATCTTTTTCCACCGCTATATGCTTTCATTGTGTATGCTTTCACTGAATATATATGTACACATTTTTTAAAAATGAAATAACTTTTTTACGAACTTTGGAGAAATGTTCATTTCTGATGATAGCTGTGTTTCAGTTCATGTATTGCTTCAAAAGTACAAAGTTAGGTTAGTTCTCATTAAAATATGAAATGAGAGAATTTCATTATACCCCTCCAAAAAACTGTTGCATTACAAATTCTTTTTCTCAGATCCAGAACTGGAAATCTCTATGAGCTAGCTTTAGCCATTTTGCCCTCAGGGTCAATTTTAAACTTATGCTGTTCCAGTATATAAGGTGCACACACATTTTATCTAAAAACAATTACTTTCACAGCAGCAGAAGGACAAATACATATTCTACCACTTTTACCTTGAATATCATAATTGTACAAGGATTTTAATGTTGTCAACTACCTTACGCTTCAGTACTGGGAAAAGGTGGAATGATGATGATGATAATTGGAAGAAATGCAATATGCCCAGATTAATTGGTAATGAATGGAGGAATTGGCTGCTAGTCCTTAATAACATGAGTTTGTTTTCCTCAACATTTTTCAAGCAATTATTTTTCTGTTCTTAGTGGTGGGGGAAAAGAAATATGAATGAAATTACAGTACAATACATTCACTGATGGTAATGAACTTTTTGGCAGTTTTTGCCCAAAAAATATTGGCCCAGGCAATCTCACAGAAAATGCAATATCATTTGTCACTCAAATAAATTAATTGCACCCATCACCTGATAACATATCAGAACATGCTGATGAGGCGTATCCTGGTTTGGCAGAAAAATCAGAACTGTCATGGAAAGGTCAAATACTAAAGTTAACCAAAATGTAATATTTGTGACAGTATCCTAGGAAACTCAGCCAGTGGATGTTAGGTAAGCTAAGATAATTTACACACAGCTTGCTATCTGTAAGTCAAGTGCCAAAGGATAGGTGAAATTTAGACCCTCATTTTCAAAGAAAAGCTTTAGTGGGAGAGTCTGCGAGCTGAACAATACATTTCTCTCTCTCTCTCTCTCTCTCTCTCTCTCTCTCTCTCTCTCTCTCTCTCTCTGTGCGTGCGTGCGTGCGTGCGTGCGTGCGTGCGTGCGTGCGTGCGTGCGTCTCTCTGTGTGTGAATTCTTACTTTCATCATTCATCTGTCACCCTTTTCATCTACAAACCCCAACCCCATCCAAAACAGCTTTTTTTCTCCTTTGCTAGTCCTCACCATTGAAATGTTTCTCTTCATGGCATGTGTATGTCATCTTCTGTAGGAGCATTTAAATGCCTGTTAAAACCCAATCCTTCACTCTGGCCGCTTCAGACTCTCCCTCTAACCTTTCCCTCTACTCTTTGTGTCTTGTGAAACTAGTATTTTAGATTTTATCCCTAAGGAAAGGGCTTGTTTTTTTTTTTTTTTTTTTTTTTTTCACACCCCACCTAGTTACAGCGAGTGCTCCAGAAGTAAATAATAATCCCAGGGAAGACTGACTGGTTAGACTATGGATGAAGCTCTTGAACTGTGCTCCAGGATCCCTTCAGAAGGGTCTTGACAATCATCACACAGAAACAGAATGAATGTTGAACCTGTCCAGCAACAAAAGCTGACAGACATTTTATCCAACTTCACAGGACTTAGTTCACAAAAACAGGTCCACCTGACTCATGAGACAACTGGTCATTTAAATATGTGTGTCTTGATTTATATCACAACAAAAAGATTGAGTCAGGGCTCCATAAGACTCTTGACAATTTTCAAGAGTCTACAGGAAAAAATAAAAAATGAAAGTTAATTGACTGAGAGAGACATTACCTTGCAGTTTATATATAACACTGTGAATACAGGTGCACAGTTACATGGAGAAATGTTAGTTCATGAAACAAAAGGTACATACAAGGTGCAAGCTGACATTCCATTGGTTCTTGTTGCGGCAGCTTTTTTCAGCATGATCATGGGAATACGTGGCAGTTCCCTCCCACTGTTCATCCTTGTGGTAGCCTTTTCCATGCAACCATGTTCCCATGTAGAGAGTCATCTCAAGATGTTCAGTAGGGTGATCAGACCTTTTGTCTGTTCAGATATGGATGCAGGCAAATAAGGTGGGAGCAGAATAATGAGTTCTGCTGTAGGCAAAGAAGCTGGATAAGGTAACTGGATTTCTTCCCCCCTCCTTTTTTTTTTTTTTTTTTGGAGGGAAGGCACAGCCAATGTGTTTTGCTTGTGCTTTTTATGTTTTTGCATCCTGACCTCTAGTTACCTTTTGTTTCATAGACACTTCCTGTTAGATTTATGGCAATGTTTCAGTGGCATTCCTAAAGCAGGTCAAATGTGAATAAGGATACGCAGTGTGTTTCCAAACATTTATACATTTCCCTCAAGCTCAACATATAAATAAAATATCAGTGTGGGACGGGAGTGGAGATGTCTGTTTGGGATAAATCACTCTAGTTTCTAATCATATCAGGGCTTCTCCACTGGGGGAAGGATGTTGAAAGAAGCTCTTGCAGATCTTATGCAATGAAGATTGATTTTTGCTAGATCTGTCTCACAGGAGCAGGAATATTGCTAGAATGTAAGTGGGAGGGCAGATTGGGAGGGCATAGCACTGGGTGCTTGTTTGATCCCCCCCCCCTTAATTTCCAGGTTATTCTGCTTCTGATGCTCTGTGTTCCACATCCAGCATCCATCCCTACCCTATTTGACTTTCTAAGATGTTCTAATTGGGCAGGAAACAAGTAAGTCTTAAAGACTGGGTTCATTCAACAAAAGGTTTGAATATGGGTTGCTGAAATAAGTGTTATTCTCTTCTCTGAATGTAACCCAACAAACCATGATTTACAATCCAGTTTACAAGTCAACACTTGTGTTCATTTCATGGGTTGTTCATGGTAACAAATCATGGATTGTTAGTGTCCCAGTAACAAAGTAGCCCATGTTTCAACAGCAATGCACAGATCAACAACTCACACTCAACACATTCTCATCCCTTGAGTTTGAGTTTGCTTGTTGACTGACCACAGTTATAATGTGTTCTAATGTGTTCTAATGTGTATAATGTGGATCCTGGACATAGCCTTCTGAATTTTCCAAATTTTGTGCATATGACATTGCCGTATTCATATATATTGCCCCAAAGCAAACATAGACGGGAATAAAGGGCAATGAATCACTTGTCTTATCTGAACACTCTCCTGAAAAACAAGCTGCGCCATTGCAACATTGCTCTTTCCTAAGTGGGAGCGACTCTGTGCTAAGTGTAATTTTGATAACTATTGTCTACAAAAATAGCGGAATGAGCAAATAATAATTCCTTAGGAGTGGTAATTATTGTTACACATTTAATTAATTTTGCCGAAAAAGAAAAGATTATCCATGTAGCACAAGGTCACATATTTATCTGAAATTAGTAGGCTTAATCCTCACACCAGGAGCTACTAGGCATGTAACAATCTTCTGAGGAACAACCAAAAAGTATAGTACCTTGCTAATTTCCAATGGTAGCCAATGGGAGGCATGATACATGGTATTTTGGCATATACTTGTATTTTTGCATATATTTTGGCATTAACACATTTATTTAAAACAGATCTGCAGAAGTAGCAGGCTACTATTTTGTAATATTATCTGGTGAAACCATAAAGGTGCCCATGGAAGCTCCCAATCTGTTCATCAAATGAATTATGCCAACACCTGCCTGCCACAGAGGAGAATCAGCCTCTACCTAAGCACACATTCCTCACCTGCCAGAAAATACTTCGAGAAACAACCTCTACACACCTGCCAAGAACAATTGTTACCTAAATCCAATTATGCATACCAGCCTGTCTATACAGATCCCTCTGAATATGGGAAATCTCCTAAAGGACCACCACACAACCACCAGATAAACTCAAACCATGTTGAATCTCCCAGATCACCTTCTTACATGACTGGGAGAGCCCTTCTGGGCATGATACAGCACCAAGGAAGGCATGGGTATCATTTGATTGCAGCATGAGCACCATCAATTTAGGTACAAGTAGACAAGCAGAATCAGCACCTTGTTTTTAGTAGCTCAAGGTCCTTTCTCCCCAAGTACATTACCGAAACCTGCAGGGTGATACACTCCACTTTCTGCCAGAACATGCAGGAAGGAGTCACTCCCTCCATGCTGTCAGCTTTGGAACTGGGATCCAAAGAAGTACTAGCAGCCCTCTGACTGGCCATGAACCCATGCTATGCCTACATCTCTTTTCTTCCAGTGTTCTAAAAAGTGGACAGGAGAGAGGAATGTGAGTCCATTCTTTTGGTCAATTGATGCAAAAGACTGAGAGGCCTTTGAAGACCAGAGTGCTACAGCAGTGGACATTGCTAAGATGCAGAAGGATTACATAAGGAAGGATGCTCTACATAGTTACCTGACATTGTATCAGGACATCATCATCTGAACCACCATATGCTGAGCACCTATTTATTAAACTGAGGCAACATGGCATCAATGTTCAGGCATGTTATCCCTGGAGTCTGGGAACTTAGTATGCTAATTGCATATATGGTAGCAAAAATATTACACCAGGATGAATGAGCATTCCATAATTCTCATGAGCCGTTTTCTCCCACAAAAGCTCCAGCAACATGCCTCAGCCCTGAATAGGGACAGCAGGAAGCATATGATCTAGTTTCCTGTCAGGGACAAAGCAAGTACTAGTAACTGCATGCAGCACCTGCCAGCCCAAGACCACTGAGAAAGGCACAGCAAAGTACAAGTCAACATGGCCTGATTTCAGCCAAAGACCTGAAAGGATGCAGTGTGACGGCCAGGCAGGCTGGGATACTCCCTGTCGGCTACAGAGGCACTTTTTCAAAAACCCGTACAGGATAAGGGTGGGGCTCAATGGGCTAATGTTGCCCTGTAAGTCCTACCTATAATCACAGGGGAAAAGAAAGAAAGTGCAAGACTTGTTGTGCTAGTGGACTTCCACTACCAGAATAGTGCAGCTGCTCTTTGAGCCAGAGGATCAAACTGTATATCAGATAATATTTGGGGGGACACATTCCAGAGGGGATGGGGGCCATTGTGGTGCCACAGTGATGTATTATCCTCCCCTGTGTTTTTCTTTGCAATTGTGTTAATGGAATTCACTTTATAAAGTTCTTGGGATGAGTTTCAGGGCATCCTCATGCCCAGGACCCAAAGCACGGGATAATAAATAAAGTAGATAAAATAAACACATCTTACACATGGAAACAAAAAAGTGTTCTAATGTAATATGAGCCCTGTATTTGAGAAAATTAATGCTCTTTTATTACCCATTGCACTTCTGAGCTTGTCCTAATTATTTAAACAAATTCATCAATGGTGAGGAAAAATACATAGCATGTAGTACGAATACATAGTGTATATTATAAATAAATATTTTGGGGGTCTTATTTGTACCAAAAAAAAAAATGACATGGATGGTGATGTAATTTTTTCAGATGTATGACTGACCCTTTCACTTCTACCTGAATACAGAAAATCAAAAAGCTTTATAACAGGATTAACTCTACTTCTCAACTAAATTCCATCATAGTATAGTAATGCATGCAAAGATTTCCAGGCTACATTATGAGATCACATTTTTCCCTCTCACTTTAAAATTGCCATAAATTACATACTAGCACCAAGTCTGTTTGCTTTTTCAGTAGCTGTATTCACCTTTAAAGAATGTAAAAGGTCTATAAATAGCCTTAACATTATACAGGATGAAATATTCATACATCTATAAGAATGCAACTTGGAAACGGGGACTACAACATTTAGAAGCAATTTGCAGTAGAGTTTAGCTAGTGCATTTTCAACGTAATGACATCTGCAGTGAAAGTCTGTAGCAGTTGAAACCAGCTAAAGCATTCTCGTCTTATGGTAAATGAGCAAATCTATTCTGGAGCACAGCCTGCATATAATATAGAAAAGATGATGTTTATGAGAAATGGGACCTACAACAAACTGCTGTTCTGTGGGATGCTTCTGTGCAGCATGCTGGCCAACTAATCATGCCTGCTTCTAAGATACCCCTAGGAAGCTGCTTTGTACTGAGTCATACCACTGAGCCATTTAGCCTTAACACTGAGTGGCAGCTGCTTTCCAGAATTTCAGGCAAAATCTTTTTCCAGATCTACCTGAAGAAGTTGGTGATTGACCTTGAGACCTTGTGTATGCAAAACACATGCTCTGCCTCTGAGCCATGTCTCTTCAGTCCATTTACTCCCCTATCTTCCATCATAGATTATAGCTCTCCCGCCTTAACAGTCAGTCAACATTTTTTGCCTAGTTCACGTATTCAGATTTCATGAGGATGCCTTTGATTCTGTATCCTCTGAGGGTGTTTTTTTTTTTAAATATTGCCTTGTATCTTTGAAAACTCTGGAATTCTCCAAAGTCTGCTAATTCCTCTGGCTTTTGGGTGAATAGTACTGTTTTGCCTATATTTGCATCTTTGCTCAGAGAATTTAACAGCTGTGGATATAAGCACAAAGGGTTATAAAGATGCTGAACAACAGGTTAAGGTAAGGTTTTTTGCTATCTGTTTTTGCTATCTGTCATATCTGGGATAAAAGATATATGCATATTGATCCAAATACCAGATCCTTCAAACAACAAGCACATTTTTACCAAATGTATTTGTTTACTGTCACCCAAATGATACAGCTACTGAAAAGGTTTATTTTATGGCTGGCATGGAGTAGCCCACTCAGTCAGACCTTACTCTCCTACACAAGAGGCATTCAGGATGCAACTGGACAGCCATGTGAGATAGATGATTTAACTTGATGTCTGGTACTGAGCAGGGAGCTGGACCCCATGGCCCCATGGCTCCTTCCAACTCTATGATTCTACAATTCTACAATTCTATGCTAGGAAAAGGAAAGGAAGAACAAATATGAGATGGATTGAATCCATAAAGGAGGCAACCCTTTAAAAGTCTTTCTGAATATGTGTTAAATAGATCACCCTGATCCAAATTTTTCTAAAAATGTTTTGCTCTTTTTTTCCATTAAAATGGGGTCTACATCAGTGCAAAGTTCTTTTAGCTTGGAGAACCCTCTCTTCTGTTTATTTAAATTCTGCAATACTTTGACATAGCATGAAATAAGATTAAACATAGAAGAAAGAACAAAATTGCTCTTCTCTTCAAATATCTTACCAGTTTTACAGATGCTACTTTTAAATAATACAGCATATAAATCACAAATATAATAAACTACTGTCCAAAAATATATTTATTGCATATGTGCGTGTGTGTATGCATATATATATATATATATATAGGCATATATATTCATTCTTGCAATATGTAATGCTCTTTCTCTCCCTCTCTTCCTTTCTCTCTATATATAAGCATATGTATATGCAGCAATATTTCTATTAATGTACATATAATCTGAACATTCCAAATTGGTACATCAAAAATTAATGTAAAATTAAAGGAAATAATTATTTATTTATTTATATTGCACAGTGCCAACATCCTCCACCAAAAAGACTCCTAAATATAATTAAAAATTAAAATAATGAAAATGTTATTAAAAAACAAACAAACAAAAACATCAGAAAAGTCCTTTTATCTTTCAGTGAACAGGAAGAAGTTCTCCTCACCCTAGTCAGTTATTAGGATCAGAGACTAGTGAAAAACAGGTGTGCATGTTAGAAAATACTTTAATCTCCTTGTAAACCTCTATTAAGTACATTCAGTACTGCACATATAATCAACATTGAGTAAATATAAGAAATATGGATCTAGGAAAGACCATCATGTGTAAAGGCATTTCATTGGAAACAAGACCAGGATCATCTATTCTATTGTATTCCTGATCACCATGCATGGGTGTGAAAGCTGGACAGTGAGGAAAGCTGTCAGAAAAAGGAAAAGGATCTGTTTGGAATTTGATGCTGGAGGAGAACTTTTTGAATCCCCTGGACTGATAGAAAGACAAACAAGTCTAAATTGAATCATGTCAGAACTGGCTCTGGAAGCAAAAATGAGAACACTGAAGCTGTCGTACTTTGGACATATCATGACAAGGAAAGGCTCAGTGGAAAAGACAATCATGCTAAGGAAAGCTGAAGACTGAATAAAAGGAAGACAAAACATGAGCTGGATTGACTCCGTAAGGAAGCCACAGACTTGAACTTAGAAGATCTGAGTGGGGCTGTTGTAGGCAGGATCTTCTGGAGAGTTCTCATTCATGAGGTTGCCATAACTCAGGGGTGACTTGACAACACATAGCAACACACACACACACACACATACAGAGGGAGGAAGGGGAGGCAATGCAATGCAGAGACCCGGCTGGAATTCATCTCTTTTGTGCTCACTGGAGCACACATTTTCCCACACTCACCCTTGCCAGGATGTGAGCTAAGCCAAGATTATTTCTGCAAATGCTCAGGATTTCTAGTGGCTTCTTTGCACAAAAATATGAAAAGTGCCTAATTGTGTAAAGTAGGCCAAGTACATATTTCCCTGTATAAAGTAGTCAAAATGCACAATTCTTTGTGCAACTCACACAAAGCCTACAAATCACCTGTGTGAAAACAGAACTCCACTTGCACAATGGGTGCACGGACAGTGCATGCACAAGCCAGCCACACAGACATGCTTCCTGCCAGATGCCCACCTGAACACTCCATATGAGGTGGACTCAGGGCAGAGAGAAAGCAGGCTGGAGTCTGGGAAGCTGAGCCAAAGAGATCAGATTCCCACCCTCAAGCTGGATTCTTCCCACATTATTAACATATAAAGCCTTCAATCAATTCTTCAGATGTCATCATCATTGGAGATACAGAGATTAGGATTCCTATCATTTTTTTTCTTCCAACAGGAGGTCTGGAATTATGTGGGTACCAAATTTCATCTTCTCATATTGAAATCCAATATTGTACAATGTTATATTGTATTCACTTGATCGATTAACTGTTGTTCACTGCCCAGGGAGCTTCAAGCTACTTGGCAATATAGGATGGATGGATGGATGTGGGGGGTTTTGGCTTGTGTATCCATCAGCAAAAGAGCTCATTCTGTTCATACTTTATGACAAGAGGCCTTTTGGGGGTGGGAGGTTCCCTTAAATCAGTGACATAAATGTTATGGTATACCTCACTGACATGGTTGCCAATTACATCACACTCTCTGCAATGCTATTCATGACCAGAATATATACAGGTAAGCAGCGTTTTGTAACTAAACCTGTTTCCATAAATTGACTCTGGTCATATAGATTCTTCAGACATTTATCATACTTTTAAGTGGGAATATGTATTCATTTTGTAATGCATGAAAACATTATGCAGTAGAAAAGAATAAGTTCTAAATCTGTACATTCACTCTTAGCCATTCCTTCAATTTCCCTTAGGCTTTCTCAGGGTTCCATGTCCCTTTCCAATAAGCAGCTCAGGTATAGGTAAATGTATGAAATAAACCTGTGACTGTACACAGACATTAAAAATAGAGGCTCTCATAGGACTAGATCAAATTAAAAGGATACTCAAGAATTCCTTATTTATTTTAATAATGTTTGTTGGGAAAAGTGTCTTATTTTATCTTTATAAGAAGGAAAAAAACTTGAACAAGGTGTAGCAGTTTGTATTTTGTTGTATTTCTTTTCTTTTCTTTTTATGGAGTACTAAAGTAAAGGAACAGGTTTAAGTAAACATTTTGATTTGGATTCAACAAAATCTTAGAAAGAAGGCAGTGTGTGCACTATGACAGCTTTAGAATTTATGTAAAGAAATGCTGCCATACTTGAAGCCAGATCCAATTTTCTTATCAATAAATCACACACAAAATCTCTATGTTTAGCCTCATAAGAAAACATATGTAAATGAATCCTCTGTATTTAATTGTAAAAACATATACAGTGGAAGTATGTATTGAACATTTGCCATACATGGTTAGGCAAGATAGAATGAAATATAACCACCAGATTTGTTAAGGGTAGTTTTGACATTTTACATTATTTGCATAATCTAGTTTGTTGCAATTTTTGCACTAAATTCAAGGTCTTTTAAATTTGTTTCTATATAAAGTTTTCAATAGCAAGGAGTGGAAGAGATCACCAAGATACAATGTTTCTTAACAGCTCCTCAGCCTCTTTCCCCTCCACCAGCTCCCAAATGCTTTGCATCAAAGGAACATGCAAAAATACTAAAATAACCTTTTGAAAAGCCCACACAAAATGGATCACCAGGTGCTCTCTATTTCAGACTACTGGAAGTCTGTCCTGTATTTGAACACTTCCTCTATATGGAAGGCTACCAGTTTAAAGTACAGTTTAAACAGATTAGAACTGTTGCCATCAACAATTAGCACCTGAATAGCAGACTGAGGGGTAAAAGCATTCAGGTGACCTGTCTTCCACACTATAAAAATAAAAAAGGCTATTTTTATATATAAAAAATAAAAAAGTCTTCCACTATAAAAAAGACTTCTGCAACGTGCTCTATGTGGGGCTGCCCTTGAAGACGGTCCAGATACTTTGGTGCAAAATAGAGCTGCCAGGCTGCTGACGGGGACTGGATGTTATGATCACATGACTCCAGTCCTCTGTCAGCTCCACTGGCTCCCCATTGAAGTCTGGACCCAAATCAGGGTGTTGTTATTACCTATAAAGCCCTTAATGGCTTGGGTCCTTGTTACCTAAAGGAGTGCTTACGTCCATATGTGCCCTCCCGCTCCTTGAGATCAGTGGGAGAGGCCCTTCTCCAGGAACCCTCCGTGAAGGATATTAGGAGGGTGAGTACCCGGAGGAGGGCCTTCTCTGCAGTGGCGCCCAATCTATGCAATGCGCTCCCCAGAGAAGTCCGCCTGGCTCCATCGTTATTTGTTTTTCGGCGCCAGGCCAAGACCTTTTTATTTAAATGTCAATTTAATTGTTAGCTTATTTATTGATTTTATATCTTTGGCCAGGGCGTTTCCAATTATATTGTTTTTATATAATTATATGTATTTATTTATTGTTGTGAGCCGCCCCGAGGCTTCGGCAAATGGGGCGGCATAGAAGTTTACTAAATAAATAAATAAATAAAATGAATTGCATTTCTGTTTAAACTATATTTTATAAAAATGCATTTATCCATATGCAAATTGGTGCAAATTGGTGTATTGCCTCCTTTTGGCAATTTATAAGTGGCCATGTGAATACACACACACACACACACACACACACTAGCAGCAGTAATATAAAGTACAGGAGCTGGCCAAGCACCCTTCATTTTCTTATCTTCCCCATCCATTGTAGGAAATGTTCAACTTTTAACACAAATGAAAAGTATTTTTTGAAGATTTACACTTTCCTTGGGACAAACTCAAATCGGATCTTCAAAAATATGCTTTGTTCTTTGTCTGCAGATCATTTGAAACACTGAAATTCAATAAAATGATGATTATGTATGGCTGAAAGCTGAGATTGCTTAAGCTTCCTCTAAACTGATCAGTTTTTAAACAGTGTTAAAGCTGATGTCAGTTTGAGTGGGAAAAGATTATGTTTCTGCCAAGGGCGTTTACTGTAAATTGGCAGTTTGTAACATAAAGCTTGGATTTGCTACTGGCAAACAGAGTGAGGCCTAGAAGAATGATCAGTGGGCAGCTGGTACATTTTCTGAAGAGAAGTGGGCTTTCAGGGAGAAAGAGATCCAGTGAGAGATTATGTGCACTTTAGAGCTGATCTGTACAAGGTGCACCAGGAAGCCCAGAAGGAAAGTTCTTGGCCTAGGTTTCAGAGAAAACATAGCCATTTCATGTCACTCTTTTGCATCTGGAAGGAAAATAAGTGCCACTTCTGCACAATGTAGAAGGGTAAGCTGGAAAAGGGAATTAATAAAGAAGCTGCCAGAGGAATGGAAAATGGTATGTAATGCACTCGTCAATTCATGCAAGTTGGAGAGTTTTAATGTTGCATAAGGCCAAAACCATGATTTCATGAAATGAAATCGCTAGAAAAAGATACATTATTGAAAATGTAATACATCTGTAGTAGAAACATAAGCATCTGCCGAATGCCAACAAACTGTCATGCGGCACACAGATGGCAGGATCAAGTCCCTAGCAGCAAGCAAGTTCATGCAGAATATCTAAACTATTTTATTACCTTGAGGTAGGCATCTCTAATTTGCCTCAGCTTAATTTTGTTATTAAAATACCAGTGAAGAACCTTCCTTCTGTTCCTTTAATCTAGAGCAGCATAGACTAATCTCAAGGTGTAAAATAATGCTTTGAATTTTAAAATTGAACAAATTGAATGCTTCTGACTTTCTGGAACACAATCTATTTTTTCATAATGTTCACTGGGGATTTTAAAAAAGGAAGATAATGCATGAAAGTAAAATCTTCTTTTCCTTGCAGTAGGAGATGTTCTACAGAAACTTTATACCTTTCTTAGTGATTTCATAACAGGTTTTTTTTTCACATCTTGTAATTTTACCCTATGAACATAAGATGACTTGTTTGGCACAGCTTTAACTCCTTATTTTGGGGGAAGCACTTATGGCATTGATCAAAACAAAAGATAGAGGAAACAAGCAAACTTGGACTTCATACATGATTTAAAAATAGTTATTATGGCACTTCACCTTGTGTGTATTCACCACATAATGAGATCACTGAGGCAATTTTGATTTCCCTGCTGTTTCTTGCACCATAGAAAAGCTATATGAAGTCTAGAGCTAGATAGACAGACAAACTAAAATACATTACTATTTTAAAGAATACATTTTGAACCCTGGAAGCTCATCTTGACTCCCAGGGTTCAAATGGGCATGGTGGGAAGAACTGGATCAGGAGAGATCTGATGAAGAACTCTGATATTTTGACATTACATTACTATTACTATTCATGCTCAGAATACAACATTGTGATACAGCATTACAGATGTCCTACTTTAATCCTAATCTGAATGAGGGGCAATTCCCCAGCAGTTCTTCTGCAGCTCAAATATGAATTCATTCTCCTAGTGCTTCTGGTGATGCACTAATTAAATTTAATTGCGACTTCGGGAGATTTTAAAAGGCTGTTGCTTCCCCAGAAGCCCTCATGGTAAGAGTGACAGCAACAAGAGCCCAGGTGCCTGGGCGGAACTGGTATATACTGCCACACTTATTTAATTAGTTTGATTACCACATTTATAGACATTTAAACATATGCTGGATCAGTGACCGATACTAAAATAAAAGTAGTTAGTAGATAAATAGATAACCTAGTATAACCAGTGGGTGGTCAACCAAGGAAGGCTTTTTGAAATAAAGATGATTTCAGCCAACTCTGTTAATAACATGAGGTTGGTGCCTGCCCAACCTCCAGTTGCAGAGAGTGCTAGAGAAACTGAGCATGCATACCGGAAACCATTCACTGGGTATATGCTGATCAGGTTACAGGTTCATGCAGAGCCACCAGGAGCATGACATCTGATGACCTCATTGATCATAGCTGATTGACCCCTTTTAAATGTATTGTAAGCACAGGGGGCCTAGCTTTCATACATTACAGTCTGCTCATTTGGATTCATCTGATTTGGAAGAGAAGACAAAGATGGGCACAGGAGACTGAAATTTTAAGAAGCAATAACTTTCAGGCAGAAAATATCTAGAGTGCCTTGTTTTGATTCAATTTGGTTTTAAGCATAACCCAAAATCAATTTAGGCTTGTATTTTGGTTGGCAAAAGTAGTGCTGGATATATAATGATCAGCCCTGAGCTTCTGAGACCAAGGAAAATAGAATCTTCTTCCTCCAGTAAATTTAAGGCTGCAGTGCTATATACTCTTACCTGAGAGTAAGTCTTCATGTACTCAACAGAACATATATAAGATTGCACAGTATGTAACATTAGTGTCTGGTTACATGCACAACCTGTCTTCCTGCTAGGTAATTGCAAAGAATAGCTTTGTGTTGGCCTCTTCTTAGACCTTATGTGGTCAACTTTAATATGGGTCTTCCATATTTTTAAAGAAAGCTGCATAGATTTATAGCAACTTAATTTAAGATTAACCCTCTGTAAAGAATCAGTCTTAGATCCTTCTAAAATAAGCAACATGCATTAATCCAAGGTCATATCTTGGTAATCCGTGAATGTGGATAATGGTTCAAAGCACACAAGTGCTTTAAAGCCTCAGTGTGATATCTGAAAAGCTGCTGTTCACAGCTTTTCACAGCTTTTCAGAATAGGAACAATTCTATTACAGAATGTTTAATTCTCAGTTGGTATAACAAAAATCCTGGGATTCACCTGAGCAAAGAATGCATTGTCTACTCAACATTTTACTAGAGAGTGCTAAAAATGGCCTGGCATTTTTGAAAATCTGCCTACTTACATATGTGGTGATCACCAAATTCATATGTTCCTTGAATAGCTGGTTATGCATGAAGAACTATATAGGCTATATAGCAAGGGGACGGCATACAAAAACTTTAAATAAATAAATAAATAAATAAATAAATAAATAAATAAATAAATAACAAAAACTGCCTAAGCAAATATAGTCTGGTTTCAAAGACTTCTGATCAAACAACCATACCAGAACCCTAATCCAGACTGAGCATGTGTAATGATCAGTGTGTTTCTGTTCTAAAATGGGCACTGGACGTATAACAGCCTTCTGCTTGTTTCTACCTCCTGCGGTTAATAACTGCAGGCCAGACCAGGGCTTGAAAGGTTCAGCAAATTTGAGAAGTTCTGAGGAGGAGAACCTGAACAAAATTCTTATCTATCACAAAGGCAAAATCTGCTTAATTTATGAATTTCCAGTTATGAGAATCATGACATGAATCAAGAGAGTGGAGGTGATGCTTGTGACAGGGGCACTTTCATGAAAAGTAGCACAAGCTGGCATGGCAGAGAACATGAATTTAGTATAATCCAGAGTGGACAAAGCCTTCAGTGTCACTCTCTGGTTGTTCTATAGACCCAGAATGTTCATCTTCTATAGACTCTGTATTGATGTGCCACATAAGCTTACTGATGTTTCTCTTCTCCTATGTTTCACTTCAGTATGCAGAGAAGTATAAAAATGTACATTAAATATGGATCTTGGGAGCTCTCCCCAAACAGGATATTCTTGGCAATTCTCTCACTTTCTTGTTTCATGGTGTTCCAGCTTGATGACTCATTACACAAGATGAGACATTTTTCATCAAGGCATCATCAACTGAAGCATTTGTGTCCTTGTTTCAGCCCTTGATTATTTCTGTTAGTTCCCATTACTGTGAGGACCTGTGCCTTACAATGTTTTTCATTCAAATGGATACTTGCATTCATATTTCCCCTACCGCTGTTTCAGGGGAATGTCTAAAGACTGATCGTCTCCCTACCAAAAAGCAGTTTTACTGTATTTTCCAAGAGCTAATTGAAAGATAGTAATCTGATCCCGAATATATAGCTCGGGAGCTGTGTTAATTTTCTTTCTTCCTTTTTTTATTTTTTAAAAATCAAAACTGTTTTTAAAGTCCCCTTGAAATTAAACAGACTTAAATAATTCCATAAATATTATAAATTCAGAAACTGGCTGTGCATTGTAAAGGATCCCAAGGAAGCTATAAGGAAGGAGTTTGTAGCCGGCATAAAAGTCACACTGGGCATCATCCAATTATCTGCAGCACCTCTTGATTGCTGGAGAAGGTCAGTGCTAGTGGGGAAGTTGACTTTCAGGAAACTCTGTGAATATTGACTGAACATCTAACTGGGACACCACAGAATGCAATTTGGAAACTGGCTTCAGATAGTGTTATGAGTGCAAATGGTTTACTTTTAAGTGCCATATTTAATATTATTCTGGCTAAGAACCAAAGCTCTCTGGGCGGTTCACAACTTATAAATTACTTTTTAAATTTAAATTTCAATCAACTATATTTTGTAATCTCCATAGCACACCTATTGTTTACTTACTATTCGTTTTTGTTTTGATCCTTATCAAAAGGACTAAGGTACTAATCCAACTAATGACTGGTTAATGATTCTGTTAATATTGACTAAGGCCATAGTTCAAAACACATTCACAACAAAAGCCCATACATGTTTACTCACAAGTAAGTTCTACTGTACTTAATAATGTTTATTTCCAGGCAGCAGATGGGCACAGAATTACTAGAAAGTGAATTCCATTAATCTAAAGGAATTTACTTCAGTATATGTGTGTGTATCCTATTATACATAGGATATATGTATAAAAACATTGAAATAAATTTGCTGCGACTAACACAATGCAATCATTTTAAGTTAGTCGCATATAACTTTAAGTAGATTGGAGTCTAACATTCTAATTGTGTTAAGTAAGCAGTACCATGATTGGCCTATTTGAATGTAAAAGCTTAAGTTGTACCTCAAAACATCTGTCATAATTTTATTTATTTATTTATATTTCTTTGCCACCCCACAACCTGAAGGTTCTCTGGGCTTACGATGCTAAAACAAAATAAAAGCATTTAAATTTTATTGTAAATTCTAACTAAGAAATCAGTTGTGGACAACCTCTGGATCGCTAGATGTGATTGGAGAGCAACTCCCATCATTCATTCCTAAATTAGAGCTGAGGGGAGTTGCAATTCAGCAACATCTGAGGGCCAGCTTTAGTAAAGACAACGTTATACGCAGAGAAATTCTCTAGATAATAACCTTTAGGAGCAATGCATGTTTATGTTTTCCTAATCTTCGTGGTGCAACCGGAATCCTCTCTATAGAGGATATGCTGCCATTTTTTCCCATGCCACTCATGTCCCTTTCTGTCCATATTTGTGGAAAGCTATATTTTATGAATCTACCACCATCCTGTCATAATGACTAACACATTTTTCATGGCATAGGCTTTTAGATGAAGAAATTAATTTCCTCAGATTGAATATATTCGCATAAATGTACACACACCTGCCGAACTGAAGATAATACTCTGTACATATAAAAGCTTATGTAATCATGTATTTGTTAGTCATCAGATGGCTCAAGATGCATTGTTGCTTTTATACAAGATACGTTGTTATTTTTATTGCAACTTTCTTAACACAGCTAACAGGGTGATCATAAGATCTGGCTGCATCATATTCTAGAATCCTCTGTAATATATTGAGTGTTCATAGCAAAGGTAAGGGTTCTTCAGTACACAAGTTGGTGGAATAGATTTCCTCAAGCTAGGAAGTTTCAAAATGAAATTCTATGATATACCCACATTCTGAATTTGGATATTTCAATAATCCAGACATTACAGATTGTGTCTTTATTCATCTCTGAAACTTTGCCAATACTCTGGTTAGTACTATCAATGCTAGTGTAATGTTTAATATTAATACCTGTAATGTTTAATCAAGAAACTCACATAGATTAATTATGCAGTTGTCCATCTGTTGTAACAGGGAATTATTTTATAGATATTTTCACCAGATCAATACAATCAAATCACCATGTCAGCCAGCAACTTCTGAAAAATATGTAAAGATTCCATAAATATTGTCTATCTCACCTTCCACAAAAACAAGTTTTCTTGCATTTTCTGGAAACAGACAACATTGACTACCAGTAATGAATAATCAGGTTTCACATTTGAAAAGAATACATGTTTTGATCCAGTGAACTCCTAAAGATATCATGTGAACATGTTTCAGTGTAATTTATATGCCAGATCTTGGCCACCAGATAATTAGATTTCTTCAAGCTAATACACACACTGCTATTTTCTAGATCTATCATTTATCTTATGATTTCTGGCATATCCTGCTTAAAAAGATTTAACTCTGGTATATCTAAAGAAAGATAATGTCATTAAAATGCTTTGTTATATACCATGGCGCCACCAGAACGTACATTTGTATGAATAAATTTTCTTTGTTAAGCATTAGTTATAGAAAAGTCAGAGATTTGAAACAAAATATTCCACTTGCTTCTTCCTCCAATACTTAACAAATAAATGAGAACTAAAATTTTAGAACTTTTTTCACAAGGTGACAGGTTTGCAGTGATATAAATGGCATTCTGTTTCCCATACAGTGCCTTACACTGTAGTTTCTGGCATATTGCATACGTTACAACTTTAAACCCAAACCACAACTATAAATCCTCTTTGGGTTTGGCATTGTTATAGTCAGAGGCACCAGCAATCGTGCCTGCAGGCCAGTAGTTGCATACACTGCAGACCAATTGCTTGCAACTGTAGTATTTTTACTAGTTCTTCATGTTCTTGATATCCTTTAGTGCCTTCCAAAAATATCGTAGTGCTCAAATTACAATTTGTGTAGTCATCTCTTGCAAAAATTGCTACATAGAAAGCTCCTTTAGTTTTCATCACAATGATTTATTTTTTTATTTTTGCATGTAGAATCAAAGGTTAGATCACCTAATCCAAAACTCTGTCCTAAGATTGGATAACATATACAGTATCTAAAGTGGGCGTGTCCTAATTAGACAAAAAGGATACCTGAAGTTCCTGACCTAACCTAGAAGAAACTGGCTTCAGATGCTCCCTGACCCAACCAAAGAAGAACTGAGCTAGCCCCTCTTTTTATACCCTGTATAACAATCACTGCTATTTTGTAATTTTAGACTCATTTTCTTCTTCTTCAAGTTTGCCTCATATAAGGATGAATGAATTAGTCTCAGTACTAGTTGCTTTTATCATCATTCCATCCAATTTTGCACATCAACATGTCATTTCTAAAGTACCATTTTCCCCAGTTTGCGTATTAATCGGACAGGTGTAGACCAAGTAAGCTTGCATCAGAAGAGATATCCACCCAATTTATAAAGCATCCTTTAACCTCAAGTATGCCTTATTCCAAGGCAGCTTCCCCAGACATATTGTTTCAGAATGCATTCAAGATCTGCATGACTGTGAGACCAGACAGCTTCCTCGGGCATGTCCCTTTAGAAGCAAAATTGCTCTAGTGCTCCAAAAATGCTTTCACAAAGTAGCTTTGTAAATGACTAAATTATGCATTTCCTGGAACATTTTAACTTTCAAAAAACATTTGGACTAATGGGATCTGTTTGTACCCCATCTTTTCTGAACTGAAATGAAGGATATGATAGTTGGACATCTGCCAATGGTCTCTACGCTAGCAGAAGCTAACTGATAGTCTGGGACTAAGGAGATCCAGATTCTAGTCACCACTTGGCCATGAACCTCGGTGACTTTGGATAAGCCACTGACTTTTAGCCTAACAATGTTGTGAGAATACGACGGACAGGACAAGGATTATGCAAGCTGTGTCTGGTTCCTTGCAGGAGGAAAATGGGTGGAGAACAAATATAACAGTAACAACAATGTAAAGTATACAGGCCTTCTTCTTCTGTGCTATGGTTAAATCCCATATAATCCAGTTACAAAGCTACTCACACAGATCTCCTGTACTACAAATTGCTTCCCACATGAATTAAATGTGACTCAATATAGTTCATAGCCATGCAATTCCGCTTCTTAAAAATTGTTTTTGCCTGGGCTGCCAGAGCAGTCTGATGGTAACAAGTGGCAGTGAGTTTTATATACCAGAGATACAATTATTATTATTATTATTATTATTATTATTATTATTATTATTATTATTATTACATTTCTATGCCGCCCCTTGCCGAAACCTCGGGGCGGCTTACAACACAATAAAATACATTGAAATTTCCAGTAAATTCAAATATTCAGTTAGGCCTTAGGATGACTAAGCAGAGTCTGATGCCTGGAAAAGGCCCACTTCCATTGGCCAGTGCAGGGAACTGAAACAAGCAGCACTCCAGATTTAAGCTAGACATCATGTTGCCTTTGCATAGCCTTGGAATGTACCTTTCCAAATGGGAGCTCTGGAAGAGCAGACACCATTGCTTACTGAATGCTCCATCAGACTCCAGCTCTAAAGATCGGAGCATCTAACTTCCTAGTTGAAACTGGTAACTTGCGACAGTCAGACTCCTTCAAAAGGAACATCACTCATACTACAGGTTCACTGAACTGGTGCAGGCTTCCCCACCACCACCTTCTTTAAATGCCACACACTTGAATTTCAGGAAGGAAGTAGCTGAGAAGGGAAAAATTAAACCTTCCCTTCCTTTCTGCAGCTGTCCTGATCCTGATCAGAGGCTTGCATGCTTACTTTAGAGAAAGAAGAGTGGGAGTTGCACATGGCATAATTAACATAATATGTATGTGGCCAAGTGAGACCTCCCAAGCAGATAATCGGAGGCATAGCTCAAAGTCTGGAAACTGGGGAAGGGTCAGAGCAGTGTTCAAGTTGAAAGAGAAGAGATACAGAAGATGAAGCGAAGAATATTACTAACTAGATTTACACCATCTAGGTCCAAATCCTTATTTATAATTTCATGATAGGAGAAAAAAGCTCACATACAGCTAAGTCAATTCTTGATGTTATCCTAAACCAAAAAGCACATCATCAATATTCACTATGCAGTATGTATATGGAATGCACCTTCAGAAACAGATATTACTATTTATTATTGATGAATAGCTCTCCTGCTTAGAATTTTTCCAGGCCACCTTAATTTAAAAAAAAAAATTGAAAAGATTTTAAAACTTCACATGACTCTCAAAGTGCTAGGTATCAGTGACATCTTGTGGCCAGATCAAGATTTTCAATGGAAAGTAGAAGTGTGTCGTCAGGAGAGAATGGTATCTTGAGGACAACTAATAGGCCAAAGTGAGGAAATGCTGATGCAAACAGAGGACTCCAATGAAAGAAAAATTCTTCTCGTAAAACCAGCTCAGTTTACATGCAGTACGCAGAATGGAAAATATACATGTGCAAGCAGGAAGGGAACTTGTTCTAAAGAGGAAGTTGCTTCCTTAATATTCCTTTTCAAAGATCACATAAAAGATGAATAGCAAACTACTACAAAGGAGTAATTTGTGATGTGAATGTTTTTCATAACCTCTGGCTAACCTTTGCTGACACTTTTAAGACCAGGTTACAGCTGACCTCATGCTAACCTTTCTACTGCATGATAAGAGAAGATAGCTCACCCATTTCAGTTCTTCCACTGAAGCTCTAACTTTGATATAAAACAGAACTGAACAGAAAGAAATCCCATTCAGGGTAAAAAATGTTCAAGCACTCTGGTCTCCTAGCTCTGAGTAAACAATGTTGTTAAATGCTCTTTACTTCCTGTCATCCAAATCCATACACATACAAGAGAGTTTATTGCTTTATATTGAAAAATCATAGAAAGCTGATGATCCAACCTTGGTGGAATTTCTTTTTAAAAACATGGCAAGAGTTGCAGCAATAGTTCCCTTCTTGGGCTATTATTTGTCCTAAGGAGACCATTCTCTCCTGCTGTCCAGTTCTGCCACCCATTGCCTTATTCCCACTTCTGTCATGAGCAGATTCCCCCATAAAATATGAGTATGAACATAATGGCAGCAGCCATTTCATCCTTGCATTACACATTGCCATGCCTGATCCAGTATGACTTCTGGATGGAGATTCAGTCAGTACAGAACCCAGCAACTCTATGGATCCTGCTACTGATAAACTCCAAACACACTGACCAAGCCCTTGATAGGGTTTCCCAGTGCTGCATATCCCCATAGAAGCTGAGAAGAAGGCTAAACATCCACACAGCCCTAGAGCACACCTGTGCATAGGAACACTTGGAGGCAAAGCTTGCTGTAGCTAGCAGGCTACTTGGGAGTAGAGGTCTACTTGTGAACCAGGATGTCCACAGAAGGTACTACCAACTTGCAGCTGCACCTAAGTGTAGGCTGGAAGACACCACTATATCAGCCTGAAATTCAGATGAAATGTGCTAGGGACTGGAACAGCAGTTAATTACACCTCTGTGCACCTTGCCTTTGTCCTTCGACTGATCTCTCCTGTTGCTGACCTTTGGACTTCAAGACTCTGATTTTGAACTATGCTCTTCTTCATCTGGTAAAACTGACTTTGGCAGGTTTGCTTTCCTATTCATATGCTCCTAGTTGTCACAGGACTGAACATGAGCTAGGGATATATGGATATTAAAGAATCCATCAGTCAATGTTTTGAGGATTATCAGGCCCCTTTGTTCCATCATCTGCTTATTGATGGGAACTCCTGAAAAATGTGTAAATCTCCCACCCAAATATAAAAATTCTCCCAAAATGTATATTTGCATGATTTAACATATAGGGAAATTCATATTTTGGTTAGATCTGTGTAAAATTACAGAAAATAAAAATAATGGTCCAGTAGGCAGTAGAATCTGCATGACTTGGAAAAGCTAATCTTCTATGGAAACTACAGGTTTGATTCTTAGAAATAAGAATTTATTTGAGTCCATAACAAACTTGCCCACATCTCTAGCCTGAACCAGCCATAGCAGGGTAAATATACTATAGTGTTGATAGAACATCACAAACCATTTATAGTAGCAATTAGCATCAGGCAGCCAAGAGCCAGAATTTAATGTATGGAAGAGTGCCACCTGGTTCTGGAATGGTGTTTGGGCAGCTTCAGGTTCTTCTAGTATTTTCTCCACATTTTATTAAGGGTATAATGGCAGCATCCATATCACTTTTAACTCTAGACAGGCCATCTAGGCCACTAATTGTTCAACTGAAAAGAGAGGGAGAAGCAAAAAAACATGAGGAGAGCTCAGTCCATGTAAACATTCTTTGTTGCTTCTAGGTCAATAAGCAGCACCAGGAAACACTTGCGTGGTTGCCAAGCATCCATTCACGGGATTCTTCTTGTTTCTCTTATTCTGTCTTCACAGTTTAAGTAACTGGTGCCTGATGGAAGGTCACAGCACTACCACCTCAGTATCGTAGTTTACAGCAACAAGTGGAGACTCAATTTCCAACATCTCAACCATCTGACTATTTCACAAAGCTGGCTATCCCAAACACTCGAAAGAACAGGAATAGTTCACTGGCTCATTGCTCAATGAAAGCTTTGCTCACTGATAAGCTTAGTTGCCAGCCACTGATTAGTACTATTTTAGCTGTGTATGGAGTGCACACTCAAGATCATTCAAACATATATTATGTTCTGCTCTGTTACTTTCCAGATTATCAGAAGATCACATGGGCCATGTTTAGATGTGACTAACCTCTGGGTTTGCACACACATCCTGCTCTCTCTTCTGTTATGTCTGTAAGGAGGTATCTCTTTCTATTATAGATTAGCATCTTAGTGTGTTGTTCAATACTAAATAAAAACTTAAATCTTTGCTATGGTTACTCTAGACAAGACAACGTCATCATCTATTGTTTGTTTCTATTAGCCATGGTTGAGATTGGCCACAGGTTGTTCAAGTTTGAATATATAAGCTGTAGCTAATTAAAGAAGGCAAAGGAAGGAAGGATCTACATCTTTCTTCATAAAAGGCGTACATTTTCAATATGAGGGAAGCATTATTTGCTTTTTTGAGGATGCTGCTCTTCTGGTTAAGATCACAGCCTATGCCTTTCCCATTTCTTTAAAAAATCTATTCAGGACCATTGTGCCATCCTGGGAATTAACCTTTTTCTAGTTTTCTTTTTGTTTTTATATCTGCTTACTGTACTTTGGAGACAGATTTGACCATGACTACCCTGAAAGTAAAGCAAGGTTTATGGGGGGCGTTCAATGTATTCTCGGTATCGGGTTGATTTGCTATTGATGTGGGTAATTTAATTATTTCTTTAGCTAATGACACTATCTGAGGGTATACATGCAAAATTTCAAATAAGTGTGATCATTAGTTCCCTAGTAATCCTCAGTGAAAGACGACCATGATGGCTGACGTGACAGTGTTGAAGAAAATCAAGCACCGCGCTGTGATTAAGTTCCTTACAAAACAAGGAAAAAGTCAAACAATCATTCACAAAGAGATGGTGGCCATTTACCAGGACTCTGCACCTTCATTATCTACTGTTCAAAAGTGGTCAAGTGAATTTGAAAGGGACAGAGAAAGTATTGAAGATGACCCTTGCTTGGGTGGGCCGGTTACTGCCACTACAAAAGAAAATGTGAAAAAGAAAAACTTGTATTGAAAGTTGCCCAAATAAAAATCAAAATGTTAGCAGAGATGACAGACCTATCTGTTGGTACCATATTTACTATTTTTCATGACCATCTTAACCTTTCAAAGGTCTGTGCATGATGGGTGCTGCGAATGCTCATGGCGCCTCAGAAACAAGTACGAGTCAAGTGCTGTAGGGAGTTTTTAGAGCTCTGTGGTGAAGATCCATCGAGTATTTTGACCAGATTGTTACTGGAGATGAAACTTGGGTTCATCACTATGACCCTGGAAGTAACCAGGAATCCAGGCAGTGGCATAAGAAAGGTGCTGACCCTCCGAAGAAATTCAAAGTCACTCCATCGGCCGGAAAAATTATGGCCACAGTGTTTTGGGACTCAAAGGGAATTTTATTGATCAGGTCCATGAAAAAAGGTGAAACCATAAACGCAGCATCTTACGCAAACACTCTGTGTAATTTAAGAGAAGCAATTGAAGAAAAAAGGCAGGGAAAACTGACTGCAGGTGTGTTGCTTCTTCACAACAATGTGTCCGTTCACATGCTGCGTGTTTCGAAGGCTGCTGTGCGAGACTGTGGTTTCGAAGAAATAAACCACCCACCCTATAGCCCGGACCTGACCCCCAGTGACTACCACCTATTCCTGAATTTAAACAAAGATCTTCATGGAAAGCAATTTTCCGATGATGAAGAGCTCAAGGTGGCAATTATCGCACATTTTTTAGACAAGGAGGAAGGGTATTTTTAACAGGGAATTGAAAAGTTAATTTCTAGATGTAATAAGTGTATTGAAGTTGTGGGGGATTACATTGAAAAATAAAAATTATTTCAATTTATTATTCCTTTTTCTTCATGCTGATACCGAGAATACATTGAACGCCCCTTGTGGGCATGCCACCTTCAACTAAAATTTCTAAAGTGAGCATGAAAGAATTGTTGTCACAGTGCTGATTTTTTTCCATTATACTTATTCCAGCAGTCTAAGCAACTTGAGCAGTTGAAGCTGATCCAGGATTCCGTCAAAATTCTCCAAGGATCTATCATTTCCACTGACACTCACCTTAAACTAAGGAAAGTACAAGTGAATACAATGTATGTTCTAGCTCATGAGACTGCTGGGACAACTTTTCACAGTGTAGTGTCAGCTTGTGTTTCTCATTTGGAACCTTTTTCTCAGAGAGCTCATTTGGGTGTCTATGGCACTTGGGAAAAGTCTACACAGCCTACCCAGATGTTGGCAGAGTTTATTGGTATTTGTGTGGTCTTGTTTGTTTGATGAGTTATTGGCATTGTCACCAGAATTTCAGGTTGCTATTGAACAGACCTATCATATTCCTGGTTCTGTGTGATGGTCCAGATTGAGTCTGTTCTTGTTCAGTTTCTCAGTCTTCAGCCAAAAATTATCTGCTTCATAGAGCCAGGTAAGGAGGAAAACTTCAGTGGAATTCTGCCAACAACAATAATACAATGCTTTATCCAGACTGTATCAAAAAGGTCAAACCAGAGAAGGCAAAATACAAATGTGAGAATCTTGGCAAGCCAGAATGTATTATCATATCCTCTAGCCAGCAAATTATTGTGTTACCTATTTAGATCAACTAAAGTAGCAGAATCATTTCACACCAACAATTGTAATCAGGTCTCTGTTTTTGCTATTGTTATTTAAGAAGTTGATTTTGTCCTTCATCTAGCCAGTTAGTCAATAGCTACAAACAGAGCTAATGTTTATGCTGCTTGTAGATAACATTCTTGTCATTTGTCCATGTTTTATTTCATTCCAGTCTTCTTTACTGCATGCACACACCTGTCCTTTTCTTTCAATCTCTATGTTCTTTCTTCAATTTCCCCTTATTTATTTTCATTTGTTTTTATTCATGTGCCATCCAGGCATCTCTTACTTATGGCAACCCTATTAATGCACCAGATTGAAGCTATGTAATGTACCGTCCTTCAAAGTCCGGCTCACCTCTTGTGAATTTAAGACTGTGTCTTCCTTTGAGCAGTTAATCTACCTTGTATTGGGTCTTCTTTTTCTTCTTTTGCCTTGAGCTTCTCTTCTGTGAGTGAAGATTCACATTCACTCACATTCTAATGCATTCTTGCATTCTAATAATGTGTCTGAAGTATACCAGCTTCTGTTTTTGTCATGGCATCCTCTTCACTGAAAGATTAAATTTTTTCCTGATGTTTTATTTTGCTTTTATATTTTCATTATTTTAATTATTAATTATATTTTAGAGCCTTTTCTGGTAGGAAATGGCACTGTGAAATATTTGATTTTTTTGTTTTAAATCAAATTAATTTTTAATGTAGCAGTTTTGTAAGGGTTAGCATTGTGTGTGTGTGTGTGTGTGTGCCTATTTTGCCCATGGCATCTCTAGGTGGCTAAATATATGTGGGAGAATTAATATATATGCAGAGAGAGAGAGAGACTGACTGACTGTAGGTATATTATATCTGTGATTTATATGCTGTATCATTTAAAAGTAGATAGTATCTGTAAACCATGTAAGAATGAATCCCAGTCCATCACTCCAACCACTACACTAGCTCTCAATTTTCAATTCAATTTTCACTTCAACAGATTAATCCTAATGGTTCCTTTTGAATACTGTTGGGAAATATATTACTGAATAAAATGATTCTTCAGTTTTCATTCATTGGTTGATATCATTTATGATTATCTTATTTAACAAGATTGTAGACCCTTTGATGGCTAGGAGTATGATATTTCCCAAGAGGCAAACCCTATGTGAATGAACTTGATTTGACTGATTCTTCGATTTTGCAATTTTATGAGACAGGCTACACTTTTATTTCACCTCTGCAACATAACTACCTTCAATTAGATTGGTTTTTGCAGTACACAGATTTAATATATCTAATGTTTATAAAAGTGATATGCTGATAATCTCAGACCATATCCCAGTCTGGTTGGAGCTCCAGTTTTCAGATTTGCCAAGCTCCCCTGATATCTGGCAATTTAATGCTTTTCTTCTGAATGGCGGGATGTTTAAGAATCAGATTTAAGACCATAAAATGCCATGCTGGATAAGACCAAAGATCCACCTGGTCCAGCACTCTGCATGCACAGTAAGCAGTCCAACTGCCCAAATATCCATCCATCAAGCATCATGGGTGTAACACCTCTTCCTGCCCAAGATCCTCAGCAATTGTTATATGCAGGCATAATGGAGGTAGAGGAGGTAGCATCAAGGCTAATAGCCACTGATATCTTCTTCCTTCATGAATTTGTCCAATCCCTTTTTGAAGTCATCCAGATTGGGGACCATCTCCACTTCCAGTGGCTGCAAATTCCATAGTTTAACTGCATGCTGTGTGAAGTACTTCCTTTTAACCGTCCTTAGTCTCCCACCAATGACTTTTTTCAGGTAAGGTGACCAGAACAGAGCACAATATTCCAAGTGTAGTCATACCAAAGATTTGTAAAAGAGAAGTAAGATTTTGGCAGTTCTGTTTTCTCTTTAGTTCTTCCTAACGCCTAACACGAAGCTTGCCTCCTTCTCAACAGCTGAGCACTGGACCGACATTTCCATCCAGCTCTCCACCACTACCCAAAGATCCCTTTCTCACTCAGTGACTGCTAGTTCAGATCCCATCAATGTATCCCTGAAGCTGAGATCTTTTGCCCCAGCATGCATTACTCTGCGCTTACTTATACTGAACTGAACTGCTGTATAACTTGAACATTTTAAAATGAATGAGGTTCCTGTTAATACTTGCACCACTGAGTAAGAAGCCAGTAAACCTTTTATGTGAGGTTGAATTATTGCCTATTCATCCCAATAAATAAATAAAATGCAACAAATATCTCTTAAAAGAATTTGAAACCCTTATAAGCCAATTTGCCAAACTGCACAGCTACAATTCATGTGTTTAAATATTTATTATCATTTATTAAATATGATACACAGGGTCTCAGCCAAGTAAGGAATAATGAATTCTATTCATGGAATTCTATTTTGCTCATCAATGGAATGCTTCATTGGTATCTACTTCAGAAGGGGTTATGTATCTTAATTATGCTTAATTCAGCAAAGCTGATGTTTTGAGTATACTGGATGCCACAAAATTTCTAACAAGGGCTTGATTATATCAGCCAATTTTTGGAGCTTTAATACCACTAATTCTTCTTTTTCAAATGCTTGGCAATACCCATAGTGACTTCCTTCTAGAAGGAAGAAATAATTGGATAAATCTTGTGATGGAAAGCTCTTTAATATTTAAGGGTACACATATTCTTTGGAATTACTTACCTATCTCTTGGAATCTAACTCAGGGTCAGTGCAGATGGATTTTGTATGGCCTTTTGACTGCCAGAAGACTAATCTTACAACAAAAATGGCCACCTGCCATAATGCAATGGGTGAAGGATTTAATTAAGCTTTCAATTTTGAATGGGTGACCTTTGGGCATAAATTACAAATGGATAACCATCTGAATATTTGGGCTGCATTTGTTGAGGGTTATGCATATGTATTTTTAATAATAGTAGTATGTTCTGCTACATACTAACACATAGGGATATATATAGTTAACATTCTAGAGCTTTTAAATGATATTAAAAATTGTAATGTTTTAGTTTATCCATATTTCCCTTTAATAGCTTTGCTTTTGGTTTTGTAATGCACTACAAAAAAAATTAGAAGGGGTGGGGGAAAGTTTGCTGTCTTTTTCAGCAAAATCTCTACTGAACACTACAATTGCTTTTGATAATAAGGATTGTATAAGTTGGTTAATGGCTAGTGGTGTAACCCATTAATAAAATGCTTCTTTTATTAATTTTGGCCAGAGGTTATTATACAGACAAACCTTATATTGAAACACTTTTTAATATTTACTGAGGCACATTTCATCTTAAACTATTTACCTTCAATGCTCACTTAGTATAAATAGATTTCCCATGTCCTTTTGATGCCCAAAACACTAATATTACAAAGGACAAATGCCCACTTCCTATATTGCAATGGATTGAGGACCTAACAACATTTTCAACATTTGAACAGGTGGTATGTAGATGCCACTTGCAAATGGAGTGGAGTAGGACAATGCAAACACTCTTGTATGTTCTCATACATTTAGTATATTCTGTTAAGTTTCTTCAGCATAGGAACTGATACTAGCACATTTCCCACACTCCCATGGGATTTGTATTTTGTGTACACATGTAATATGTACTTACATTCATATAAAATCATTCTGTACTCTGTCAAAACTCTGGAAGAGAACCCAGTATTTGATTATTGGTTTGATTATGAGAATGCACAAAATGATGTATTTATTTTGAATTATGTATATGATGAATCAGTACCTTGTTTGAAAAAGTAAGATCACCAGAACAGTAAGAGATTAAGGCCTAATGAGTTTTTCCTCTTTTCATCATTGGAAGAGCTTAAAGAAGAGACCATTTTTTCCCAGGACATTGTTACTTTTTTAAAAAATCACTGCCTCATTAGAAGGACTAAAGCATTATGAAGGATTTTCAGAAACTGCCAGTTGTATTACTTGCCATATAATTAAAATAGGATCAGTTACACAACAGGCTGAAATCACAGTAAAACTTTAGAAGTGCTTGAACTATTTTTAGAAGGCAAGTTTATAAAAAGAAACTGGGTCCCAGCTATAGAGTATTTCAGAATTGAAAGAAGTGATTAAAATAGTAGGACAATAAAGAGAATTATTTTAATTTAGTAAGACAATGAGTATGGCTGTGCACAAGAACTGCTAGGCTCATTTGTGCTTCTAGGGTTTGTGTTTATATGGATGTGCATGGTATGCAAACTGGGAAGATGTTGGGTCACACTTTGATAGTGGGAATTTATTTATAATGTTTCCTGCACTTACTTGGAAGAACTACTGCAGAAATGGGGCTTACATCTGAGTAGATATTTCTAGGTTTTCACCATCAGGCACTTTGATATGTAGATGACTATACCTGGAATCAGGCTGCAGGTGGCGCAGAGGCTTAAACTGCTGTGCTGCTGGGCTGGTTGATCGAAAGGTGGCTGGTTCGAATCTGCACAATGGGGTGAGTTCCCATTGCTCCATCCCAGCTCCTGCCAACCTTACAGTTTGAAAGCATGCAAATGCAAGTAGATAAATAGCTACCTCTTCGATGGGAAGGTAACAGCATTCTGTGCACTTTGGAGTTTAGTCATGCCGGCCACATGACCACGGAAACTGTCTGCGGACAAACGCTGGCTCCCTCGGCTAGGAAACGGAGATGAGCACCACCCCCTAGAGTCAGGCATGACTGGACTTTAATGTCAAGGGAAAACCTTTACCTTTACTTATACCTGGAATACTTGTTAACTTGATACTAACTTGGGTATACCAGTGAACTTTGCTTGGAATGATTCATGAGGGCAATTTGGGGAATCCTGTCCAGACAAAGGAAACTAGGGTAAATACAAAATTGGTGACAACATTATGTGCAGTATATTATACATACATTGTTAGGTGCTGACAAGTTGTCACTAACTCATAGTGATCTATGAAAGAGTGCTCTCCAAAACATCCTGTTGTTGACATCCATGTACAGCTCTGGTGAAATCGAAGCTATGGCTTCTTTTAGGGAACTGATACATCTCATGGTCTTCTTCTGCCTTCAACTTCCCCTAGAAATGCAATGCCTTCTTCATTGAGTCTTGCCTTCTCATGATGTGCCTCATTTGCATCATTATTTGCTTCCAGACGAAGATCTGACTCGATGTAGGACCCACTTGTTTGTCTTTTTCTTGGTCCAAGGTATTTGCAAAGCTCTTCTCCAACACCATGTTTCAAATGCATCAATTTTCCTCATGTTGGCTTTCTTCACTGTTTAGCTTTCACACCCATACATGGTGATCAGGAATACAAAAGTCTTGGCTTTGGTCTCTAATAAAAATAGTTTATACTTAATGATCTTTTCTAGTTCCTTCTTTTCTTCCTTCCAAGTCTCAGTCTTCTTCAAATGTCTTGACTGCAGTTTCCCCTTGAAATGATGATTGAGCCAAGGAATAAACATCTTTCACAATTTCAATGTCTTCATTGTTAATGTTAAAGTTCTGTAATTCTTCAGTAGTCCTGATTTTTATTTTATTAATGTTCAGCTGAAGACCTGAACTGCCCTCTGTTCTTTCACTTTCATCAGAAATAATTTCAATTCCTTGCTGCTTTCTACCAGCAGCATCGTGGCATCTGCATGACTTAAATTAATGATGTATCTTCAACCAATTTTCATTCCGTTCTTCTCTGATCCTAAACCATCTTTCCTTATGATATATTCTGCATAAAGGTTGAAAAGATAGTTTGATAAAATACACCCTTGTCTGATGCCTTTGGCTATAGGAAATGCTTCTATTTCTTTGTATTTGGTCCTTCATGTAGCTTCTTGTCCTTAGAACAGATTATGAATCAGGACAACCAAATGCTGAGACACACCCATTTCTTTCAGAACCATCCATAGCTTCTCATGATCCACCCAAAGGTTTTCTGTAGTCTATAAAGCATAGTCTGAACTTCTGAAATTCTTTGGTGAACTCCAGTAGCAAATGTATACTTGTGATATGATCCTGAGTGCCTGTTCCTTTTTCAAATTCAGCTTGAACATCAGGCATTTCTCCCTAACAATAAATTCCAGATTAAACACAAAATCTTAGAAGCACAATCTAAAGAAAAATGACGACTAGTTAAAAACTCCTTCAGCAAAAAGGCAAGTTTATATGCCAGATGCATATAATGCATTTTTCAGTGCAGAAGCTTATCATGACAATTTGTATATGCTTCACCCTCAAACAGCAGCAGTATGTTACTTACCTGCCTAACTGTGAGGCACTTAGATGGGTTC
This sequence comes from Varanus komodoensis, assembly GCF_004798865.1. Lineage (NCBI taxonomy): Eukaryota > Metazoa > Chordata > Lepidosauria > Squamata > Varanidae > Varanus > Varanus komodoensis. Next base: position 16,833,003 of record NW_025335941.1, on the reverse strand, counting down.
CACATTGGCCCACAGTTCTGGAATAAACAGCTTTCAGGGATCCACCAGCCTTCATCTTGTCAGGCTTTTAAGAATTTATGAAGACTCACTTGCTTACACTGGTCTTTTCTGAATAATCTTTCTCCAATTTGGTTATACCACCAGTGTTGGTGTAGGTTCTGACTCATGCTGCTGCTGGTTTCTTGGGACATTTGATTTTCCTTATTACCATATTTTAATAAATGATTTTATTATGTTAATGCTATTGTTGTATACCATCTTGGGAGGGCTCCCTGGAAAGGTAGCATAGAAATAGTTTAAATAAAAACAATCAGTGAACTAGAATGTTGAATTAGAATCAGCATAACTGTAATCCTTTAAATAGTTGCCTGGGAAAACACTCCATTGAAATCAGTGATAGTCACATATGACTGCTTAGGTCTGACTTATACATCACATTGGGCTTCATCCAAAGGTCTTCAGCCAACTGAAATACAAGCTTTGAATTATAAATTCAACCAATCTCATGGGAATGCTAGGAAATCCATTGAAGGAAATGACAGTTGTACCCATTGTCTCTTCAGTTTTACTCATTGTCTACCTTCCGCTTGGCTAATCTGTCAAATAATCATACAATGTGAGAGACATGTCATCACATCATGTGTTTGGCACTGCCGGGAGTCTATCAATTACCCTGGTGTTCCAGAAAATATTACGTGTCACTTCCTGCTCTGGAAAAGAAAATCCCATCCTGCTTTCACCTGTTTTCCCCTTTATGGAGATGAACTGAAGACACAACAAGATGTTTCTGCATGGGGCTTTGTAAGAAAATCAGAAATAACTATAATGAGAGGATTCGTGGTATAGCAGTTCCACATTCAAAACAAGATCTAAATCAAGGGGTATCCATTCAAGGTATACTCCAAACTCAACAGCAGGAGAATTGCAGATGCATTCTTTATCGATCTGACACAAGATAGTGAAGAAGTACCTGACGGACTGGTGAAACCCTACGAACCATTGTGCTGGGAATAATGGGGCAAGGAGGACAGAGATAGCCCATTAACTTGCTGCTTAAAGCAATGGTACGGTTATTTCTTTGCTATTTTTCCCTTAATGTGAGACTAGGAACTGAACAAGATGTGTCCAGCATAACTGGAAGATACAGGACAACTGTGCTAGCTTTTGTACTGGTAACTAATAACCACACCATGATTGCTAAAGTTCTGCTGGGAATTTAGTCTTCAATGTGACTGCTTTGGCATACCCAACATTGTTAATGCCACCATTAAGTCCATGTGTATATTTTAATTAGTATTAATCTCAATTTCCATCTCAATAGAAGTAGCTATCAGAATTTGGTCATGTGGAAAATTTGGACAAGAGTTAATGGAAGTTCTGCAGTTTTCAAATGAATAAAGAAGAAAAAGAAGAAATTGAGAAAACATGCACATCTTCACTTGTGTTCCAAATATTTCACAGTATAATGGGATCTCCTAGGACCGATTTTGCTTCATCAGACCTTGGAAGAAGTACAGTGGAGTTTCATGGCTGTCTTTATGCCTTCTTCTCAAGCATGTAATTAAGTTCAGAGACTAACTGGAAATTTACCCAGCAAAATCACAATTCAAAGCCTAATATGTTTGCACATCACCAGTGACCATTCAGGTAAATATGGCATCTTTCCCACAGGATTGCACAAAAATTGTGGCCTCAGAACATCTGTATCATTCTGGTTTCTGTACAGGCTTCTGAACAAAGGCTTCTCAGCTGCTACTGATCTGAAAGGAACGAAGTAAAACCGTCCAGTGGGGCAGCCATGCAAACTGTTTATGAAACAACACGGACATACAAGCACAAGGCATTTTCTCCTCAGCCAGATAGTACAGAAAATTCCTAATCTATGTCCCAACATGTCCTCAATATCTTCACTGCAAGAATATAATATAAATTCACTGCATTTTGTGGTCCAAAGGTCTGATAAAATCAAACAAGTAAATCAAAACAGATAACAGGTGCAAATGAAGACAAGCCTTTGCATAATGGGGGGGGGAGGGGGGGAGAGAGAGAGAGAGAGAGAGAGAGAGAGAGAGAGAGAGAGATGCATGTGTTTTGCATTTTCAATTAGGACACAAGTGTGGATGTTGTTTGGCTTTTTCCTGATTCTGTGGAATAGATATTTATTCATGGCATGTAACAGAAAAGAATAAATGAAGCAATAGACTCAGTTCATTACATGGCAGAATTTTGATGCCTAAAGAAAGTATTTAGAAAGTTTCATAGCTTTGACATAAATTCATGAAAGGGGCAGAAAGTTGACAATAACCAGGAAAATGCATCGAAAGCAAAACATAGTGAATAGAGAAAGTCTGTGTTTCTGATAGCCATGTTACTTTAGAGGAGAGTGAAATGCTCCTCAAAGCCTACTCTAATCCTTTTAAAAACAAATACTGGAAAAAGATGAAAGAACTGATGTATCTGCAAGGGTCTGGAGCAAACAATGCAGTCCTAGAGATAGTAATATTATAAAAGAAAAACTCTCATACAGTGGAAATAATACAAACAAAGGAGATTATGTGTTTACAATAGTTCTTTGAGAGGGAAAAAATTATCCTCTCAGCTGGCTCTACATGAAAATGATTTTAATCACCCTAATGGAGCTGATGAAAGGGGGAACAAATCTTTAATTGTGCTTTCTGCAAGGTATTTTTAACCAGGCAAATGAACTGTTTTTGTTTTGCCTTGGCATTTAACAGTTTTCGTAGAAATATAAAATATTGCGAGCAAAAGTGCGCCAGGTCTGAACAAAGTTCCATTGCTTCAGAATGCCATTCTCCAGCAAGAATTAGCACTTTCTTAAAACTAAATCAAGTAATTAAGTTCATTATAAGAGCATTAACACAATGCAAAACTTTCACAAAATTCAGAACATAGATGTTGGTATGTTATTTCCAACAAATGAGATACCTGAATGCTCCAGAGATGTTCTACATACCCTGTAAGAGCACTCTTGAGCTTCAGGCTGCAGGTTAGCTGCCAGTCATATTGGTGTGTGATTCCTAGTCCAGTGTGCAGTTGTTTATAGCTAACAATACTTAAACCACTTTCACATGACAATGATACTATGTCCCAGAGGATAAGGAACTCAGACTTTACTGGTTAAGAAAGATTGTGTGATTAAGACTTTCAGTACTAGCCAATGACAAATGGCACATTTTGCTGCAAGTCCTAGTGTCAAAGTGATGACAGTAAGGGCAAATGAAAACATACATATTTACATACTTTCTGCACTTTCTCTTTCTTGTGAAAATACACTAGCAGCACAATGCTATGCCTGCTTATTCAGAAGGAAGTCCGGCAGAATTTACTCTCATGTAAGTGTTTGTTGGAATACATCCTGTGTAACCATGTTAGCACAGTTTTACCAAACTGTAGCAAACTCAAGAAGTGAGTGCAAGTCTTTTAGTTTTTCGAAGATCCTTCATCCTCCTTGACAATTTCCAAGGCCCACCTCCATGCAGCACTGTATAAATAATGTCAAGCAGCAGATTTCACAGACCGTAATGACAGACAGAGATCACAGACACTGTGCTGGGCCAGTTTCATTTATTTTATTTACATATAAAACTTGCTAATCATCTTTCCGTCTTTGGACAATATATAGGAGCAACTGAAAAGAAAACAAAACAGCACACTGTTGCAGTAGCAGAAAGACCAAAAGGCAGTATATACTTTAACCAATATGTAGTCTATACCGCTATAACCAAACTCCATATACAAAACACTGAGCTCTCTAGTCAACATACTTGTATTTTACCAGCTTTGTCTTGTGTGCCAGCTATGGCCATTTCTAGACAATGACCGTTCCTGGATTATGGAGGTTTAGCCACAGTGATACAGGTACAGGTAATGCAATTGAGACTGGATTCTTGTAATGCATTCTGTATGGCAGTGCTTTCGTCTTGGCTTGGAAGCTGTACCTGGTGAAGACCGCAGCATTAAGGTTGTTAAGTGGGCCTTCTGACAGCTGGCTATGCCCTTGCAAAACGGACTGTGGAGGCTACCAATGAGCAACTGGACCAAGTTCACAATGCTGCTCCCTTACCAGCTTGTAAATAATAGTAAGTAATCATAGGATGCTTCTTCATATTGTTCCTTGTGTTGTTCTCTGCTCTTACTGTGATTTGGAATTGTTTTTAATAAAGTAGTTTAAACTGATTTATATTGTTCTTGTAATGGAAATGGTTTTACTGTTGTATTCAAATATTATTATAATGTTTGTGTGCAAACAACTTGGATGGTTCAAATATCAAGCAGTGTGTGTGTGTGTGTGTGTGTGTAATAGATAATATAAGCCCCTAAACAACTTGGGGACTGCCTCACCTCCTATGCCCCCCCCCCCCAGTCTTTGAGCACATAAGATCAGATTTAGCACATCTGAAGATTCCTGTGAGTCACCTTAAAAGCACTTGCAGTAGAACATTTAGTCTACCAGTAACCATCCTCTGGAATACTTTGGCATTTAGACATACCGTCCACCCACACCTCTTTGAAAAGTTCAAACAGACTTTTAAAAGGCATCTCTTTACAAAGGCTTTCCCTGAAATGCGACCCAGGCAGCACAGAAACATAGAAACAGAGCAAGTCAGAAGGGGCCTCCCAAGCCATCTAGTCTTACCCCCGGCTCCAGCTGGCTCCACTCACAACATGCCCACCATGTGCATGTCCAGCCTATCCTTGAACACCCTCACCGATGGGGCCTCAACCACCTCCTGTGGAAGCCCATTCCATACCCTCGGGGTTCTAACTGTCAGGAAGTGCTTCCTGGCATCTAAATGGAACTTTGGTTCCTTGAGCTTGGCTCCGTTGGAGCGCGTCCTGCCTTCCTCTGCAGAGGAGAACAGGTCTCTACCCATCTCCATGTGACATCCCCTCACATACCTGTATGTTGCCAACATATCCCCTCTGAGTCTCCTCTTCTCCAGGCTGAAGAGACCCAGTTCCCTCAGTCTCGCCTCATACGGCATTCCCTGCAAACCGGCCACCAACCTTGTGGCCCTATGCTGCACTGACTTTAACATGACTATATCCTTCCTGAAAGGAGGGGCCCAAAACTGAACACAATACTCCAGTTGTGGGTGTACCAGTCATATAAAGTGGTAGTAATACCTCTCTTGATCTGGAAGCCACACTTCTGGCTATGCAACGAAGGGTGGCATCTGCCCTCTTGACCACTGCATCACACTGCCGACTCACGTTCTGCCTGCAGTCAACCAGCACCCCGAGATCCCTTTCACAAGTGCTGCTCTCCAGGCACTTGTCCCCTAACCTGTACTTATGACACCTCTTCCTATGCCCCAAGTGCAAGACCTTGCACTTATCCACATTGAACGCTATCCTTTTGTCTCCTGCCCACTTCCATAGTCTGTCCAGATCCTTTTGGATCTGGAGTACCTGCTTCTCAGTTGTGGCAATGGTGTATGGCATGCAACAGAATGTGCCATTTTAATGATAATTGATTTGCACTGTGTTTTTGTGTTGTTATATCTGTTATACCTGTGTTTTATCTTGATTTTTCTGATATCTTTGTGGGAAAAAGTATATAAATTTGAATAATAAAATTTGAAAGTGCTATGTGTCTTAAAACTCACATCTCTTTAACAGTATTCTAGTCAAATTGGGTGGCTATTCAAATACGTATGTATACACACAGAGCAATGGAAAAGTGAAAGAGATAGCATCTCTACTTTATCCAGTAGAACTCCTTTTATGTGCACTGGTGTTTCTAAAGCAGAAATAGAGAAAAGTAGATCTCCATACCTTTGACTTCAGCTCCCATCATTGCTGACTATTGGATATACTGGGGTTTCTGGGAGCTGAAGTCTCCCCATTCTGTCCATCCCTACCTAGAGTTCCCATGCAGGTGTAGTTTCTCATTCACCTAAATGGAATAAAAGCTGCTGTATATAATGTCATGCATGCATACAGAGTTTCTGTTCTGGTGTAATGGGCTCATGAAATCTGGATCCATAAAAAAACAAAACAAAACAAAACAAGCTTCAGGAAAACCTTAATTTAATTAATATCCTGGCTTTCTACCAGAAAGGATGTTCTAGATATCAAACATAAAATACAAATTAAAAACAAAATGTTAAATAAAACATAACACTAAAACTAACTGAAAAGACATTTCAGGCAAGTAACATCCACCCCTACCCCTACTCAGCAGCATGCCAACTTACATTCTAAAGGTGTTCAGCAAAAATGTCTTTGCCAGTGGAGGGATAATGGAGAAGGAGCCAACCTAGCCTCCTCATCAAGGAATTCCACAGCCTAGCAGTGGCTGACCGCTTTCTCAAGGTCCTCTCTCATGTCCCTACTAAAGTGCTTTAAAGAGCAGCAAGCTCAAAGAACAGGTCTGTCTCCAAAGACCTTAAAACCTAGTCAAAGTGATATTTATTTTTAAATTTATATGCTGCTGAATAACTCAATAGAGCACTCTCTAAGCAGTAAGCAACAGTAAAATAAAGGCCAATAATTACAATTCCAAGTTAAAGGTGTGGGAGACAAAAATACCAACTGCTGGTACTAGAGTGAGCTCTTACAATCAGTTTGCAAGATCCTGTTTCAAAATACCTGAGAAAAAGGAGAAGTTTCACCTGACACCAAAATGAAAGTAGTGATGGCACCAGGCAGACCCCTCCACAGGTGGGGGGCACCCACCAAGAAGATCTTTCTTCAAATCTTTCTACCATCCCTTTTACTTTCTTTAGGAATTTCTCCTTCAAAAGGACCTCATGATATGGCTTTCCCAGGTAGTCTGTGCCCAGCTAATTAGTTTTAAAGGTAATAGCAAGAATTTTGAAGACTACAGCCCCATCATTGCTGAACCTACATGGAGGTTCTTCATGTGACCCAAAATACATTTTGGTGTTCTGGCTCATGTGGTGAACTCCTAAAGGTGCAGAAGATTCTCCTCTTCACACCATCATACCCCATGTTGAAAATGACAGACATAATGGAGGAGAGGGTGGTGATCCTTACAAACTGAGTTTAAAGCTATTATGATACCTGAATAACACTGAGATGCCAAGAGGGCAGGAAATATAAGCACTCTCAAGAGAGTACTGGTTTCTACCAGGTGTGTTAAGATTGACAAATGGCTCAGAATCATCCACTTGTGCAAATTTTCTCTTTCCCAAGGGTTTTATCCTTAAATTGCTAATGAATTACTCCTAAATTTCTGGCCATTTCCTGCCAGTGTGAGTGTTTCTGAACCAGGTTTTTTTTTTAAAGCTATTAGTGACAAGCAGTTATAAAATCTAAGACAGCAGTTTAAATTCTTCATTCTAATCAATATGCTGCACTGAATGGAAGTTTTAAGGATGGGTGAAATATGAAACAATCACTGCAGTTTTAAAGAACTTACCCTGTGCCAAAAAAAAAAAAAATCCAAATATCTGGCTTCTTATTTTAACATGATAGGAAAATGTGTGTTTCCTTTCTTTTCGGCTACATCTCATAGAATGACGTCTCTAGAAAAGTAAAATAGAAGCTAAGCATATGGAACAATGTTAAGTACTAGCAACAGGAAAAAAAAAACTTTGCTAAGTTCACAGTGTCCTGGAGACTTAACACATGTTGAAGCAATTGCAAAATTCTTCTCAGATAAGTTTCCCAGATAGATGGAAGAGTCATCCAAGGGGTTAGAAGTGATTCAATTGACAGTAAAATTTGGCTGTGTATTTGAAGGATCTTCTTTTCCCTTGCCATTTGACGCCAGATTTCTTTAATGGCCTTTAAAAATTAGTTTGTTATTGATATTTGAAAATTCCTTTACATAAATTAAGAAATTCCACATGTAGATTTGATGGATCCTAAAGAATTGAAAGAGCTCAAAAATATGCTCTTGTCCATGTATTTCTTTAGCATGACTCTTGAGTACAATGGTATGAAATTTTAGTCTCACTAATAGTGCAATCCTATATATGTCCAATTTGAGGTAAACCCCACTGAATTCCAGGTAACTGTGTACAGAATAGCAGCCTAATAATGATTGATCTCTTGGACAATTTAAAAACTACTTTTCTATTTGAAATCCTTCCAATACGCAATTAATAAATTTATATACTATTCTTACTAGCATTATTTGCAATGGCAATTGTTTGATGATCAAGTGGCCACATGTCCTCTTTTTAAAAGGGCAGTCCTCCATTTGAAGAGTGCCCTAATTTTGAAAGACTGTCCAGTCCTAGAACAAAGATAAAGAACCATCAGACAGCTGTACAGGCCATGTCCTTGCATCACTGTCGAGACAGCTTCATTCTTCTACTGGAGACAATGTAGTGGGTAGAGTACTCAGTGTACTTCTCACCCTGCAAATCAGGAGGATGAACTGAATGCTAAGGGGAATCCCAGAATCTCCATCATTATTTCCGATTAGAGCTTAGCATGGGGATTCCTTTCCCTGCTAGTCTGGAAAACCAAATGAGGCTACAGGCTGGATGAGGGACGCTTCAAAGGCCAGAGGTTTTCCATCCCTGTTTTTTTAAGACTTTCCACTTTGTAGAAAGGGATATAGTCTGAGAAAACACTTCTAAACTGAACCATAACAGACTTCAGTCTGAACTCAGACTTTGTGTGAACAAATCACTTGGTAGGTATTCTCCTAAAGCAGTGATGGCAAACCTTTGAGTGCCCAAACTCCAATCCAAAAGCCACTCATTGATCGCAAAGTGCCAGCACTGCAATAAAACCTGAATACTGAGGTTTTAGTTTAGAAAAACAACTCACAGCGAGTCCAAGCAAATACACACACACACACACACACACACACACACAAACACACACATATACATACATATATATATATCCTTGGCAGCACACTGACCAGCCATGCGAAAGCTTGGACGAGCTAATGAGTCGGCTAATGAGTTACGGCTTGTGACATCATCGCCTGGTGCTGTGACTCCTTTCTGAGCATGGGCATGGCCTCTATGTGCATTGTTATTCAATGCTCGGCTGCTGGGAAGATGCTGGGGTGATTTGGCTCACGTGCTGACAGAGAGGGCTCTGTGTTTGCCACCACTGTCCTAGAGGCTGCAACATCTAGCCACAATGCTGCCTTGAGCCACATGGGTGCCTGTTTAGATCAGAATTTGACAGAGAGGTCCAAGGGTAGGGACATTTGTTATTCTGGTAGGTGCTTTCCATCAGTAGATGAACACCATGTGTTTCTACCAAAGGCTTCTGCAGATTCCTAGATACTTAAAAACTAGCCTGCAGGTAATTTCACATGTTTCCTTCTGTCATAATTCGGTTGAAAAATAGATAGTTTGGAAAGGCAGCAGAAAGTAGATCAAAATAAGTGGAAAATGTGAAAATGAAAACAAAATAAATGCCTAATTTGTCTACATTTTGGAAACTTCAGCCAGCACTGAAGGTTATATTTTTGTGTAACTACATCTTAGACTACTGGGTTACAATCCAGCAAAAAAGGAGGCAAGTAAGATTTTACCCTCTTTGGTGTTCCATCATATCCTTTCCATGGTTCCATCTCCAATTACTATCCATTCTCCAATTACTATCCTTTGTATGTAGAAAGGAAGAATGGGCACTGAGACCTGAAGAGAAGCAGGTCAAGAGAAAGAACACTGTGAAGAGCACTGTGGACTAAGGTCTGACTACATGGACATTCTTCTTCATGCACATGACTTCTTTGGCTATTGGTCTGGATTTGTAATGACAGAAGATCTAAGCCACGAGGGACAAATTTCAAAGGAAGGTTATTTAAACAATCCTTTTGTATGCATCTTTCCAAATCGAATTACCATCTATTTGTGCAATCTATTTGTTTTACATGGTGCATTTAGATTTTTACAAGCCAAGCAGTTAAATGTTGAATTACTGTAATTTCTTTTTAACTCCCCATTGACAGAAAAACAGACCGTATCAGTCCAGTATCAGTGTCAAATCTATCCCATGAAAGCATATAAATCATCTATTTAATGAAAGTTATTAGGCACGATACCTTTTGCAAGCAAAATAATCTTTCTTTATTGAGACTTTCCTGTTCCAATAAAAATTCCTAAGTCATCAGAGTCAACAATACCTAAAGAATATAAACATGTGTGAATTATTTGTGGCTAACTGACCTGGTGGTTCTTTAAACATAAAAAATGTGTCATAGCATATATACACAATGCTTATAACAGTTACAGCTCACAGGGCTGTGTCCCAAGCTCATAAAAGGGGGCCTGTGCTGTTGAGTTCACTTGTGCCTATAGCAACAAGATTAAATCCGACACATCCACAAATGAAGGTTCTTCCTTTAGAGGAAGTGCAACTCTCTTGAATCGGTTGAACATTATTACCCAGACATATAAACCATCTACTAAGAGTACTCAGAATTGTTTTAATTGACTTTAAGTGCACTAAATATTCAGTCTATTACTGCACCTAGGGACTGATTCAGTACACTCACTGCCTCACCCAGATTTAATGGATAGGAGAAACATAGGTGTCATCTGCATTTTGATGACACCTCAACACGCATATCTAGATAACTTCCCCTAGTAGGTTCACACAGTTAACAAGGAGGGGCAGATGCAATAGAATTCGGTGCAGCCACACAGCATAGCTGCTTATCCACAGCATAATAACCCATCAGATCACCTAGAGCAGGGGTCTCAAACTCGCGGCCCGTGGGCCAATTGCCGGGACGGGCGGGGCACGGGGGAGGGGCCCTGCGGCCTTCAAAGCGCCGGCAGCACCGGGCCGGCGGCGGGATGAGCGGCCCACCACCACCGCGGGGGTGGAATACTTGATGCGGCCCAGCCTCACCCAGACTCTACTTCCAGCAGCCCCCAGGTAAGTTGAGTTTGAGACCCCTGACCTAGAGCAATGTCATATCCCCTAACTATAGTAGTCTTGTGAGTGGAAGGGAACCTCATTTCCCCCTCCTTTTCAATTCCAGTAGGGGATTATGCTCAATTTTCCTTTCAACAATTGGGATAAGTATATATAGAATGCTCCTGCAAGTTCTGTAACATAGCAGATGGGAGGACTAAGAACAGTGATGATGATGATGATGATGATGATGATGATGATGATGATGATGTCAGGCCTGGAGTTAGGCATGGAATTGAACTGTCCCGAGACGTCTGTGATGGGACGGTATGTAAAAGTTTTAAGCAAACAAAAAAACAAACAAACGAATGAGCTTTTGCCCTTCCTTTCTTTGGCACATAACTAATGAACATCTAGTTTCCTAGAAAACCAAAAATACTGCTATTGACATTTCTGAATTCATGGGCAATGTGCCAAGTCTTTCCCCACTTACCCCTCCCCACAGCTAACACTTATTTATATTTATTTATTTATTTATTTATTATTTTTTTTATTTAAGATATTTGTATGCCGTCCTTTGTGAGAGCCTCAGGATGGCTTACACAAATAAAATACCTATACATAAAAGTATAACATAGATAAATTAATGACCCACTTTGGCTGCAGTTAAAATATGGTAATAAAATTCAATATTAAAACTTGTTAAAATATTGATTAAATAAAAAGGTCTTAACCTGTCGCCGAAAAACATAATGACGGCGCCAGGCGGACCTCTCTGGGGAGCGCATTCCATAGACGGGGTGCCACCGCAGAGAAGGCCCTCCTCCAGGTACTGTCTCCTAATGTCTTTCACAGAGGATTCCTGGAGGAAGGCTTCTGCTGCCAATTGCAGGGGGTAGGAGGGCAAATAGGGAGGAAGGTGTTCCTTTAGGTATTCTGGTCCCAAGCCATTTAAGACTTTATAGGTAATAACCAGCACCTTGAATTGAGCCTGGACTTCGATGGGAAGCCAATGGAGCTGATAGAGGACTGGGGTTTTATGAGAATAATGCCCAGTTCCTGACAGCATCCTGGCAGTTCTGTTTTGCACCATCTGAAGTATCCGGACTGTCTTCAAGGGCAGCCCCATGTAAAGTGCGTTACAGAAGTCCAACCAGGAAGTAACCAATGCTTGTGTTACTGTTGCTAGGCAATCTTCCTCCAGGTAGGGACTCAGCTGATGGATTAGCCAAAGCTGAAAGAAAGCACTCCTCGCCACCGCTGTCACTTGAGCTTCCAAGGACAGCTCTGGGTGAAGGAGCACTCTCAAACTGTGGACCCTGTCCTTTAGAGGGAGTGCAACCCTGTCCAGGGCAAGGCCCAAATAACCTACCCAGGAGCTCAAATCACCCACCATCAGAACCTCCATCTTAACTGGATTGACTTTTAGTTTATTGGCCCTCATCCAGCCCATTACCTCGGCCAGGCACCGGTTCAGTACAGTATATACTTTTTATTTATCCCACCCCATTAGCTACAAGGTTTGCATCAGTGGTGCATCAGTGAAAATGTTATTGCTGCTGCATTCCATCTCAAACCCTGTAACTACCGTGTTATATTTGGAAGATTATAGGAAGATAACTTGGAAGATAGCTTGGAAGATTATAGGTATTCAGTGCAGAGGAGTGAAACAATAGAGGTGTCACCATCTGTTCACTTTGCATCATTGCTAGAAAGCTGGTTTCTGGAAAGCTGAAAAGATAGAGAGGTTTCTGGAAAGGTGGACAAGATAGGTAGACTGCAGCAGAATCAATATGACTCATGTCATGGCCACCCCTGTCTCCTGCCCTCCCCACCCCAAAGAGCCTAATTTCATCCATTCCTGAGACAGCCTTCCTAACCAATGAGAGCAACCAGCATGCTTCTTGCCACACCCATTCCAACAGGATAAAGGAGGGTAATCAAAGCTTTGAACACCAGCTCCACAGTTGGAATGCTGTCCCCAACTTTGGAGCTGGAAATTCAGATGATCATCCCCAGGCAAAGTCTAGGGGGGCATTGGATTGTTTCCTCTGGCCCATAGTTACACACATATTAGCAATAAACTCAAAATCCCATAGGAGTGACTGTGAGACTTGTGAAGGAGCTATTTTCTTTCAACCTTAATCATAACAAGAATACCTAAAGAAACACTTTCTGTGTAATGATAAGATTCAAACCTTCGAGGTGTCTATTAAGGCAGTCTCTTTAATAGCCACCACCTTAAAATGAGTATCAGCCTTTCAGTTAACGCCATGCTACCAAGTTAAAGAGTTTCAAAATAGAGTTGGACAAATTTATGCAGGATATCCTGTGATTTATATTCTGATGCCTCACTTGTGGCTTAGTGGTTTCGGATGAGGTTTATTTCCCCTTCCTCTGAGGTATCAACTAGAGACAGCATGTCGAGAAGCATAGAATTGTGGTTAATAAAGTTTTCTCGTGGATGAGTTCCCTTTCTCTTGGCTTCAAAATAATGTTCCCTCAGGTCAAATAGCTGGAAGGACCTGAAGCAGAGGGTGCTTTTCATATGGGTAGGGTCTTATCACTCAAGCCACATGTGGTGTCATTTCCTTTCCTGTAGCTTTTCGTTGTGCACCTGTTTGCAAAGGACAGATCTGTATCACCAACTTAAATCTAATTGCAATTCCCTCCCAGGAATCTTTTGACAAAAGGTGGTGCAATTAGTGTAAAATCAGTATAGAGTTCTGGTCTGGGCTCATCTGAGCTACCCTTAAAGCCCAGTGCCTATGACTGCAAAGGGATTCAAAATCCCTTCCAACTATGAAAATCTTGACTGTATGATTTTCCCTAAACAGAGCTGTCAGTGGGGGTGGTTTCAGGCCCTACTTCTTAAAAAACAGTTTACAGCCACTAACATTTTGCGGTTTTGTTCACTAGAATAGCCCAAGAAGCTTCAATCGCCCAAAAAGGCATTGTGTATGGGAAGAGATGGAACATCTTTGTCCCCTCCCAATAGACAAGGGCAGGGGCATATCTATCAGGAAGTCATATCATGTGTTGAACCTGGATCTGAAAAGAAGGCAGAGAGCTGACTTTGCACTCTGCAAGCAATTTTATGGCTATAAGGGTTTCTCTGGACATCTAACAGAGGTCAGGAATTGGTTGGGCTATGAAGTCTCATCAAACGGTCAGCCTGCATAAATGTGTAAATAGGTTGTACATCACAGAAATGGCCTACATTGCCATGAAGGTCCTAATGAAACTGAATCATGTCTAAGTACTAGAAACCCTGAACCAACTCAGTGGAAATTCAGTGCACCAACTTAAGGATTGGGTTCAGACAACACAATAACATGTGTGCCCAACTTTGTGTATGTCCAGAGTAGTCAAGTTTGCTCATGACAGTAAAGTATTAAGGGTGGGTAAAACCAAAATGGATTGTAGGATGCTGTTAAGAAATATTTCAATATTTCCATGTATACAAGTGTGAAGTAGGCTTGAAGTCTAACTTCAAGTGTAGGCTGATGAGATCTGGGCTACCGGTGACTGAGGAAAGGGATATTGAGACAGTGGTGTACAGCTCAATTGAAATGCCAACCCAACAGACAGCTGCTGTGAAAAATCCATGTTAGGCATAATTAGGAACTGAACAGAAAATGGAACTGTCAATATTGTACTCCCCTTATACAAATCTTTAGCACAAGCACACTTGGAATATCATGTGAAATTATCTGAAAAGAGATTGTCAATTTAGAAAAAGGGAAGAGAAGGGCAATTGAAATGGTCAAGGTGCTGGAGTAACTCCTCTATAAGGAGTGGCTACAACAACTGGGGCTGTTTAGTTAGAAAAGGGCAAGTAAGGGAACACATGAGAGAGGTATTATGTATGGTGTGGAGAAAGTGTAAAGAGAAATATTTTCCCCCTTGACTGTAATACTAGAACCCTATGGTATCCCATGAAGTTGAATAATAGGAGATTCAGGACAGACAAATGGCTATATTCTTCACATATTGCATAGTTATAGTGATGGCCAGCAATTTGAACAGCTTTAAAAGGGAATTGGACAAATTCATGGAGGAAGCTATCAATGACTACTAGCATTTCTGGCTATGTGCTACCTCCATTATCAGAGGTGACATGCCTGTGGGATCCTGTGGACAGCTGGTTTGTCACCTTGTGAACTGCATGCTGGACTGGATGAACCTTTTGTCTGATTCAACATGGTTTTTCTTATGTTCTTAAAGAACACTCAGGGGTTAAGTATGGATTGTCATTGAACCATGGGCTGTTGCTAAAATACAACTTATTGTTTTATCTGAACCCAGCTGCTATAACAAACCATGGGCTGTTAACCACAAACAACCCATGAAAAGAACCCATGGTTTATTGTTGGCTTGTGAATTGAGGGTTATTCAGCATCATTTGTTATCTCAGCTGGACTCAGACAACACTATAACCCATGATTCAACAACAAGCCACACTCAAATTCACCCCATATTTAAATGTAGTTTGTCATTCGAATGTAGTTTGTCATTTTGTTTGAACTGAGTCAATATGTTTATACTGTACATATGTTCTTACAGTGCATTTAAGAAGCAAAAACAAATACTTTTCAAGTTCACCTAAATTCTCTAAAAATCACTGCAAACTCATTTCAACTCACTCCCATTTTTAAAACCTGTTTATCGGGAAACAAGTTTAATGTTTTGGGGGTTTCTGTTTATATTGGGGGGGGATATTGTGGAGGTATATGAGATATTCATTAAAGTTCACATTTTATCAGGATTTTCCCAGTTTGCACCATCTGGCCTACAAATTTGGAAACGATCTGAAGTCAAGGACCATACATGTGCAGATTAGAACCTCAACCTTCCAAGTCTAATCCAACACTCTATTAAGCCACACTGTTAAAATTTAATTTAAATATAAATATTAAATTCCTTGTTCTGAAAAAGACACAACACAGTTTATGATCAATCTAAAAGTGTCAGCTGTAAGCACTGAAAGCCCAGGTTACATTGGCCGAGCTGTGCAAAATTGTGAAAAGGATTGAACTGGCTAAAGTTGGGTTTCTTCAACGTATATTTTTCTATGATTCTCTAACAGCAAAAGCCACAGATAGTGCTAGGATTTTTAGTAAAGGTCACTTTCCATATTTCCAAATTGGATTTCGATAAACCCTAATGTTTAGATTATAAAATAAGTTAATTTAAGGAACTATGTTTCTTAAGAGAAAAAAATCAGAGGCTGCTAGGGAGGAAGAAAGGAAATGGGAAACTTTCATTAAGATGAAACCTGATGCATCTTTGGACAGAAAGAAGTCTTCAACCTGCAGCATGCCCAAGACAGTATGGATGGCTGGAGCACACTGGCCTGTTTTGTTGTCTCAACATGCATAGTATTATTGACCTATATTAGGATTCAAGGTAGAAATGAGGTCATTCTCCCCTGACCCAATAATGCTTCTTATCGGGAGATTCTTACAAGAATGGTGGGTGTGAAATGTTCCCTCTGCAAACTCCATTTTTCTGAATCCTATGAGGACTAGTTAACCCCCCCCCCCACCCACCCATGGGTTCACTGGGGACCTCTTGCAAACCTCTCTGCCTCATGGTAAGTATAGAGCTACTGGTTGATTACCTATTGATGCCATCACTCTGGAAATGTGGACAAGATGCCCGGGGCCTGTCAAATGGCTTTTCTGTTTTTCATATAAACTAAAAGGAGCTTCCCAGTTAGCCAATAGGCAGCTGTCTTGAGGTAACTTACATTAAAATATGGTAATATGCCCACTGAAGCTATTTTGAATGTCATACAGATAAGACAGCAACACCCGCAATGAAAAAGATATTCCCTGTCTTCCCAGGGTGCCCTTTTATCAGCAGGAAAGCACTGACCCTCACTGCAAGGCCTAATTCATACTAAGTAAAGCTTTAATAAAAACAGATGCCTAAAGTCTGCGGAACAGTGCAGTCTGCCCTCAGCTCCACATGTGGAACATCTCATTGCTTAGCAGCACATCACTCCCCCACTTCCAAGAAACCAGGGGCCTCTTAAAACAAAGTTGAAAAGAGAATAGCTCACAAGTCAGCTGGCAGCAATTCTGCATTTTTTAACCAAGCTTGGATACAGAGGAGGGTTTAGTTTTTGCTGTGTGACTGACCTCTCCTCGCCAAGTTCATAGCAGTGTGAGCAATCAAATATGACAGACTGCTGGCAGGCCTTGGCCCGCTTGGGCCAGAATCTCTTCTAAGCCCAGCTGGGATCAATTAAACTAAATAATAGGCCTTGCAATAACTGGTTCCTACCACACTTCAGAAATTGCCCTGGTGCTCTGATGTAAATACTGTTAAATTCATTACCGTACCTGCCTTTCTTCCCCACTCAAAAGAAACTCAGGTAATACCAATGTCTGAGCTCCCTGGCCTCTGGCAAATCCATGTAACAAGGTAAGCTCATGCTATATCTCATCTGCTCAAAGTCAGTAATGATCTTCCCTAAGAAGCAGATGAGTGCAGTTCCTGGCATGAGCCATGGCATGAAATTCTTTCAAGGTTAACAAGCATCAAACTTGCTTGGCAGCTACAGACTGGCCCATGAATTGGAGGATTTGAGATTTTTCATTGGCCGCCATTTTGGGATGTGGAAGTAAAGCCCAGTATCAAAAAACCAACTCTGCTGTTAGCCTATGCATCTACCCAAGTCAGTCAGTCACAATTCCTGTATGTACCTACTTTCATGTAGGTACCTACTTTGCAATTGAAATGCAAACTGTACACAGTATTGTGGATCAGAGCATCTGCCTATCAATATTGTTGTTCAAGACCGTGGTGACCAAGTGCCTGTGGATGCCACAACTGCAGCTACAAGGTATGGTGTAGTATAGCTAACTGATGATGCTTGCCACTATCAAGAGTAAAACAAACTCATTCTCTTCAATCCCCAGGAATCTCAGACCCCAGGAAACAACTGGCCATGCATTCAACTGGACCTTTTTGCAGCGTCTGGTGTCCTTAGATGAGCATGACTTAATTCACAGGTTTTGCTCTAGCACTCAATGCAACCTGGTTGTTAAATCAGCATTAGTGTGTCCAATAAGATGACACAGTCCTTGTAAGCCTCCCCACTTTTATACCCAAGGCACACAGTCTGGCTTTTGATGAAAACAGAGTAAGTTATTTTTTAAGGATTTTGGCAAAAAGTACAGAATGGAAAGGCTAGTCAGTTTCAGTGCACAAAACAGTAAGTGGCATAAAGTGGTAATTTAGTATCAAATGGCAAATAAAACAGGAAAATGCATTCTAACTATTCACAGCCCTGAACTGAGCTGCCTGCCTGGTTTTCTTGCAGACCTATGGTCTCCATGGTTCAATTTCTCTGGACCCTGAATCAGGCCTCCCTCAATTTTTGGGAGACTAACTGTCTAGCATCTCTACTGAAGAAAATGCTTCACACTTCCTTTCCCAGTGAAGTATCTCTTTGACTCCACACACTCCTTCTGCTGCAGTGCAGCTTCCTCAGACAAATGAGTTTTAGTTTGTTTGATAATCCCGTGCTGATCTTGGGCCCAAAGATGAATTCTCAGAGATTCTGTTTGGCACCTGGGTAATTTACCAGTCAATAGGTTTGTTCAGTGGAAGTGCTTGGCCTTGAGATAGCCTCACAATGCCAGGGCAGGGCCAGGATTAGGGCCAGAGTACAGGAGACAAGATAATGGGCGCTCATTGCAGGAAACCGGATTCCATTCTGTGCCAACCATAACAAAGGAACAAATAGAGAAATGTCTGCCACACTGTCATTATCAAGTGTATTTAAAATTAATGTCTCTATCTAATGTATACTACGAAGAATTGTCCTCTGAATTAATACATTCCACTTTGTATTTTACACCATAATGGGTTAGAGGGATCACTTTTCTAGCAGGAAGCCCAATGCTTCATTGGACAATATAGGACCTGCACAACATGCCACATTTCATGCCAAGGAAAAATATGGGTGCATGGAAGTTAAGTTTGTAGCACAGTTTGTGACATTGCACATTATCATCACTGATTACAGGATTTGTCTGTCAAGGTTATCAGCCTTACTTCTAGTTTCATAACTCTGTGAAACTTCAGCCAACATTCAGAGCTTTGAGTCTGCTCTTAAATTGGCAGAATTTTTATTGTTGAAATTTGCAGGTTTTCAAAAAGGAAATCTATAATTATAGTGTTGGCAATCCTATCCACTGCATAATGTATGCATTAGTAACACCTAAGCAATAGTAATCATTATTTCAATTCATAAATCAGGATTCTAGAATCTTCTGGAGAGTTTCCATGGATGCAAGATGCCATCTTCTGCAGGCTAACCCTTACCATCCACATGTAGAAGGTGATAATAAGGGAGGGAGAAGAACTGGTAAGATAATCCTTGCTTCCCTTTCTCATGTGCAGAATTTACACAGATAAAAATGATTTAGTGCAGCTTTATTTTCCCAACCATCAAGCACTCTTAAAGTGTGTACATAGAATGTGAACAAATGATCCCTGTAATGTGTAGATACTGGTGTGTAAAACAATTCTTGCATCTCCTTTCCCTGTCACACAAAAGGTAAGACCAATGATTGTGGCTTATGTGAAGCATTTCCACTTTCAGAAAGGTAATATGGGAACCTGAATTCTTGTGTTCTCCTCACCTGTGCATTCTATCCTCACCCATCCTATTCAAAATCAACCTGCATATAAATATAAAGCTGTAGCTAGGGGTTATTTTACACTCAAAAGTAAGTTCATAAGATTTCATATGGAGCAGGATCCTGTTGCAGTGGGTAGGGCACGTCAAACTTGCCCTACACCTGAAACTTACCTTGCAACAGGATGACATGTTAGAAATGTAAATTAGAGGCATGGCAAGCCTGATCCCGACTGGGAAAACAGCAGGGAACAAAACTTTAGTTTTCTACTTACCTACCTAGTGCTAGAGTCCAAATGCATGTAGTAACATGCAGCCTCACCTTCTCAGGTGACATTCTATAACAAAAGAATACCCACAGCATCTAGAAGGCCTCTGCAACAGAACTTCAATGAAAACACTGGTGTGTTGGCAGCATTGTAGCTTCAGAGTGAAAATAAACATGCCTGACATAGCTTTGCCAGCAAGTACTGCTGTAGCCTTTTAAAGGCGGGGGGGGGGGGGCATTCAGAAGCATTTAAACCACAGCTCAAAATTTCACCAAATTAATGAAAGGCATACTTCTTCTATAAGGCAGGATAATAGACCTCAGCATTTTCCTCTCAAATGTGAAAGAAATATATGATACACTGGGCTTCAACTTGGAAAAAAGTACAAACTCTTTCCTCACTGTAGCTGTGGTATATTTTATTGGCTCAGTTTGAAATTTTGCACAACTGTAGAACCCATGATCCTGGATGCCAGGTTCCAACATTTTAGCTTAACAGGCATCATTTTGAAAAGTGGCATAGTTTTGAATCTTATAATGGTGAAACTTAAAAAACTTAGGTCTTTTTAATCTATAACTAGCCTGCTTGTTGTTGTTAGTCACAAAGTCGTGTCCGACCCATCGCGACCCCATGGACAACATTCCTCCAGGCCTTCCTGTCCTCCACCATCCCCCGGAGTCCACTTAAGCTCACGCCGACTGCTTCAGTGACTCCATCCAGCCACCTCATCCTCTGCCGTCCCCTTCTTTTTTTGCCATCTATTGTTCCCAGCATTAGGCTCGTCTCCAGGGAGTCCTTCCTTCTCATTAGGTGGCCAAAGTGTTTGAGTTTCATCTTCCATATCTGGCCTCCTAAAGAGCAGTCAGGGTTGATCTCCTCTAGGACTGACCAGTTTGATTGCCTTGCAGTCCAAGGGGTTTGCAGGAGTCTCCTCCAGCACCACAATTCAAAGGCCTCAGTTCTTCAGTGCTCAGTCTTCCTTATGGTCCAACTTTCACAGCCATACATTGCAACTGGGAAAACCATAGCCTTGACCATACACAGTTTTGTTAGCAGGGTGATGTCTCTGCTTTTTAGTATGCTGTCTAGATTTGCCATAGCTTTCCTCCCCAGGAGCAAGCGTCTTTTAATTTCTTGGCTGCAGTCCCCATCTGCAACCTAACAGAGGCAGAAGAGAGAGATCAGGAAGAGGTGGCAAGATTACACAGAAGAACTATACAAGAAAGAGCTTAATGTCCCTGATAACCACGATGGGGTGGTCACTGACCTCGAGCCAGACATCCTGGAATGTGAAATCAAATGGGCCTTAGGAAGTCTGAGCAACAACAAAGCTAGTGGAGGTGACAGTATTCCAGCTGAGCTATTCAAAATCCTAAAAGATGATGCAGTAACAGTGCTACACTCAATATGCCAGCAAATTTGGAAAACTGAACAGTAGCCACAGGTTTGGAAAAGGTCAGTTTACCTTCCGATCCCAAAGAAGGGCAATCCCAAAGAATGTTCAAACTACCGCACCATTGCACTTATTTCACATGCGAGCAAAGTTATGCTCAAAATTCTACAAGCTAGGCTCCAGCAGTATGTGGACCGACAACTACCAGAAGTACAGGCAGGATTTCGAAGAGGGAGAGGAACTAGAGTTCAAATTACCAACATACGCTGGATCATGGAGAAAGCTAGGGAGTTCCAGAAAAACATCTACTTCTGCTTCATTGACTATGCTAAAGCCTTTGATTGTGTGGATCACAACAAATTGTGGCAAGTTCTTAATGAGATGGGAGTACCACATCATCTTATTTGTGTCTTGAGAAACCTATATGCGGGTCAAGAAGCAACAGTGAGAACTGGACACTGATTGGTTCAAAAACTGAGATAGGAGTTTGGCAAGGCTGTATACTGTTGCCCTGCCTATTTAACTTATATGCAGAGTACATCATGAGAAAGGTGGGGCTAGATGAATCACCAGTTGGAATTAAGATTGCTGGGAGAAATATCAACAACCTCAGAGATGCAGATGATACCACTCTAATGGCAGAAAGTGAAGAGGAACTAAAGAGCTTCTTGATGCGGATGAAGGAGGAGAGCGCAAAGGTTGGCTTGAAACTCAACATTAAGAAAACTAAGATCATGGCATCCGGTCCTCTCACTTCCTGGAAATAGATGGGGAAGAAATGGAGATAGTGACAGATTTTATTTTCCTGGGCTCCAAGATCACCACAGATGGGGACTGCAGCCAAGAAATTAAAAGTCGCTTGTTCCTGGGGAGGAAAGCTATGGCAAATCTAGACAGCATACTAAAAAGCAGAGACATCACCCTGCCAACAAAAGTGCGTACAGTCAAGACTATGGTTTTCCCAGTTGCAATGTATGCCTGTGAAAGCTGGACCATAAGGAAGAATGAGCGCAAAAGGATTGAGGCCTTTGAATTGTGGTGCTGGAGGAGACTCCTGTGAGTCCCTGGGACCGCAAGACGATCAAACCGATCAGTCCTAGAGGAGATCAACCCTGACTGCTCTTTAGAAGGCCAGATAGTGAAGATGAAACTCAAATACTTTGGCCACCTAATGAGAAGGAAGGACTCCCTGGAGAAGAGTCTAATGCTGGGAACAATAGATGGCAAAAGAAGGGGACAGCAGAGGATGAAGTGGCTAGATGGAGTCACTGAAGCAGTTGGTGTGAGCTTAAGTGGATTCCAGGGGATGGTGGAGGACATGAAGACCTGGAGGAATGTTGTCCTTGGGGTCGCGATGGGTCGGGCACGACTTTGCGACTAACAGCAACAACAACAGTGCCATAACCATAAGTTTCCAGGCCAGAACAAGACTGTAGACCATGGGCCATGTTGGGTAGGCTTAAATATGGAAGAAGGACCTAGTACCCTGGGCTAACGTGAGATAAGAACGAATGCTGGAATTCTTGCGGACAAAAGGGCAGGCCCTTAAAGAGATCAGGCAAATCAACCCTGCAGGGTGGATAAAGGAAATGGAGTGGAAAATATACAAGGGAAAGGGAATGTTAAAGAAAATGGTTGCAAACGTTGAAGTGTTAAGCTTATAGAACTAGATACTGAAACAAAACATGTTACAACTAGTTGAAACCAGTCTCCTCCAACTTGGTACAAACTAGGTGTGACAGACTACAATACTATACCTCATGCTGGTTCAGCATGATGGGAGTTGTTGTCCAATGCTTGGATGAAGAAGGCTTGTCCAGACATTTCAACCGTTTGAGCAGAAAAATATCTGCATTTTACAGATATTTTTTACTAACCGTCTTAAACTATAAGATTTGGGTCATCCTGGAACTTGTAACCTACCCATCCCCACTGCCTTTTGCCTAAACTTACACATGATTTCAACTTTAAACTCAAAGCTGTTGTAGCTGCAATAGAATTAATTGGTGATTTGCATGTTGATGATTTGCATGTTGATGATTTGCATTGTTTTTGTTGTTTTCCTTACAATAATTTGTGTCCTTTTAAATGACTCCTGATACAGCAATTTGCTATCTCTAGTGTTGCTTGAGAATTCAGTCTTGGTGAACTCAACAGCAAACTGACCTGTTCTGTACCAAATGAATTAAAAGATGCATTCGTTATCCATCAGTTTTTGCAGTTTCCTAATGTGTAAAAAGTGTGTCACAAGGCATCTTTTGAGATAAAATTCATTTAAAATCTGTACCTAAATACAAATGTAAATAGTTTGCATTAAAAAAAAACCAGGTACGTGTGGAAATAGGATATAACAGGCCTATGAAAAAACTTATACAAAAAAATTTCTGTCACACACAGAGAAATACCAGGAATATAGACTAAACTTCTCATGCCTAATACCTCTCACCAGTAGTCCTTTGACCCAGGGCATTAGTAGGTTCATTGTGTGCAAAAGCAAAGTGAAAGGAAAACTCTGAATGTGCTCATTATTTACTTATTGTATTTCACCCCATCTTTCTACCAAGAAAAGGAACTCAAAGTGAATGAAGTGAACAACAGCAGTAAAATTCGTAAGGAGATTTGTAGTAGGCTAGGGTGCCATACTTGGATCAGCTAGCTTGCCAGGATAGGCAGTAGGTAAGTAAAATGTTGTTGTCCATTTTGTCACAAAGCAAGGGCTAGATGAATCTGTTGAGCTTGATTTCACTCCGAGTCACATTTTCCACTGCTTAGTTCATCCAAAATCGGAAAAAGGATTTTGTCCACATGAGAATTCTTATGCATTTTCATGATCATTTTCCCGAATCTATGTATTGTGTGTGTGTTTAAAACATTTGCATTTTTACAAGCAAGGTTTCATTGCATGCATTCATACATGTGAATTCTTAAATGCACTGTTTAAAATGGATACTTTCTGTGCATTCACCTTTTCAGATATACACATTTTTGGTACAAGGTTGTAAGAGCACAGATTTCTACCTCTAACTGCTTGCAGAGTTCAGAAGAGTGATTTTTTCACAGTGAACTACAAAACGAACCCATTTCAGACCTACACATGCATGTACACACATGCATTCAAGCACACGTTCATATGTACACACAGAGGCCACCAAGGGTTCCATTTTGCTGATTTTTGGATTGAAGGGAAAAAACAAAACAAAACAGAAAAGAAAGGATCTGGAGTAGGCTGGGGGGAGCCAAGCATTTGGCAGGCTGAGGTACTTGGTTGGTTAATCATATTTGGCTTAGAGGATCACAATCTGTAACAGACAGATTTAAAAGGAAACACTGTGAAAGGATGTATGTGCAGAGAGCCCCTTCAAGAAAATAAAAAGACTGGCTATTACCTTCCCATGTTTTTCTGCTTCAACAGAATGGCACTGCTTTATTTCTCATCTGAAAATAAACCATTTAAATAAACAAAACTGGATTTTTCTAACCTTGTGAGATGCCAACATCTGACTTCCAGCCGTAATAAAAACTATAGCAACAAACTGTTCCACAATTAGGTCAGTCTTTGTTATTCTTAATGGTTCCACGATGTTTTTAGATTTCAGCATTCAGCATTCACAAAGCACTGAAAGGTTTTGATGAGTTAAAGGCACAAACTTTACATATATTTTTATGTAACATTATTAAGACAAGGACTTAAAAATCACAATCCATTTAACACCCAGTCATAATATTAGCTGAAAGTGGATTTATGGTTGAGTAAACCTGGGCTAAGGCATGCCTTTAACTTATAATTATTGTTTCTAAAGAATAAATATTAGAAGCAACAGAATCAAAGTTAGTGCTTTCTCTGAAAAATGATAAAGAAACAGCACATGTTTTTAAAGAGATTTATATTATCGGTTTACTTTTATTCCTCATGAGAGTCAAGTAAGTGGAGAGCAAAACTGAAGTGGAATCAGAAGTGGGCAATGTTAGATTCTTAACTTCCTGGAAATGACTAAGGGGGGAGAAAGAGGGAGGGAGAGAGCGACAGCAAGAATCGTTTTTCAAATCCAATGGTTACTCCATTTTTTCCCATTTTTTCATATTCAAAAATGGCATCTTTCTGAGAGAAGTCATGCAAACTGAAGGTTATGCAGGTTCTCTTTATGAAACAGGACACCACTGGGACAGGACAGAGACAACCTTGGAACTTCTGGCTTAACTTAGGCTCCTTACCTGGCCAGCATGAGCCAGCATGGCTCTGGAAGTAGTGGGTGATGTGCCATTTGACACAGACACAAACCCAGTTAGGATTTTATTTCCAGGTCTCTGATGGCCTTTGGGTTGGTCCTTTCCTTTAGTGATTCTGTCTTCAACAGCTGTTCTTGAGCCTCATCTTCCCTCTTGTTATTGTTGCCTCTTGCTTACTTTGCAAGCAGAGAGCCAGTGAGCATGTAGGCAGGAATATCTCGTGCACTTCCTGCTTACCACCACTACTGTGTGAGCCAGAGCAAGGAACAGGTGAAGAGCCAGGGTATGATGACAAAGACCAGGAGTGACTCCAGAGGGCTCTTCTGGTCCTACCTGTCCTTTGCACCAGCCCTGGTTGTACTATTGCCATATAAAGGGACCCAACATTGGGCACCCAACAGAGCTCCCCAAGGAATTTTATTTCCTGAGGTAAAGCAACAAATCGCACACTCTGTTCTTCACAGACCAATTTTGACTCCTGAGGCAGAAAAACCCAGAAGTTTTCTGCCCATCCCTAGCAGTAAAAGTACAAGAATTTGTAAAATACCCAACGATTTGCTGCTTTTCCATGACACTGCCCAGAAAGCTTCAGCTATCAATGGTATAGAAATGAAATAAACAGTAATAAAAATAATAAAGACACCTAAGACCAGCCACTTCAGGCAGCTGCCTTACTTGGTTTAAGATTATGGCCAGTCCTGATCATGACAGAGCTGGTATGTGAGATGTTCAGGAATAAACATACTCTTGCTTCCTGTGTCGCTTGTTTTTAAAATGTAATGCATGAGAACAAATTTGTCTGAAATTTTTAAAGTCTGCCTTAAATTCACAAGACTAAGGATGCCTGGATGACTTTTTGGTATTGGATATGTCTCCTCCAGTGGTTGAAGGAAATGCTACTGCTGTTGGCCTGTGTCATTTGTATACATGTGCGAATCCAGAATTACATACTGACTTGAACCTGATCCTGGCATTGATCCTAACCCATTAAACTTAAAATACATCTGTTCAGGGGAGAACCTCAGCCAAGGTGGCATCTATGTTTCTGGGTTATTGATCTATTTAAAAACTAGTCTGCATCCTAACTCTGCAACATTTAATGAAATAGAAGTGTCCATTGTAAATTACAACAAATTTGTCCTTTAAAGGGCCTTTATCCAACTCTATTTTTTTTTTCTTTTAAAGGAAATACTGTTTATTTTCAGCTATCTAATTTATTTATATAATTTAAGGGTGGTTTGTTATCTTCTGTGTTTTATCATCTCTTTGTTCATGGAAGCAGGGCCAGAAGATTAGAGTAGTTCAAATTATATGAAATGTACTTAAAAAAAGAAAGTTCTTAAAAGTGAAGTATATGCTGAACTGAAAAGAACATTATAAGAAAGATAAGAAAAAATAGAGATGAGGAAATAATGGCACAAACATATTTTTGGATATGCAGTTCATGCATATGTTTATGATTTCAGAAGAACATGGGAACAGCCTTGCTGGAGAAGACCAAAGTCCTGTATCTATTTTGTCTGTTTCATGGATTGTCAAGAGTTTTCCATTATGTTGTCCATGCATTGACAGAAACTTCTTCTTTTTTGCTAGTAAGGGTTTTTTTTTCAACTTGGTTTAATTTGCATGTGTGCTATGGAAATTAATTTGTATTAATTGATGTGAATTAGTGTTAATCTGTGATATGAATTACCTCCTTTTCAAACCTTAGCCTATGGGGTTGGGGGGAAATGGTCAGAATGCCTTCCCAACATTCTTTAACATATGCAATTTTTGTTTGCACCATGCTGGAATGCCAATCTCTATTATGCAGTAAACTTCATGTTCCAAAGTTTGACCTCATTGCTTTCAGAATTTATACCACTCACTATCTCTTGAGTTATCTGTTCTACATTTCAGTTTTCTGGCTCATGTGGAAGTACCTTTAAAAGTACATTCATTCCCTCCCCTCCCCTAACCCTCCATTTTGATTGAAAGATGTAGCAATATCCCCTTTCAAACACTTCAAGCCATGAGGGTATTGACATTATGTGTACTGAAAGAGGATGTCCTAGCTCGGATGGAAGTAGCTTTTCCACTTGGAGAACATTACAGTGAATAATTTAAGCCACTGAATAATTCTGAAAATACACCTCTTGGTTTTGCACTTGTTTTTCACTAGTAGCTTATTGGATTACTTTACTGATCTGATATGTTCTATTATTTTATCAGTAGCATTCTAGATTCCCTATACTCTGCCAGAACCACAAATCTGGCTTTATAAACTAAGCCACAAGTGCTCCTTGATGGGCAGTAAAACATTCTTTGTGTCAGCATTTACAAGGAGCAACTTAGCTTGAGGTACGAAGTCTGATCTTGGATGTTCAATTTCTCATTTTATTTGAGAAATGAGGAGCCCATAAGAACCTAGAGATGATAACACTAAAGATGTTAAGTAGCCATGAAAGAATATCAGTTTCTCACATTCAGTTTTTAACTAATCTCAAGTCCTTTTCCTTCGCAGTATGAAGAACTTTGCAAAAGATGGCCAACTCTTGTCAAACAGTCAAACAAAAATTTCACCCATTTGCACCTGCAAAATTCACTACACACAGCACTTCCCAGCATGAACCTGATGTATCTGCTTGTCACAGTACTGTTTAAGGCCTGTCAGAAAAAAGTAGCAATGCTACTTAAGTACTAATACAGCAATAAGAATATATTTTTAAAAGTCAAGAACTTCAAAGACTGGCCTAGATGAATGAATTTTCCCATTTCAGTTCCTCTCTCATGTGTGAGGGTGAGGCAGGATGACCTTTAAAACTCTGGCTGATTAAAGTGTCTCTTTTCCATTGAAAAAATAAATAATATTTTGCAGAAGGCAATAATACTACGTATTCAAGTCTATATTTTACTTTGATTTGTGGTGACTTTGTGTATTCACTATGGTTGTTATCAAACCAGAAGAGAAAATCTGTTTTCAATACATTTAGTTTCACACTTAGAAAGTAAATGCTTAGCTAAGTTCACCACTAAATTATTTTCAGATGTGTCCATGCCCCACTGTTACAGATCAATCAGCATTAAGAAATAGCTCTGATAAGCAAGTTAAATTATGGAAATAGGAATTTGTTCAGAATAGACAAAGTAACAGACATCAATGCAACTGCCTTCTGTTCAGTTTGCTGTCAGCTGATTGGGGTCTCTATTCTGGACAAATACAATGTGGGCCCTTTCTCAAGAGAAGTTGGAACACTGCAAATGTCTAACATTTGTTATCTCCTCAGGTCAGGACCAGACTTCCCAATTTTATATGTACTTATAGCATCTTCTAAAATCAGTGGCTGCTGTTTGCAGAATTCCCTCCTCACTTGGGCAGGTCACCAGCTCTGTGCTGCTAGCCTTTTCGGACTGCTAGGAAATGCATTGAGTAAGCTGTGATTTTCTTCTGAATACAGATGCTTATTAAGGTAAAGATTCTTTTACAATGCCAGAACTTTTGAGTTTTCTCTGCTGGTTTTAAGTTGCTACCTATTAGTCTGTTATATTATTTGTCACTGATGATTGCAGTAAAGCTGCTAATGTTTGCTTGGACTATTCAGCCATTTTGAGAACCACTGTGCTGAGCAGCCAATACAAATAGGCAATAGCTATCTAAAGGGCTTCTGACCTGTTTGAAAACCAGAATGCGGAAAAGGCGCTTTTTGTTATGGGTCAGCATGCATCAGTCTCCCCTGCCCTGCTGCCCTGCAGTGTTTGACTACAGCTCCCATCAGCTCCAGTCAGCACAACCAATGGTCAAATCTACTGGCAATTGTGGTTCAGGGCATCTGGAAGGTACTAACTTGAGGTAGACTGGCAGGACATGATGGGATTTGTATTCCAACGCATCTTAAAGCCACTAGGTTCAGTGGCCACTAGATTTTCCCCCTTGTGGAAAAAATATTTGTCCAAATTAGGGATGCGTGAGGAATTGGTTTTTGGGGATAGGAATCCATAAGATGCCCTGGGCTCATGTCCCCAGACTCCATTTTGCTTTCTCTCATGAGTCCACCTTGCTGGCAAAAACACCAAGTTTTCACATGGTGTTTGTCAGAATCACACCCAGCATGAATGTCATGCAAGTGACATCCCTCTTCTATGAATGTGACATCCCTCTTCCATGTGATTTGCACCCTTCTTTTTTGCAGCACATGATGCAGAAGAAGGCTTTCAGTTGCAGATGTGGGTTCTACAAGCATCAACTTCCCTCTAAGCTCAGCCTCATTTCAAAGGCAGGGCTGAGCTGGTGATGAAGTATATGAACAGAAGAGAAATGGATTCTGCAGAGTTTTGTGACACATAGGAGTAGTCGAAATACACAAGCTGTTTATTATTTTTGTTAATATTAGGAAAACCCTGATAAATTAGTTATTTCGTCTAGCAATCCTGTTTCCAACAGCGGTCAGCCCAAAACCTCCAGGAAATGCTCAGAAAGACAGTAGAACATCTTATTTGCAGCTTTAAATATGGTCCTGTTACAAATCTGAATTAAGCAATAAACTTGAGCTTGAGTATAAAGACTAGCTGCAATTTCAGCATCAGTAACAGCCACTGAAACAAGACCAAAGAGAGGAAAATACTGTTTTAGTTCCAGTGTGAGCATTTTTGAAATATTTCAAAGCAACAGCTTTTCCCAATAATATCAGTTGTACAAAGGATGCTTAGGTTTCTTTTCTAGTCCTTGTCTTTGTATGCTGCAGCCATACTGTCTAGTTTATGCACTAGGCTCCATCACCAAGAGCTATAACTAGTCTTCAAACACAACAAAATTGCAAGTGATAGATAAGGTCTATCTATCCTACACAGACCATCATTTTAAACCATAGAATCTTGTTGCATGAAAGAGAGAACAAGCCTTGGCCTCACACATTTATTGTTGCTGAGTCTGAATCCAAAAATGATGTAGTCTTTCAGTTAAATTGTGCCAATGAAACTCATGTACAGTCTACATCAGAATCAGAAAATATTGCTTCATTCACTTGTGACCTTTTTAGCTTATGGTATTCTCAATTCACATGTTTTCAAACTAAGTTATTGCTGTGCTAATATTCAATTCTTTAACTGAATGTATCCATTTCAATTTCATGCATAGTTTCTGTAAAGCATTTTTGGCTTTGAGTGACACAGTAAGCACAACCATCACTGATATGAATGAACAACAAGTTCTTTACAACCAAAGAATGTCTGGATTTAAGAAAGACAACCTAGATTAGGCAGTATGTTCTCCATTCCCCTCCTGTTTCAGTTCATGCCCCAAGCCCATTTAAAAACTTCTCTATTGCAAGAGAAAACCTATGTGTCTGGTAAAACCCGTAATTCCTACCACTAATATACATTATCCAATCCATGCTGGTTGGATCTTCTACTAGAAGATCTTCTACTAGAATTGTGTGCAAAGCTGTTCTTAAAATTCCCCTTTCTGTATGTGGGCAGTAAACTAAAGAGACAATTTCCCTAAATTTATCTATGAGGAGGAGAAATTCATCACCATAAGTAGGGCTCACAACAGCAAGAGTTGGAACTCTGTTTCCCTTGTCCCCACACACATGTGCATGGAGTTTTTTGTTTTTATTTTAAAGGGTTTGGGTATTTTTCTACTACACTGCTGGTGGAACAGCATCCATCTGCCTTGGCAGCTGGGGTTCCATTTTGCATTTTCCCTCAGGCCCCATATCTAGCACCATCCCAAGGCATTTTGGTGAACAGAGAGGAGAGAGGACCACCATACACAAGAAATGCATGGCAGAGCATTTGAAGAAAATTTTGGAAAGTAAACATTTATTTCTAGAGGTTAAGGAAATATTTCTCATACTCTTTCTGAGAAAAATGTCAGTTGTCCTTCTTCAGAACTCAGCACCTTCCCTGTGGTATTCCAAATGTTAACTTCTGAAGATCTGTTTTGTCTGTAAGCAGATGCCTATAAAACTTCCTTGAAAGCAGATGTGAGGTGGGCAGTGATGTGTCCTGCTCCAGGGAAGAGACAGAGCTAGCGCTCTGCCAAAATCTGTCCTTCAATTTCCTGATTCCCCCCCTCCCCGCATGTAAGAGGCTTCCATTGCTCTCCTGCATTCTCATGGCATTTTATATTTTACTTTGAAATTATTTGGTTTTACTTAATCTTTGTGAGGAGGCCAAAGGTACTTTGTGCATTTCCCCCCATTGTAAATCTCTTCATTGATCTGTTACCTCCCAGGCTATTTGGACTTTCTGAACTGAAAAAAGTCTCCATTGGAAGAAATTGCCTTGTTCTGGTTTTAATTGAAATGTGGGAACCTGATAAGGGGGAAGATGTAGGAGAAATGATAGTGCAATATCAGACAAGATTCACAAGTCCACACCTTGGCCATCTCGTAACATAAGCACAAGATGCTCAAACCCTACCAATGAGAATTTCTCTAAAAGTTTCTTCTCTCTTGCATTTAATATCTTTTTTCCTTTAATACTGAATGAGAGTGGTTAATTTTTTTAGCACAATGCTAGATAGCACCTATAGCACTGGAATATTAAACACACTTATTAGAGTTTGTACTTTTTCTTGAGCTCAGTGGGAGTTACTGCTGAGTGAACATGCTTGATTATATGAAATTCCTTGTAGAATGAGCTTCTGTAGACTTGGTCCATAAACCCACTTCACTGCTTATCACTTTACTCAGGCTTTCTGACTAGCAGCTGAATGTGTGCATTAACTCTATTAACAAGTATTGCATTTGAGGCAGGCCTGGCACCAACAAGCAGAACCCACTGCCAATATTTGACTTAGGTCATCCTTTAAAAGACCTCCAACTAGGGCTGTGTGAGGAATCCTCTTTGGGTGGGGGAAGAATCCACTGAATTCATTGGCTCATCTCCCTGAACTCCAGCCCCCTTTCTTGTGCTCCTGAGCCCAACTTGGTGCCAAGCACTCACCCATCCACCAGGAACTGAGCCACATGAATGCTGCACAAGCAGAATCCCTCTTCTGACTTGTAGGCTTTGTATGTGCTCCACATGCTGTGGAGGAGGGAGGCTGGGTTGTGCAAGAGGCGTTCCCCTAGCATTCACAGACTCCCTTTCAGCTCTGCTCATTTCCTAAGCCAGGACCAAGCATAAGAAAGAAGTCTAAGGAACAGAAGCAAGGCAAATTCCATGCGATCATTGCCACCCTTCTCTAACTTCCTTTTCCCCTGGATTATATCACTACCAGACTCTCCTCCCCTGCCTGGGTGGAGATTCCGGAAGACTCTCTTACATTAGTAGAAAGCAAGCAGACAAAAAGCTATCTCAGCCCAGCACTGAGATAGATTCTAAGAAATTCCTCATAGTTCAAGTACCTGGACCGTTTAGTGTTCAAAAAGTTTTCTAACTGGAGTGCTTAGCCTTGAAACGACCCCAGTGAGGGCATCTGCATTGCAATGCCAGCATCCAAATGGCTGGCCTTTAGCTTTAGCAGAAACCAGCAACTGATTGCAAAGGGGAGGTCTCTGTCTGTTCAACCAGGATAAAATGGTGTCAGTGTGGCCTGGCTGAGGGGAGAATTCCAGGCCAACCATGAAGCCAGGAAGTTTATCTCAAATGCATATTACTTTTCAGTCACCAACTTCAACAGAACTTCATAAAGAAATGCCAAAGTGGATTTGATACCCCCAAGAAAAATAATACAATTGTGAAAAGGGAAAAGGACTAGTTTGCAGACATCCATGAAAGATTTTCTGCCATGTAGAAAGTTAGTGTAACGACAATAATTATTCTTCTGCTGGAGTTGTAAGGCAAAGGAAAAGTCTTTCACTTGAATGAGCCACATAAAATGAAACAGGAATTACAAAAACAAACACTTGCCTGTTCAATAAGAAACTTAAAAAAAAAAGGAAGTATAAACAGGATGTGAGGATTAAGCTCTAATAACAGAAAACTCTGTTTTCTTAGGTTATTAAGAGTGGAATGCAATGTAATCACGCTAGATTAGGTTACTTAATATTGCAACAAAGTCCTAATGCAAAACCTGGCAAAATATGGACATAGAAAAGCACCCCCTTTAAAAGTTTGATTTGCTTTTTATGACCTGAAACCACACACTTTACATAAATAAAACATCAGACCTGTAAATGAATAATGAGCTACAACATCTTCCCAGCAGATCCATTAACGCCTCTCTTTCTTTCTGGGTGTTTATACTGACCCCAGTCACTTAAACTGTTGAACAGTTTTCAAGTGGACATCAATAGTCATAATTCAGTGGGTAGAAATGGCATTCCAAATTAAGCTGCTTTACATTTAGTTCCATTTCTTTGAGACAATGATGGGCAAATTTACTCAGTCTAACTACTGGCACTGTCATCTGTGCTGCGGGAGCAAAAGGATAGAAATCTGCAGCAGTGCAGAGAAGAAAGAGAGATCCTCTCATCCTTTGCACAGCATTTAACTTTGAGGGTGTGCCTAAACCTGAGAAGCTTTAGCTTCAACTCCTTCAGTTGCTAGCTAACGCCTGGATGCTCCATGCCTTTTATCACCTTGATCCATGTTACCTCTTCTATGGAGAAATACAGAGAAGAGGCTTTTCAGAGATGGGTCCATAATGATTATAGAAGAAATGTTATTTAACTCTGGGTTGCTGTGATGTGTGACCAAAGCTGCACTAAGAAATTCTAATTTGTTAACCACATACAATCCAAAAGGATAACAAAAGCTTTGTTGTTAGCTTGCAAACTCTGGATTGTTTTAAACATGCTTGGTTCACTTGCTTGAACTGTTTGCTCCAAAGGCACCTATCTGTGATGGATTGTCCTCATACTTAGAAAGACATTTTTCTATTGAATATAACAAAGAAGTTAGCCTCACATTTGCAGATAACATTGCTGCATCCCTCCACCTGGATAGAAAACAGATCACAAGACAACATGATGCTAGTCTTAGCCGTACCTGGATTCTGTCTGAACCTGTACTTGACTGAACAGAGAGAAGGCTATGGGTACCAGCCTAAGATGTTTTACTGCCCGCAGCAATGGATAAGATAGCACCCCTCCACAATACACATTGAATATTTAAGCAGGCACTGCATTCTTCCTTCAACTGCACCTGCCTCTCCTGAACTTGAGGACAGCAGGCAGTTTAAGTGTGGCAGGACCAGTTGTGCAATACATCACTTCCTCTTCCAGAACTTACCACTCACCCTATCCTTCCAGAAACAGCTGCCTGACTGCCTCATAGAAGGGCAGCCCTGACTGGCACTGTGATTCCAAGACAGGATCAGAGCTCAGTTCACAGGACAGCAGTGAGCACATTGGTTAGACTTGGTCCAGTCTTGCATAATGCAGGCTGCCAAGTTCATGTCTGGGCCCAATTCAAAGAATGTATTTTTTTTATTTAACAACTTCTAGTATTAACAATATTCCCCTTCATGTATCACTGCCTTGGCATGACAAAGGGGCTTGTGTAGCGTAATGAAGCTATGAGCTATGCCATGCAGGGGCACCCAAGACAGACTGGTCACAGCAGAGAGCTCTGACAAAAGGTGATCTACTAGAAAAGGAAATGGCAACCCACTCCAGGATCCTTGCCATGAAAACTCCATGGACAGTACCAAAGTGGGTGTAGGCTTGGGTGGACTCCAAGGGATGGTGGAGGACAGGAGAGCCTGAAGGAATGTTGTCCGAGGGGTCATGATGGGTCGGGCATGACTTTGCAACTAAACAACAACATTAACAGTATTGATGTTAACATTCAAAGTCCAAAACAGCTTGGGGCCAACTTACTGGATAAATCATCTCCTCCAAGGATATGGAATGGGCTTCCATGGCAGGTGGTTGAAGCCCCATGGGTAAGGGTGTTCAAGTTTATCTGCTGGGACCCAGAGATTATCTTTCTGAGGGAGCCCAGGGCATGGCTCCTTTCTGCTGCGGCACCCCAGCTCTGGAAGGACCTTTGCAGAAAGTTGCCTAGCACCAACACTGCCCCCTTTGCACCCCCGGTGAAGACATTTTCCTAGAAATTCTCCCAGGAATTTAAGTTTCCATCTGTTATAAATTCTGTATTGTATTTTACACCCTTGTCCTTCTGCTAGTTCTCACTTTTCTTTTATACTGTAGTCTTAACTATTTAAATTGTTATATTGCATTGTGTGATTTAGATTGCTGTGAAACACCCAGGAAGCTTCAACTATTGGGATAAAATGTAATAAATGAAATAACAAAGCTCTGCTAAGACAAGTAAGCTTGAATGGAAAAAATGTGCATGTTTTGGGAGGAATAGAAAAGTCATGGGAGATAAGTGGCAGGCACAAACAGGGTTGGCCTCCCTTTCATGCAACACTTTTCCATCTAAAAAATAGTTCCCTGCTTCCTAGTGGCTGGGGTATATCCAGGTTTAAGAAAGTAGTCTATTTGTCTCATGAAATTGGAGCCTTATATTCTTGAACTGGAAAAATGTCATAAAAGTGTGAACAGATTAGAAAGAAGTGACACCTCTTTCATCAAATGTGTTTCCTGGATGAAAATTATAATGGAATTTCCAAAATAACCAACTAGACACTGCAGACTGCAAGGCTGAAGCAGAGATTGTATCTTTGACACTGGAAATAAATTTCCAGTGAGATTCTGTCCTGGATTGATCATAGTACAGGAATAAAAGTGATAAATGGCATTAGAACATGTTTTAGATATTAGAAGAGAAGAATATTTCAAAATTCAAGATTAAAATAATAATCAGCCCAAGCTACATTACATTTTCTCATGCTACCAAACATTTTATATGTAACACCCCCTACGCTCTTTGAGGATTTCTCCATTAGGAAATATGACATAATGCAGTGCAGAAAAGAGTTGTGCAAGAAACCAGTCAACATAAAAGTAGGGCTAATCCAAATATATACAAAGAAATTCGGATATATGGCTTTCTAAAGTGTGCTGTTCTTCAGTGAAAGAGGACTTTTGTGAGTGGGAATGTTTGGAGGGCCAATCCATGCAACCAGTATTTGTTCACATGCCTTTGCCATTTAAAATCAATCTATATTCTATGGTGGAGTCATCTGAATATTTCACAATCAACAGAAGCCACATATTAGTTCACAAGTACTTAATGCATAGGAAAAACATGAAAAGGCAAGCAAGATGGACTTTGACAGAGAAAGATGACCTTATGCTGCAAACTGCAATCTTCAAACACTTATCCACAGCAAAACTGTGGCGTTCTTCACCTGTGTTCACCTCATGCATGGTTATAAGCTGGGTTGTGTGAAATGTGGCATGCATGCAATAGGACAGTCCCAATGAAACCCAATCTGTTTTGTTTATTTAAAAGTCCCTTGGCGATTCCTGCAGGATTTATATACTTAGTGTTTCATCATGTGTACTTCCATGCTTCCATTTTTTTGATTATGCAAAAATATTTCAATTAACAAATCTCACTCACCCATTTATTTTTTTCCAGCACCAAAAGGCTTTTGAGCAGAGAACCCATTAGGGTTCCTTGCCTAATTGCTTATAAATTCCCCATAAATCCATGGTACATAAATTCCAAATGTTGATTGCAGAAGGCCATGGGCAACCTCCTCTGCTCTTTTTGGCTTTCTTGAGTTGCTTGGGTAGCACAGGAATACCACTAGCCAGACAGATTTATTCCCTGGGGGAAATATCATGACAAGAGGTGAAGTGAAGCGGAAACTTTTTTAAAATGAATATCTAAAGGAAACTGAGCATCAACCAGCTGTTCATTTCACTTGGGCTGCTCTCAACTGCCAGATCAGCCTCAGGGGAGCTCTTAATGTTGACTCTAATTTAAAATATCTTTGAGGCTTCTCCAACTGTACTTGGAGTCTTCAGTTCAAAAATTCAGTGCAAAGGACACGTAAGGTCATCTTTC
This sequence comes from Varanus komodoensis, assembly GCF_004798865.1. NCBI lineage: Eukaryota > Metazoa > Chordata > Lepidosauria > Squamata > Varanidae > Varanus > Varanus komodoensis. The sequence goes on along the minus strand of NW_025335941.1, from coordinate 16,795,778 downwards.
TTCTTCAGTCTTGGAACCCTAATCCATAGCAAAGTTGTGGCATTATTATTATTAGCATTAGCATTATTACATTGATGTACTATTTCCACTAGCCCCACTCAGAATAATACAAGGCATAAAAACAATAGCCTGTCTTTAAAACACATTTACAAGCAATGACATGAACAAAACCACAAAACTAACCATTAATCAGTCAAATTAAGCAACAACACAGTCAAATCTCTGCTTAAAGCTAAACGTTTTCACTTGCCAATGGAACCCAACTAAAGAGAAATTCTGAGGGCAGGGAGCTTCACCAAGAAAGCCTTTGTGTGCATTGCCACCAAGCATGCTTGTGAACAGCACACACAGCAAAGGATGCAACAAGTAACAAAGGAGTTGCTCGTTATGGGTGAAACATTTTTGAATGGGAGAAAGGTCACTGCTTATAAAAATGTGACTAGTAGGGTACTTTGGGGAAACAACGGAATTGGCCTGTTACAAAAGAACTTGGCTCATGAACAAAAGGTATGATGCCAAATTTCCCACACCTGTCCCAGCAAACGCTGCTGCCCATTCATTAGCCATGCATCTGCATCACTTGCTCCCTCTCTGGCCACCAAGAAATGCCCACTGGCAAAGGTTTGGGAATGCCTTCTTCCTCTATAACTTTTCAGCAACAACTGGCCTTTTCCAGTGGGTCTCTGCCCCTTATCACCAGCCATCAAACATACAGATACAGGAAATATCAACCAGCAGTAGTTTCAAAGTGCAGGATCTCTGTAAGGATATCTTTGCAACCTGTTCAGAAACTTCATCAGCTTCAGCCAGACAGATTTGCACAAGTTTTGCACGTGCAGGTGCAAGTTCAGAACTAACTACCCAGTGAAATACAGTATTACATGTCACCAAAGTGACAAAGACTGGGCTGCTCAGTTTGCTCACTATCTAGGTGTTAGGGATAAATGGACAAATTCAAGGCACTTTCATATTATCATTCTTATTAATATTTATTTATATGATGATCATTCCTAGAGAATGGGACTCTAGACTTCTCACAACATTAAAATGTATCCATTTTAACATCTAAGGTATACAAGCATTAAAAATATAATTAAATCAATTACATAGTAAAATGCCCTGCTCTCCCTTCACATCATTCTTCATCTTTAAATTGGACTTGGGCTCAAACAGAGAATGTGTTCGAATAAAGGACTGCATTCTGGCAGCCCTCTGTAAAGCTGGAAACATGGCCACACATGTCAGAACCATTTTTACTAAAAAGTCTAGCTAGTAAATGTTTCTCATAATATGATAGGTGCTCCCATAATATGTTTAGGTACTAAAATGGGGCAGTGGGTGGGAGGAGGTTATCTGAATCCAGGTGGCTTTGGTCAACTCCCATCAGGCCTAGCCAGCCTAGCCAATGTTCAGGAATGAGGGAGTTAGAGTACAACAATGTCTAGAAGGAAGGACATGTGTTCAGTCTGTCCTCACTTAGTGGCAGACTAACTATGCCATTCAAACAGGAAGGGCTCCACGGTGGCTTAACTGTGTAGCATGCTCCAGGAATGAAGCAAGCAGCCAAAAAGATACTGACGTACAAGGCTCCTATTGCCAGGAACTTAGCAGGAGAAGAAGCATTTCAGCTTTTTAAAATGGGTGAAAAGCATCCTGGAAAGCCAGGAAATCACTGTGAAGCTAATAACCAGAGGAACACAGTGTGTCCATCTGGAAATCCCAGTGGGCTGGAAATCCTTTGGGCTTCAGTTCCCCATCCCTGGATGCTTGGTGAGATCCAGCTGCAGGGCAGGCATTATGTTCTTGGGGGTTAGGAGTGAAGATAATATCAGTGTTTCATTTACATAGTATAAGACATGAAGCAGCAGAAAGAAACAGCCTTGGCTGGATTAAGAAAGGCAAGTGAGATTGCCTGGGACAGGGAAAGAAAGAAGACTGATGTATTCAGGAGTACAGATTTAGATTCGGGGGAGTTTGCAATGTTCAGCTTTGTCAAATTGCACATTACTTTTAATATGTAATAGACAGCTATGTCAATGCCTTTTACTTGCTCAACAATAACTACAGGGGAACAACTTTGATTGGGATCCTAGCATGGGGAATGGGTGGGTAGAGGCAGCTTTAATCCTTTGTGTTACTGTCTAGTGCATGGGCAGCAGGAGTCAAGGCAGATGCACAATTACCCAGGCAACAAGACCCAAGCAAAGACAGGGTCTAAACATAGGCGAAAGTCCAATAGAGAAATCAGAGGCAGACACAGGAAACAGGCTAAAGTCAGGAACTTATAACAGGACAAGACAAGGATGAGGTCACAAAGAGACCAAGGGTAAAGAACCAGAAAGACAAACAGAACAGGGAGCAGGTGCCTGAAGCAGAATAGCCAGGCAGGATTCAGGCAGCAGGGTGTGGCAAGGAAGGAAGGAAGGAAGGAAGGAAGGAAGGAAGGAAGGAAGGAAGGAAGGAAGGGGGCAGGGCAGGGCAGGGCAGGGCAGGGCAGGGCAAGATTCAGGAAATTATGCACACAATAGCAAACAGGAGACTTGTGTTGCAGATGCAGCTTCTGGAGGGAAGACCTTGCTCTGTTATAGCTCTTCCTCCAGGGCTGCCAGCTGGTGCACATCAAGACCCTGTGAGTTCTGTCAGGGTCTGGGACCAATCCTGCAACTACCAGGGTGGTGTTCTGACTCTTGACCAGCGCATGGAGTCCTGGATCCTGACACTTTGCCACTGGATCAGTGGGGCTACATGGGTATGCCTGCAACTAGCATAGGGAATAAAACTCCCATTCAGGCAATAAATGTACATTTCTTAAGTACTGGCAAACTCTACTTTACTTGGAAGTTCTAGGCCTGAGTGATTAAATGCTCAAGACAGCCTACAAATGGGGAAATGCACACTCTTCCTATCCAATTTGGACAACTGTGGAAACAGGTGTTGCATCTTTAAATGTGACATGATGCCATATTTGTAGGGTTCAGTATCTGCTGATTCAGGATCTTATTATTGCTTTTGGCCATTGCTGCATTTGGTGTGCTTTATAAGGTTTTCTTTTCTAGCAACAAAGCAAGTAACCAAATAAAATAAAATTTAACTTGCCATAGAGACTCATGCAAGATATTTTATATGCCCTTACCTAAGAAGAATTAAATGTAGTTCTCAGAAATGAAGCACAACAGGCTAACTTTTAAACTTTGGTGCTCTAAGTGAAACTTGTAAAAAGTAGATGGAATAATTGAAGATCAAATGGAAATGGATGATGGCTCACTTAAAATCTAGTACTCACTGGGATCATATACCTCTGTCTGGGCTGTACCACAAAGACTGCAAGTGTCTCACACCTACACACACAAACGCCATATAGAAACTTAATTATCAGGGATAGAATCCTTGTGCTTGACATCTAGTTTTCCATTTGCATGACTTTTGTTTGGAGAAGCAGTCAGTAATGTGAGCCACCCCAAAAATGGTGCAGTCCAAGTGCAGCTTTAGCACTTCTGTGAGCAGTGGCCAAATTCTGTGATGAGAGCAGAAGAAACCATGATCACTAGAAGTGCCAGCAGATGATGGGAACTGACAGCACAGGAAGAAATTGCCCCAGCATGAGCACTTGGTGTACACAAACTGGGACTGATGCCAGGTGCCATGCCATTCCTTTTCTCTTTTTTAGAACATTCACAACCTTGGGCAGTTTGATCAGAAGTACTCCAAGGAAATGAAGAAGGTGGATACACTTGAAACTTCACTGGATATTCCACGGGGCACTATGAATACATGGCCAGCCCAGCTGTATTTTTTTAAGGAGACAAGATAAGCCAGAGGATGTTGGGAGGAGAATTTATGATTCTAGTACTGATTATGGGAGAAGGGGAGAAAAAATAGGGTGCAACTTGTCAAGGACCTGCTCAAACCTAGCCAAACTATTAGTGAAAATTATGCCTAAAATATTGTTTGAGTTTTAATTGAAGAGTGACCTTTCATTTGGTCTACCTAGTTTTCATTTTGGTGTCTGAAATATCGCATTTCATGGAATTAGCACGAGGAAAGTGTTAATGCACAATTAAGATAATCTAGATCACTGATACCATGTTCTGAAATATCACACTTCCTTGCACTGTTCCTCTCACCCAAAAAACTTGCCAAACCAATAGTACTTCCTGAGAAGTACAAAAGAATAGATGGAGTTGTGATTTCTTCTAATGATGTCCTTCCAAAACTGCTTAGGTTTCCCCTCAGCTGTATTGTGATATATAAATGTCTACTCTGAATATGGGGTGAGGCAGGTTGCTTGGTGCAAAAGAAGTGAAATAAAATTATTGATGCCCATTTGGATGAGAAACTAGCATTAATTGTTTCCCACTTAATATTTTTGCACCTATTCTCAAAAAAATTCTTTGTGTGACAACCTGCTATTGGGAATGTTCCTGGTGTATCTCAAGTTCAATAATACCCTGTTAAAATTTTGTGGAATGAAAATAGCCAAAGAAAGATGTGTTTTTTCTCCTCCCAGGAAGATTGAGAATGGTTGGCAGATGTGATATGCACTGGCACAATACAAGTGATTTTTTTTTCTTACCAATTTCACAACAAAAATGTATATTTGCGCAGTAAATTTTCTAATTACTCTTGTTAGAATCTCATATGGGATAGGCAAGAAGGAGAACATAAATTATTCTGAAGGGATGAAAAACAAGATGATGTCTTTGCTCCATTTGCAAACAAAAACAAATCTAAAGGAAAAACTTCAGGCAACAACAACAAAAAATAGTTTCCACTCCTTAAATGATAAAGTGACTGACAAACTTTCCATTGATCTGTTTAGTGTGCCAGAATGGGGGGGGGGGGGTTGCGAAGGCATGTGTCTATTTGGCACACTAGAAAAAAACTTTCCTTTCTTCTCCAACCCCCCCGCCCACCCTCCAAATATTCTGCAAGATGGGTGAATCATAAATGCACTCCTTTGAAGAAAATTCTACTAAAGTTATGTCACTTGCGATGCACTGACTTGTCATCCTCAGAAAATGGGAATAAAGAAGATGCCCATTTTTTTCTCTGCATTTAAAGAAATCATTGGGCAGAAGAGAAATGCAGCTAAGTACAGTACCAGATGGCTAGAGTCAGCCCTTTATTCTCTGTCCATATGACCAAAAGTATTCAGGCCAAGATTCTTTTGGCTCAGGTCTGAGGTACAGGTCACTATTGCAAGAGTTTAGCTCATGGTAGGCAATCTGGTGCCTTCCAGATCTTTTGAAATACAATTCCCACAATCCCTTACCATTAGCCAAAGTGTTTGTATTTGATGAGGGATATATTCTTGAGTGCCTCTGTTTGCCTATTCCTGGTCTAGACAGCTGTGTGGTACAGATGAAAAGAAGAGCTGGTCCAGTTTGTAAGTAACATTGGCAAAGGCATTTTGGAGAATGATTCATGGGAGAACCTGGTCCTCCATTCTAGATAAGTTCTTAGAATAGCTTTGGCTATACATTTGCCTTGGTGTTATATGCATGCCCACTAAGTGTAGAAATGAATAGAAAAATAAGTGAGCCCCACTTACACCATTAGTTAGCAAGGCTGGGGGGCAAAGGATGGCACCATGATGGATGCAAAAAGAGATGATGAGAGAGTTTATACATAAAAGGAAACTCCATAGGAAATGGCACTGGGGCAAGTAGACAAAAGGGTATACTGGAAGAAGGAAGCTCGTGGCAAAAGGATTCTTCACAAGGCTAAGGCTGATTATGAGCTGAGACTTGCAAATAATAGCAGAAGCAACAAAAATGACTTATATAAACATGTTAATAGCAAGAGTAAGGGGAGACAGGCAGTGGGGTCACTTAAGGAGGAAGGGAATTCAGTGACTGATGTGAGACAACAGTCACAGATGCCAAATGATAATTTTGCCTCTGTGTTTTCCCCAAAGCAGGATGGGTAATCTATGGGGGGAGGGTGGATGAGGCTGGGGAATTAGGGACATGGATTAGAGTCACCTCCCTAGAAATTGAGAAGCTCCTCAGGGCGCTGGATGTTACAAAGGCATCAGGCCCTGATGAGTTACACCCAAGGATACTTCAGGAGTTGGTGGGGGTACTCGTTCACCTGTGTGCCTCCATTTTTGAGGCCTCATGGAGAACAGTTGAGGTTCCAGAGGACTGGCGGGAGGCATCAGTGGTCCCAATCTTCAAAAAGGGTACTAGAGAGGACATGGGGAATTACAGACTGGTTACCCTTACACTCATTTTGGGAAAGGCAATGGAAAGACTCATAATAAGGGGAGATCTAGTAAGCCTAGATAGGGAGGGAAGGTTGGCAGCCACACAAGATGGCTTCTGCAAGAATGGGTCCTGCTAGATGAACCGTGTGGAATTCTATGACAACGATTCAAGGTAGCTGGACAGAGAAGACATGAAGGATGTTGTTTACCTGGATTTCAGCAAGGCCTTTGACAAAGTGCCCCATGATATCCTGTGGAGAAATTGAAGAGTTTGGGGATAATCCAATGCACTGTCAAGTGAATTAGGGCATGGTTGACAGACCAAAAACAGAGGGTAACTATTAGTGGGTAATCATCAGGATGGCAGCCGGTGGGAAGCAGTGTCCCCCAAGGCTCTGCCCTGGGAACAATCATGTTCAATCTTTTCACCAATGACCTGGAAGAGGGAGTGACAGCTGATCATATTTGCAAATGATACTAAAATGGGGCTGTGGTGGCAGGTACTCTAGATCCAGAAAGATCTGGACAGACTATGGAGGTGGGCAGGGGACCACAGGATGGCATTCAATGTGGATAAGTGCACAGTCTTACACTTGGGGCATAGGAATGGTTGTTATAAGTACAGGTTAGGGGACAAGAGGCTGGAGAGCAGCATTTGTAAAAGAGATCTCGGGGTACTGGTCAACTGAAGGTTAAACATGAGTCAGCAGTGTGACACAGCAGCCAACAGAGTGAACCCCACCCTGGGATGCATAGTTAGAAGCATGGTTTCTAGATTGAGAGAGGTATTACTGCCACTCTGTACTACACTGGTGCACCCACAACTGGAGTATTGTGTTCATTTCTGAGCTCCACATCACAGGAAGGATATAGCCAGGTTGGAATCAGTCAGCATAGGGCCACAAGGATGATGGCTGGATTGCAGAGGAAGCTGTATGAGGTGAGACTGAGGGAACCGGGTCTTTTCAGCCTGGAGAAGGGGAGAGTCCAAGGGAATCTGTTGGTTACATATAGGTATGTGAGGGGATGTCCTGTGGAGGTGGGTCAAGAACTGTTTTCCCCTGCAGGGGAGGATAGAACACATTCTAAAGGAGCAAAGCTCAGGGAACCAAGGTTCATTTTGGAGGCCAGTAAGTAGTTCCTGACAGTTAGGACACCGAGGGTATGGAATGGGCTTCCATAGGAGGTGGTTGAAGCCCTGTTGGTGAGGGTGTTCAAGGATAGGCTGGACATGCACATGGTGGGCAGGTTGTGAGCGGAGTCGGCTGGAGCTGGGGAGTCAGACTAGAAGGCCCAGGAAGCCCCTTCTGACTTGCTCTGTTTCTATGTTTCTATATTTCTTTCCAGTCTCCACTCAGCCATAAAACTCATTCTTTGGTCCTGTCATTCACTCTTGGATCAACCTACCCCACAAGGTTATTTTGTAAGAATAAAATGGAACTATGCAAGCTAGCTTGGGTTCCTCACAAAAGCAAAAGGTAGGATATAAATGCCATAAGATTATGCTAATGATGATGTTCTTTTGGGATAAAGCCCTGATGTCACAGACAGCAGAAAACTACATTGGCTTCTATTGAAAGAAATGGAAAAATGAAACAAAAATGTAATGAGTCCTATTTCAATAAATGAAAGAAAAGCAGAAAAAATATTTTAAAATAAAAACATAGAACTAAGAAAAAACGAGGAAAAAGTTCTTCCACAGCCATTATACAAACTTTATCACTGAAACTAAGTTTCTAGACCTGTTTGATTGAAACCATTCTGCTGGTTTAACCTTAAATCGAGGCCCCACATCAAACTGCCACTTCCAAGTAAAATTAAGTATTGGACAAAATACAGCCATCTTTGTAAAAATGAGTACCACATTCTTTTCTTTTATATTGTTAGAAGGCAAAAGTGCATACCTGGATTTAATTAACATGTGTGAATGTAATAACAACATGATTCCAGGAAATTATATAGTTTGCAGCCAATTGGATCAAAAGTTTTCTGTTTAGAAAAAAGAGTTTGATTTTGTCCCTAGAACTGCTTAAAGACAAGATCTGGGAATCACAAATAGCTTTCAGACCCACAGCTGCTCCCAAGAAACCCATCTGTACCTGCTACAATTGTTGTGTATTTTAGAATACAACCAAACTTTGCATTCAAGTCCCAGGTCAAATGTATGATTCATGTCTAACATCTGTATTTCCACAAAAAGTGTTAATGGAGCTCCAGTTAAGTATCATGTAGTTCCGTCTCTGGATACCTTTAATGTTTAAAGATGCAGTCCTATCAATCATAGTCTTGACAATCAGAAGCCTCCAAATTCAGAGGTTTCCAATCATCCCATGCAAGGTTGAAACAGTAGCAGAGGAAATCTTTGCCTCCTCATTTTCCTCCTATGCAGGTTTTTTTTTTTTTTTTCCCCGCTAGATTGGTATTTTCACTTCAGATAGCCTGTGGCCCCTTAGACCATGCCTAGGGTCCAGGGATTGCTCCCTAAACCATTTAGCTTGGAATAAGGCTAGCAGGATGATTGTCTTCTCACATAGGGACCTGCCTGTTATTTTGTTGTCTTAGAGGAAGGCCCTCTTCTCCACACCTCCAGCATCAGAGGCAATATTGGGGGGCACGTGAGGCTTCTTAGTGGCCACTACCGGGCTTAGGAGCTCCTGGGAAAGGAAGTTCAGCCACCTTTCTTGCTACTATCCTTCTGCTAGCAAGCAAAGGCATCTTCATCCAAGCAGGCCTTTCAAATGTAAAGTGTTCTGCTGGATTTGGTAGCATTTTTATTATTGAATGATTTTATTTTTAACTGTAGATTTAATTCATTTGTTTTGAGCTTGCTTTAACAGTGCCTTTATTTGCATTTTTAAGGATTGTCAGCTGCCTTGGGTGCCATTTCCTTGGTAGAAAGAAAAGGTATAAATCACTAACATTAATTAAATTAATAGTTGTAGACTTTTTAATAACTATTTTTGGTTTTTAAATAACTTTTGCGCCATGCACCACTGCTATGTTTTGTTTTAATTAATTTATGTGGACAAGAACAACCAACATCCACTGGAAAGGAAATACTCCATTTTGGCTATTTGGCTGTCAGCAAACTATATTTTTAAAAGTTAGTATTCAGAACTCTTGAAATAAAAGTGAAAGTGTGAGATTTGCATGTCCAGTAAGGCTAAGAATTTATGTAGTTTATTGCAATTATTTTTATGCCACCTTTCAGGAGAAACACCCCCCATTCATATAAATATGATGCTTTATATATTGAATAAGAGAATTTGTCATGGGATGTGGTTTTACCTCATGAATATTCAAAAGTTCTGAACTGAAGAAAACAACTGATTTGGTTTCCTTAAGTTTTTGGAAAATGAAACCAGATGCTTCTCAAATTGAAAAATGCCCTTTCTGGCTTTCACTGTTATTCCAAAACTGTACATAGATTATTGCTTTTTTTATTGCTTAAACTTATATTATTGTGGGCTGGGTGTAGCAGATTTAGAATGGGATGTCTTCATAGTCCAGTAAAAAGTCACCTACATTTAATTTTGTCCCATCTGCATTTCTCCCTTGTGCCTGTCTAGTGTGGATGATCCTGTTGCACCTGTGAGAGTTAATCTTTCACACTGCCTCATGACCTCATGTGCTCTCATGAAGATTAATAAAGAAGCAGAATTGGATTACGTCAAACTTGAAATGTAAGTGCTTGAAAACCACAAATAAACTGAAAAAAAGTCAAGTTAAACCCCAATAACCAGAGTCAACTGCATGATATTTCATTAAGCATCCATTTTGTTTTAGTTTGTTTTATTTTTCAACTGTGGTGAGAAAAAAAAAAGACCGTAGTGGTGGCTATGGCCATAAACTGAAGTCATGAAGAATAATTACCTCCTTTTGCTTTTTAGGATACTTTTTAAGACAAGGGGCGTCATCCTACAATCTGAAATGTTTAAAAGATGCGTAGCCAACCATTGTTGTTTAATAGTTGCAAGCCTTTGGACTGTATTCAGTCCCGAATTACATAAGAACTGGCGTAAGCACTTTGTGATAGAAATATCCTTTCAATCTAAATCACAGTTTGCCTAATTCCAATTTTTTTGTGAAGCATGCTTGCTGTAACATATTGTTTCATTTTCTAAATGCATCCAGATGTGATGGGATCCAGTCCTATCTACCACCCCTGCTGCTTGTAGAAACAGCACCCTCTGCAGAACTAGAGGGAAAAACACATTTGGTACATAGCAAAAGAGCAAGTGATTCTGGATAGGCAACCCAAATGACAGAAGTATAGATGACTTTGTAGTCTGACAGTCCATGGCAAAAATCCAGAGGGCTCTGGCCAAGGACAGGAAGGCTTGAGTCACACATCTGGGAATGGGAGAGAGTAAAGTAGCTAATGAAAGAGGAATTGCCTCACCCCAATGAAACCAAATGAAAACTGTCATTAGCATAATATTTGCATATAAGTAAATGTGTAGATATCAGTGCAGATTTTAAAAAATAAGAAAGGTGCAAGAATAGGCCCCTGTCATGTGTCCTCTATATAACATTTACAGCAAGCAATTCATGAGCCTCCTCATATGGCCATCTATCAAGGCCATCTATCAAGACCTAGCTTGCCTCTTGCCTCTTTGATAACACTTTCTCCTCTTTCCTCTGACTTCTTGTGGCACTTATATCAGTTTTACAGTTTCCTGGGGCTGACTGTTTGTTTCTTTGGGGAGTAACCTTCCTCCTTTGTGCATTTTAGGAAATCCCATTTAAGAAAGCTTGTGAGTATGCTAGCTGGAGCACACCTTTTAATTTTTTCCCTGATATTCCAGCACTATGTAACCTTCCAATAACCCAACATTAAGCAGTTCAGGAGAAATGCAAGTTAACTTGGAAGCTGTTCCTTTGACTACCCAAACAATCTCACATCAAACACAAACAGGAAAAAATATAGCCACTGCCAGAAAAAAATTGCGGCCCCTACCATCTTTCTTCTGCCACAAATCTCTGGAATAATTAAACTTTTGGCACACTGAAGATTAAATAAAAATGGAACCTAAAATTATTTGGAAGAAAAGTACAATAAAATACAAAAATATTTTCTTTTTATTTAGTTTTAAAGAAGGGCAGTGATATCAGGGGTCCTCAGAATATATTATGTGTATCCTCCCAAATTTGGAGATGGCCCCAGATGTAGTTGTGATAATGTAAGGGACTGAATCCATTGTTTTAGTTCCAAAGGCTCTAAAGGCCTTTAGTTCCAAGGCTCACCCAAGATCCACTCTCTTCAATATACCCTTGTTTGTCCTCTCCCAACATCAATGTTCCAATGTTGTAGCAAGCCCTGAGAAGCTGCCTAGAGACCTGGAAGTGGACATCAAACACTGGCTAGCATCCTTGGACAGAGAGATGCATGCTCTCCTATGACCCCGGGATACTCTACCAGGGCAGCAGGACTGCAGCCCTGAATAACCTTTTGTGCAGTTTACATAACACTTATATTGATCTAGATATATGAATGCCTTCTTGTGATTCTGTTGTCTTTGGGGGAAAGGGGAATTAAGTCATTAACAATTCTTTCCAGAGACATTTAATTTGTTGCTGTCACATGCTCAATTAGGAATCTATATATTTCAATTATGAGCATTATTTAGAAAGGCTATTGTTTTAATGAAGCTCCATACCGCTTTTCAAGTTTCCTTATTAGCTCATAATGTTTGAACTTCTTTCCAGCCCTTTAACAGACATATGACACTCTTAATGTTGCTTTCTTCATGTGAGAATCTCTGGGTGGTTTGTTTCTCTCTGTTGGTTTGTCCTGCCGCAAAATATGGTGAAAATTGATTAATAAGACAGCATTGTAGAAAATTGTGCAACCCAGACAAGCTGCGGTTATGCTCTGGAAATTTATTGCCTAAGAAATGTCTTGAGATGAGTTTAATAACAACAGATGCCAAACTGGCTCTAAGAAAAACAGAAAAGCAGAAACAAGGGATCAGTCAGAGTCTAAAGTAATTCACATGTTCTGCTTTGAATACAGTAAACTTTAACCTCATTGATTTGCATGGCAAGATGCTGCCTAAAGACAAAGTGGCTGCCTACCATACTCCACATGGAGTATGGCCAGGAAGAAGACCACAGAAGGTGACCAAGCCTACAGTCTATTTTATTTCATAACTGGTGGTGGAGTAGAGTCCTCCAGCACACTTGAGGACACCGGGCTAACTTCGAGTTCAGGCTAAATGGTGAAGGTCAGAATAAATAGCTTAGGATTGCATCCAGTGTGACTGCCCACAACTCTCACACTCTGTGGATTATGGGTATCCAATAGATGGTGAGAGGAGCGCCTCCATGCTTCCTTTGCCCTCAAAAAATTTATACAGCTAATTTTGACCCACTGAATAGTCTCTCCTCCTCACAAGGAGAGACATTAGCAACCTACAGTAGTGGTCACAAGGAGGAGAGGCTGAAGTACCACTGGGCTTCTTCCTGGAATGACAGTGCCTCTTTCTCCTCCTCCCCACCTGCTGAAACATGCCAGTTCTGAAGATGGCCTTCCATATTCAGATCCAGCACAGAAGGAAATTGGTTGCCTGTGAGGCCAGAAGGATTGCTGTCCAAGGTCAGAGTGTTTTCTGCGTCAGAACTGGGGGGCTCCATTATATTCCATAATGTCTCATTCAGTGTCAAGAGCCTACAGAATTGTTTTCTTGGTGGTACAGGCCAGGCTTGAAATAAAGGGAAATAGTTGGGGACTGAAGGAGAAATGGTGGGAGCAGGGCTAGTATCAATGCCCCTTTTGTTTTAGGATTTATTTAATGGTAAGGTCAACCTTATATCAAGAATGTATTATTCTGAAGGAACATCATATTAAACTATTAAATAAGCATGTTATATTGTATAGGCATGTGCATACACACACACACACACACACACACACATAAATGATATGGGAGCCTTGTGCCTTTTAGATTCCTCATAAAATGATCATTTTCTCTTTACAGAGCATGGCAAATGACTGGTGGTCTTATTCTTCATTCTTTATTGTTACTATGAATTTACTATTCAGGAATCTGAGATGGAAGAGGAAATGTATATCAAGATCATTAACATTTTAGATTCAAATTTTCAAAAAGAGCAAAATTTAGAAACTTTGCAAAATTTGAACAATAAAAATTTATTTGATGTTGGATATTTTTCTACTGAGAAAAGATTGTTGCAGGGCCACTACTACAGACTGCTAATGACTGCTGTGTGATTTTTAAACTGTTCTTGAACAGATTTAATATTAACTGAAAATGAAATTAAACCCACATTCTAGAGGCATAAATTATATTGCATGAAAGGAATCAAGACACATCCCAGATAACATGTGGATTGTCTAACTGGAAGTAGCTGTTGGAGCCCCTTCCAGGTGCAGTGAAGGATAGTTCCAAATTTCCATCACTGAGTGTAATCCTTGATTTAAAAAATTGCATATCCCCTGAGAGAAGAGAAATGTTTCAGTAAACTCGCACTGTATGAAGGATCAGCAAGACATGCCATCATGCTTTGCTTAAGATGTTCCAACAGTAATTAGGAATATTACCAAATACTAACTCTGTAAAAAGGAGTTTGCCAAAATACAGGTAGTTGGAAAAGACAAAATGAATATAACATCTGAATATGTTGTTATAGATATCATGTTGCCAAGACAGATTTTAAGTCACAAAAGTATCCAATCTCTGAATGGCGGAAATACAGCAACCAAGAACCTTCTGAAATGAGGACCATGACCAAAGTTTGGTTGCTACCATCAGTGATTACAGTAGGACTGGAGGGCTTCTGTGCTCAGTAAAGAAGCCCTTTTTAGTATAAATTGCATATTTTACTGTTGGCATGATGCTAAAATCAAATCATCAGTTCATCCTTTATACTTGAAAAATTGTTTCCTGCTTTTGAGAGAGAGAGAAAGAGAGATGCAGTGGGAGCTGGAGCAGCTCAGTGTAAGTCAAAGTCCTTTCATTTCGTGCAAGATATCTGCCACTGATATCTTGGATATTTCACATGCAGTCATTCTCCTGAATGTGTGTGGGATTAAAATGCAGGTTCAAAGTTTGGCATGCTGGTCCCAGCTCTAGGTTCCCCCATGTGTCTGTCCCCAGGCGCACTGCGGTAAGGTGATCTGAAGGGCTGCTGCACCCATTTGCTTGAACAGGAATAGGATGCTCAGTGCAGGCCAGAATCCTAATAAGGAAAGGTCCTTGATCACACAACATATTCTTCACCTGTATGAGCTAAATCCAAGAACTCTGGTACATGAACTCATGAACTTTGTACATGGACAATGTCTGCAGGATGGTAGTAGGACCAGCCTGTGTTGTCCCCTTGCCAGAGATGCTGATAGCCCAGGATAGTCTCCACTTGAATATGAATATCTAATCAATACACTGCTGTAGTGGTAGCTGCTGAAGTGAGGCATTCATCAAGACAATCCTCATAAGCACAGCCCCCAAGGTGTGTCCAAAAATTCAGATAGCTCTGTTGATTCATTTCACTACTGCACAAACAGTTAAATTATGAAGCAACTTTAGTACTGCTTTTATCTGAACTTTGCCTTAGCACCTGGTGAGCAGAGGGCCCATTTGTAGTCAGATCAGATAAACCAGCGAGGTCACCACTCTGAATATGCCCTTCTGAACATAAGGACAGACACAGCCTTTCACCATCTGCCCCCATGCAACACCAGAGAAGAAGAATTCTAGCAGAGGCTGGTGCAACTGGTGCCCCAACGCTTCAGCCACATTCAGTGAGCCATGTTTTGTGGACTCTCCAAGACTTCATAAAAAAGAGGGAATGCATTGCTTTAAAAAAGACAGACGAGGACACCAGTTTGCATAATATTAATGTGTGTGTGTGTGCGCGTGCGTGCAAGTTTGGAAATTGTATAGCGAAGTAGAAAGAAGATATATCTCATCATTGTGGGGAAGGTTGACTAGGTGGCCTTTACCCTGGTCTGTGTGCTGCTGTCCAGGTACTAACTTGGCGAATGGGGCGGCATAGAAATTTTTAAATAAATAAATAAAACTCTTGATGGGCTGGTCAAGGATCCTCCCTGATCTATCTCCTTATGGCTTCCTTATTTTGATACCGAAAACAGGAGAACTTCTAATAGGGGTTTGTCCTCTGCCAATTGCCTTAAATGTAGGGCATACCTCTATAAAGAATGCTACTTGGGTACTCTGTGAGCAGGTCACAAGTTCTACATACATCTCCTGTCATGGTTTATTACCATTCCCCATCATTTCTTCATTAATGAATGTCCCAGAAAAGTTGCAACTCACTTTCCATTCTGGATCTGCTTCTTGAGAGAAAGATGTTTCCATGAACAACAGACCTTGTACCTTAGGCTCAAGACTGTTGCTTTAATACTTTCTGATTTTGTGAAAGGGAGAATAACCCACTGTCACACCTTCCACTGTTATCAGATAAAATTCCCAGCAATACAAAGTAGCTAAGAGCCAAGAAACAGCACTGAACTGGGGCCAGAGGAAAGAATGAAATCCAATTCAAATAAGCATCTGAGCCAAAAGTAGCAATCCATGAAGTTCAAGGCCAACAGGCAGAACCCAAGTTATTATCAAAAGCAAACTGAGTCAGGATTAGGCCATGGCTATGATGGAGTGCCAGGTAGATGAAGAGAAAGCCAGGGCCAAACACACAATATGAGAGGTAGCCAACTTGCATCATGACAAAATGAGAATACCCTGGAAATCAGGATGTCATGGGAGGAACATAAAGAGAAAGGGTAAATTGGCTGAATAAAGAAGTACAGGAGACCAAAAGTGAGGCAGCAGATCCTAGGAGGCTCCCAGGCATGACAAAGGACAGACTCCTCAGACAGGAACAGTCAATACAGAAGATCCAGCTCTGGAACTAAACCAGCTGAGAGTGAATCCAGGTCTGGTCTCCATGGTGGGCTTTTAGAGATGACTAATTGGGTTGAATGCATACTTAGAGTACACTAAAAAGCCCTACTGATTTCAACAGTTTTAATTTAAATATGACCAAACCCCAACCCAACTCATTCTCTCCTGCATACTAAGTCCCATGGTCACTATAATGAAAAAAATGTGAGGATTTTGGAAAGTTATTGCAATTTTTGAGCTATGGAATTAGCAGGTACTGTGTGCCCTCTCTCCCTCCTTCCCTCTTCTTACTGGGACATTCTGCCCAGCTTGGTGTGGGTTCCCCCTGTATGCTGCACAATCGCTCACCCCATTCGGCAGGGACCCTTTCTGCAGCATTTTAAAGGGGTGGAAGGGCTGCCAAGGAGAATGCAGGAAATACCAGTTTGGCAAACACAATTGCAGACATGCCTAAATTTGCACCAAACTCATGTAGTTATTCTAAAACTGTCGTGTTGCTGTATATACCCAATATCTTTCTCACTCTTTGTGGACAATAACATTACTATAAATTACATTTATGAAATATTTACCTCCAAATAGTAGACATAAAATAACTAGTAAGCAAACAACCTTCTCAACAACCTGGCAAACTGGTGACCACTGGCTTCTGAAGAACTTCCCAAAGATGGCACTTTCTTTACAGTATTTTTGATGCCTAGTGAAGACCTCTTGATTCACTCGTAATATTTTGTTTTAATGGATTTATTTTCATTAAATAAATGTCATATTTTATTTTTAACCAAGATTTTGTTTTAATCTGTACTTTGGTTTGGCTAGCCAAACATCATTTTCAGTGGAATTCTGTAAACACATACATCATGTTTTTAATATTGTGTTGCCTTGCACTCTAAGGTACCAAAAGAATATCTGCTGATGGGTGGCCGTATAAATGTAATAAAGAAATGTATAAAGCCTTCAGCTGAGTTGTGTGTGTTGACTTTTGTATTGTCAGTCTAGAATATTCCCATGTGATGGTGGAATAATGAATGTATATGCTATTAAAATCTTATTTTACTTTGGGATTATTTCCTGCCCATTGCTTGATTTTCAGTTTGGTTTTGTTTTGTTTTGTTTTTTTTAAGGCTAACTATTTGCTCTGGGCTTCTGTGCATATTTTTCCCCCTTACATCTTCATGAACCAGGTCTAGAAAGGCTAAATTGATATTCACTCCTATGATAGCTCCCATTAGTAGGAGAGAGATCTATCCAACCATTACCAGAGAAGGAGAAAGCGGGAGTGTAGATATTTTGCGGCTGTCAACAATCATTATATGAATTTCAAAATAGTGTTACATAATATCATGAAGGCCATATTCAACCATTAGAATCACATGAACATCTTGAAAACAGAATTTGGCTGTAAAATTTGTTTCTAATATAGACAGCATGTTCTAGACTCAGGACTGAGGACCACTAAGTAAATACAGTTATTTTGTTTGGTTGCAGGAACTCCATGTTACCATACTTCTTGGATTTTTTCCCCTTTAGTTGACATTGGAAACTGACAGCTTCACTTTCTTATTTTCCAACAGACAGCTTCACTTTTTTATTTTCATTTTGAAAGCCCATTTACTTAAGAATAGATTCAAAGGTACATTTTTATTTGCTTTTTAATTTCATAGCAATTTCCAATTATATACTTTTTGAAGTGACAAATGTACTTCAAAATACATTTTTGGCTTTCACTGGCTGACACAATGTACAAATAGTTGTTTAGGGGAAATGACACACTGAAGTTGTATAACTGCATTGGCTTCTTTTTCCCTTTCCCCCCTTCTTTTTTAAGAATGTATTGAGATTGAAGCAATAATATAAACAAGTTCTAGTTTTCCATCAGTTACGCAAAGGAGTCATGCTGCTTTATATTTGTTTCCCCCTCCATGCTCACTTAACTTATCAGAAAATAATTTAATAATCCCTTAAATAGATTCATCCTTTTATCCCTAATTTATAACAGCCTCTCTCAAACTGGTGTCCTCCAGATGTTTTAGACTACAATTCCCATAATACCCAGGCAACATTGTCCAACACATCTGCAGGAGACCAAGCTAGAGAAAGCTGATTTAAGTGACCTTTGCAAATTGTGGTAAACCTGGCACATGTGGAACGAAATGCAGTTTCCATCTACATTGTCTTAAAAATCTGACTGTTGGAAGAGTTTGGTGCCATTCATATAAGTATTAATTCTATAAACAGGTTGCACTTGGTGTTTGGTTGCCATTAATTTCTTGAACATTCCTCCTAGTTTATTGGATGCTCTTCTCCTGAAAATGAGTCTAAACAATGGAAAAAATACACATCATATTATTATGTAAGAGTAGCTAAAATAGGATAATCTGGATTCATAAATCATGATATTGGCAAATAGCTATTACTGACTCATTTGGAAGGTTTTGATATACAATATTTATGCAACATTTCAGCATTCCTATTTAATCCTTAACTGTGTGTTGTATACAAAAACAGCACACAGTTGAAAGCATTTATTAGGGTTGACATGTATAGGTTTAGATGTATGCTACTATACTATGCACCATTTCCATTCATAGTAAGCAGCAGTTGTAAAGGAATTCTTCATGTCAAAGTATTTCTTACGCTAAATCAGGATGTACATACCTTCAGCAATACACTCTGAAAGGAACAGTGTGGAATTGTGACACTGCAGTCCAGTACAGCTGCAACAAGGTCATCCATGCTGAGCAAGCACCTGAATCCAGATGCTCAGAAGATCCCCAGTTTGGCCAGAACACATCATTAGGAATCCCATTCCCTGAATTCAGTTTGCACAAAGGTAGTTGCACTTAATAGGAAAGCCAAACCTATTAAGGTGAACCAGGGTTAGGGCAGCCCTGGAGGAGGGCTGTAAGCCAACCATACAGTCAAGGTCTGGGCTTTCTTATGCTTTCCATTTCTTATACTTTTTTAGTCTATACATCATCAAATTTTACAGTTCAGCCCATTCATTCTGAAAAATTAAAACCTTAGAATGAATGGTTTTGAATGTAAATGTAGCACTTTGTATTACTAAACAGGGTTTTAGATTTCACCTTTCTCCAATAAATAGGGCACAATGTATATGTGCTCCCTTACTTAGTCATACTGGCGAAGCTGATGCTGTGCAATTGTCAGTTCCCCTCTTTTCTGCTTCTCCCTAAAGTCTCATAAAACAAGACTGGGATGTTTGGGTTGTATGTTAGACTCTTTTATGGCCTGGCTTAATTAGTGAAGACAGAAGAGAGAGAGCTGCTTCCATTTTCACCACTCTTTAATTCTAGTAAGCCGTCCTGAGGCTATGCAAAAGGACGGTATACAAATATTCTAAATAAATAACCAAATAAATAAGATACTCTTTCTCCTGAATTTTGTATTTCTTTCAATTTCCATGTGTCTTTTCCCAGTATATGCATTTCATATACATTTGTCTTCAGTCTGAATATTTTCTTTCAATGTGCTTTGTACTTACAAAGGACTTACTTCCATTTTGCATGTTTTACCTGAAATTATACCAGTAATTGTATTAAAATCTGATTTATTATTCCCCAAACAAATTTTTCTGCCATTTGCTTGCTGCATAGAGGGAGCTGGAAGTAAAAGGAATGGTTATGTACAGTAGGTATTTCGTGCTATCTAGCATAAAGCAGGCAGAGAGAAAAAGAGTGGTTCTTTTCATATATCAAGGGCATCAGTGGTTGTGATGTTCAGCAAAGTATTGTTCAATGCTTCCTATGAGTTGACCCACACCTATTTATTGCCTGTAAGCAAGCACAATTTGTGAACTCTTCATGTGATCAGGAAATTTTTATGCTTTTATTCAACTGACCACAATCAGAACTCCCTTTCAGACCTTGTTGAAGTCTGAGGCAAGCAAACCAAGCTCACCTGGAGATGTAGGGAACAGATGTTTTTAGGAGCAGTAAAATTTTGAAGCTTATAAAGGGAGATTTTTTTTTTGGGGGGGGGGGATAATTACCTTAACTAAAGGTGACCCTTTAATAACAAAATGAAATACAAATATTCTTGATTAGAATCACAATATTGGGCAAAGGCTCACAAAAAAGACTAAATTTCTAGTAACATTAATAAGTTGGATCCAGCTTTATCCCTACTTAGACCTATAATTTCAATGCCTGTGTTCTGTAAGTGCTATATGTGGATCCAGCCTAATGAGTTTTCTCCCAGAATGTATGCAGTTAACAAAGTAATCAATGAAAGCACCTGTAATGCAGATATGCATTTATTCTAGTTCTACTGAGCATCACTGTGGTTTGTATAAGGAATAATAACCTTTGTATTAGTTTGAATCCCTTAGAAAAAAGAACATCATCTGTTTTTTAATGGTTTCTTTTAAAGAAATTAGTCCATCCTTTAAAACTGCAGTACGAATGACATTTTCAGCCTCCACCATTCCTCACAGTTCTTTATCGCAATGCCAAGAAAGCCACCCCAAACTCCTGGTTTAGGCCAAAGGTAAAAGTGCTATAAATCAGTGTTACCCTTGCATCATTGGCTGAGCACTGTAGATATAGGACTGTCTACTGCAATATTCATGACCTTCAGAGTATAGAATGCCATGAAAAGTCCTTTTGTTTTCATTTGAAGCTGTTATGGCCATGTGTGCACACGGTTCCTACAACTTATTCAGATACCAAAGATTTACATTTTAAGTCATGTATTTCTACAGTACATGTCTGGTGTAGTTATCCCCCTACACAACCTGTGAAATTTACACTAGTACCTCAAATCAGTGGTAATACTTACCCATTAACTACCAAGGTTACAAAGTCACAATGAAAGAGCCATCTGCCAATTCCAGAAATATAGCCCATTAGGAAATACACAGAGTTTCTTGTTCTGACCCACATGATTTGTCATTTGTAAAAATCTGTTTGCATAAAGTTGCCAAATATTTAATGAAATGTATTCACTTCAACTATGTGTTCCTTCAGGCTTTGTTGAAGGTGGCCAAAATGTTGTACTCTACTTCCAAGACATTTTTGCTTGCTTGCTTGCTTGCTTAAACTACTGAGGATGAGCGATCAAAAGAGCACTCCATGGTATTAAAGAAGTGAACCAAAGCACCACATTGAAGGACATCTTGTGGAACAGCCCATATACTTTAGAAGATGTTGTAAATGAGGAAGAAGGACATCCTGAACTGTAGATGCTCATGTCTACTCAGAAGTGAATTCCACTGCAATGGGACTTACACTCAGGTAGAAATATAGGCAGTATATAAGGTGATTTGTTATGTAACTGAAATAATTTTATTTATTTATTTATTTGGAACATTTATATGTTGCCCCCTTCGCAAAAGTCTCGGGGCGACTTCCAAAATCATTGGGACAACCTTATCATAACTAAAGTCTCATTGATTTCCTACTAAGGATAATTAAGTGGGGATCAAACCTACTTCTGTCTAACAGGCAGATTGCTTAATTTGGTTAGGAATGTGTTGCTCATGATTAAACCCTCTACTTTGAATGAATAGTCTAATATGATTAATGAACAGTTAAAGCAAATCCGCTAACAAACTATATACTCAGTGTTTGTTAAATTAAGATCACTCATAAATACAGACTGAAGGGGGAGAAAAAAAGAACACAACTGACAATCAGTTGGTGAAGACCTTGTCCAAGAAAGCCATCCTGAGGCTCTTGCAAAGGACAGCATACAAATACCTTAAATAAATAAAGTAACAAGGCTTGAGTAAATGACTTTAGTTAGTAACTTAGTTCTTCAATCTTTGGGTCTATTGCTTGAAGTGACCTTTCACATACAACCTGTTGCCTGACCCTCAGATGAAATTATGTGTTTTATTCTCAAAGTAGCTTACATTTAAAACAAAAAACAAAAACTCTATGCCCTCCTAAGCATTGTGGTTAAAAAGTAGAGGCTGTCTGGGATGGATTCAGAGTGAAAGAAAGGGTGAACATCCATGATTTCAGGCTGACCTCAGGTCAAAGGAGAAAGAGTCATAATATTTGTCCTTCATTTGGTAGTCCTGTAAAAGCATATTTCCTAATTTAAGCAATGTGTTCAGTTTTGAATGGCCTGCAGCATTTCAACATTGCAAGAGCCTGGTTCCTAGCCCAAAGTTGCCAG
The DNA here is from genome assembly GCF_004798865.1 of Varanus komodoensis. Taxonomy (NCBI): domain Eukaryota; kingdom Metazoa; phylum Chordata; class Lepidosauria; order Squamata; family Varanidae; genus Varanus; species Varanus komodoensis. The sequence continues at coordinate 16,773,542 of NW_025335941.1, read as the reverse complement.
AACCCATAAGAAATCATTATGAAGCATATTGCATGTGGTGAGTCTATTGTGCAAGGCCTGTTATCCACTGGAACTGGCAAGGCGAAGAAGCTCAACGGTGTTGCAAAAGGAAGCTTACCATCCGGGCCTGCAGCTGCCTTGCTGAAGTTTGATCAGACTCAGGTCCGGCAAAGTGCTTCCCCACTCCCAGTTGCAACAACTTATGGAGCTGGGGAGTAAAAAAAAAAAAAAAAACAGGCTCCAGCATGGGTGGGGCTGCCACTGGGAGTCACCCCTTTTGTGGAATGACTTGAAGGGAGAAATTGGCTGGCTGAAGGATGGCCTGCAATGCTGCCCAGTCCAAGTTGCATGGTTGGGTAACGGCAGTCTGCAAGACTGAAAATGCATCTCTCAAAACAGTGGGGAAATGGCAGGAGTCAGGAACAGCCCTCATGGCACAGGGAATTATGGAGGGAGGGACAGCTACACTGTAATGAGAGAAGATAGAACAACCAGGTAATGGCTGTCCCCATATTGTTCCCCAACTCGAAGAACTTGGACTGCTCTGGCAACAGACTCCCCAGGCTGAAGTTTCAGGGGATGGATGCCAGGTCACTGAGTGGTACACAGCCACTACTGAGGACTTGATCCTGGATGAGCATGCTGACCTGACCCACCGGCTCCCATTCTTTCTAGGCACAAATCAAGATGCTATTTGTGACCTAAAAAGCCCTCTAGTGCTTGGGGCCAGTGTTTCCAAAAGACCATATTCTCCCTTGGGTGCCTGCCTGTGCTCTTGGTCCCATCACCCTCACAGTTACACTTGGTGAGAACATAGGAAAGGGCCTTCTTAGTTGTTGCCTCAAGAATCTGAAATTCCCTCCTGCCTTCCTGGTTGTGTTTTCAGAAGCTGGCAAAAGCCTTTCCATTGCAGCATTCTGGAAACAGTCTAGTCTACACTGAACTAGTTTAATTATGGGGTGTTTTTGCATTTTTATTCTTGATATTTTATATAATTTAATAGTGACTTTAATACTGACAATTATACCTTTACCTTTTGTTTGTTCCCAGTTGTGTTTTAATCGTATAACATTTATTATTTTGGTGTTGTAAGCCACCTTGAGTTTCAGTATTGGGAATTTGCAGAATATAACTATAACAATATTCTTATTAACTCAAGCTGAAATCAGAAGGAACTGTTTAAGTCAATTGATGTCTTTAGAAAAATAGAGAACTTAAACTGAACTTTTCTGGTTTTGTAAATGTATATAATAGCAAGCAAATTCAAAGACATGGATCTTTTAAATACACTGGACATTATACAGTGATTGATTTTGACAGGAATAAATTTGTGTGCCAAGTTTTTCTCCATGTACAAAATCTTAGTGTGGAGAATAAAAATGGAACTCCCTCATATCTAGACCAGAAATTCATGTTGTCCAGGTAGCATATACCCATACTGCATTGGGTATATAGCAAGTGGTAGTATAAAGACATTTACTTAGTTCTCTGAGATTAGCTATCCAATAGAGGCAAGAGAAAAATGGCAAATAGTACTAGTCTTATATATCTGCTGATCAGGAAAATGATATGGCCTTGACCATTATTTCCCACTGTTAATTTGTTTCAGCAATATTTTCAAGAGGGTGAAGGATCTAGTTCTAGGATATAAGCTGGAGGTACTTACAACTGGAACAGCAGGACCTGGGTGATGGAGGTCTTGGTGAGATACAGTAGGAGCAAATACAAAAGAAAAGTTAGGTGCAAGTAAGAGTCAAGTGCTAGCAAGGCTTGGGAGCAGCAGAGGCAAAGACATAGTCAAGAGCAACACAAGGTCAGATACCTAAAAACGTAATGGTAGGATCAGAAGCAAAGGTAGAGTCAGGAAACAGATGAAGACCCTGTAGAACATCCAACAGAAGCAAGGGCTTAAAGCAGCCCCACAAATGCCCAGCCTTTTATAACACATCCGGTGCCTTCCAGCTGGTTTCCATGATTGCAGCAGTTCTAATCTCTGCAAGTACCTGCTGGCCTGATATCAGTCCTGCAGGTACTTGCAAGGTGAACCAGGTTGCCTGCTGTATCACACCACCAGGGGGAGCTGTGCCACTTGGCAGATCCTGACATCACCACTTCATCAGATGCATGAGGTCTTTCCTGAGTTACACATGGAGGCGGTGATTTGTAAAAAGTGAGGTCAGAGGGAATTGAAATGTGGCAAATACAGACAGTGATAATTAACATTCACCACACTGTTGTTAGGTAATAACCAACTCCTTTGCAATGATTAACTAATATAGCGTAGTTTAAAACACAAAACGAAAAGACACCTTTGTTCCTACGCAAGCCTCAGGAGACAGAGCTGAACCACCTGATGAATTATCATTAGCTGTTGAAGATTGCAGACAGTCTTTGAAGGAACTTTGTTCATGAACAGCCACTGCCATGCCAGTGACACAGTATACTGGGAGGTAGAAATATTCTCCCTCTGATTCTGAAGTTTGGCAGATTTGTGGCCATCTATTTATTTTTGAAAATGGCTGCCCTGTTTTGCTGTGTGTAGAATGAAACCCAGAGTTCTGACTGATAGGAAGCATGAAGTTGAAACCTTCTGGTTTGGGGCAGAGCCCAAAGCAGGACTGGGATGAAGCCTATTGCATTGGTGATTTCAGAGCTACAGCTCCATGAGCTTTGAAGTGCTGGAAAGAAATGCTCCTCTGCCTTTGTTTCCCATTCATAGACTGTGAAAATGGGGAGCTGGAGTTCTTTTCAGATGATGGAATGAAGTTCAGGGGTAAAAGATGCAGATGTATCAGCACTGCAACGAGTTTCCTGATTCTGTAGTCCATTATTTTCAATACCCCAGATGCGCTAAATCAACATTTTATGACACAGTATCATTCTATGGACATTTCTGGTGGAATGGGGTACAGAAAAGAGTGCATAAATGATGGCTGCCAGAATGCCCCTCAGAAAGATTTTATTTATTTAGAATTTTTGTATCCCATCCATTACAGTGCCTCAGGGTGGCGATAACATACATAAATAAGACACATTATATCTATGTAGTATCATTCTGCAGTATTCTGCTTAATTAAAATGGTAGATAACAGCTGCAAAGGGGCAAGTTACTTTTGCACCCAGCTCAACGACCTGAAAATATAGGAGAGAGGTGATGGTACTCCCCTTCCACTGCTGAACACTCCTTTCCATTTTTTTCCCCTCTCTCTCTCTCTCTCTCTCTCTCTCTCTCTCTCTCCCTCTCTCTCTCTCTCTCTCTCTCTCTCTCACACACACACACACACACACACACACACAGTGTCAGTCTAGGACTCATTTCTTGTAGTTCTATAAGGTGGTACCCAGTGTACAACTCTGTATTCACTTACACGATGGATATGCAACTTCTGACCCTCCAGCATTTTGGTCTATAATTCCTATCAGTTTTAATCCACATAGCCAGTGGATCATCTGATTTGTAGGCTAAAGCATACAGCAGAGGAGAAGCTTGTTGAAGCTTCCCCTTGGACCTTGTTATTTTGAAGACTGGCTAGAAACAAGAACATGGGATGGGATTTTTTTCCTGGTTAGCTAGCAACCTTATTTACACTCACCTTATTAAGTGCTTGCTGCAAACTTTCTATTCCAGAAGTAACAACCATTTGAAGAAAGTTTAAACAACAGCAGATCTTAGTCTGAGCCACTGTTCAGAACTGGGAGAAACAAAATGCCTTCAAGCATTGGCAGACTCTTGCTCCTCTGCTCATTATTCCGTAACCATGTCTATCCGCTACTTACGGGACACTAGGAACAAGGCCTGGGAAAACAGGTGTTGCAATTTCCAGGCAGATTTTGTCCTAATGCTTCTCTTTCATAAATTAAAAATCTGGGAAGAACTGAAAGTCACCTGAGCCATACCAAGAAATCACTGGAAAATCCCAGGAAACTAAATGCTGTTAAACATCTTGATACGGAAATATTAAAATGAAACTTAGATGACTTACTGTAAGCATTTACGGAAACAGAACTGTCGTCATACTAATACTCAGTTATGTGCAATAAGCAGTGAAGAGAACAATCCAGCCGAAGTCAAGCACTTTAGAGTCTCATTCATTTAAATTGGGAAAGAGGCACAGAGAGCCGAATTAAATATGTGATACTGATAACATTTTGCCTAGCTGTAAAATAAAATAACAAAATTATGATCACCTTAATGTAGAAAAAACCTGGCATTTGTTCCTATTACAAGAAACAGCAGCTCTCATTAAACTGTCACATGCTAACTAATTGAGTTTCTCTATAGATAAATATATCTAAACAGGTCTGAACAGGAGAGGCATTGTGGTAAAGTATTAACTCTTGGGCTATACTAGTCACTCTGGATTTTAGCTTTAGTTTTCTGCTTCACTAAACTTCATTAAAATTTACTTTCAGTAATGTACGAGTTGGTCAGTATCCCAGACTCTCTCATGCAATATTCCAGTAATAAACAATATAATATGGGAAGTGAACACTGATGAAGCTGTGGTCAAAACGCACTTAGCTGCGTGTTACCATCTCTTACAAATAACCATAGTTCCAGTTGGAGTCTTGCATGCCAATCATAAGCAAGTTCATTCCAGAGCAGTTGTTCCTTATGATTACAAAGATTCTGATGAGCATACAGAACAGATGGTTCTGTTGAACTAATCAGGAAAGCAGATCCACAGAATTCTGGATCTAATGCATGAAATGGAAGGAAATAGCTTTGATCACCACATAATGCCTTCATTTCAGTGAAGCTAGAAGCCCACATGCCAGAATGCAAAATCAGTTTTGTGCTTGTACTTGGTACTGCCACATACTTGAATGTATTTATTTATTACATTTTTCATCTACCCAGTTGCAGACATTCTCTGTTAAATGTATGAACATGCATCTAATTGAGGTGAAGTTGCATTCCAGGAAATAACTTTATAAAACAAGATCAGGTGATGACAGTCAAGATGGAACATTTCTGACTAGTGAAAAAAGATCATGTTACTTAGAATACCTGTTCCCTCCTAGAGAATATGATCTCATTAAAGTGTGACTCTACTGAGATTTGCACAGGGAAATCAGACATGAATCAACTGAGGACCATACTGGATGCTACATGGAGACCTGTGAGCAGCATCTCAATGTCTTCTCTCTCTCTCTCTGTCTCTCTCTTCCCCCACCCAGACAGACAGACAGACAGACACACACACACACACACACACACACAGAGAGAGAGAGAGAGAAGGGGCGGGGGAGAACACAACCAAAAGAAGCAAGGGGTACGTTTCTTTCTGTTCTGACCATTTTGTTTCCCAAATTTACTAATGTAAGCAGCTTCTATTATCATACACAAATTAGGCATGCCAGTGCCATTTTCTTCATTGGTAAAAAAAGCAACTTGTAGAGACCAATTTTAAGAGAAGAAAATGTTAAGCAATCCCTCCACCTGGCATCCTTCATCTTCAACTGGCAACATCCCACCACTGTTTTTCATCTAAAAGTTGTTAGAAAACTGTTCACTCCTATTTAATATCTGTTTGACAACAACACTGCTTTTTATGAACCTGTGAAAAGTTCAATAGGCTAGTGCTAGGGTAAAGACCTTTCAGGGTGCTGTCTGTCATCATACTGATGCCCACCATGTGAAGTAGATCCACTTTTTATAACTTGACAAGAACAAATTGCCAAACTATTGGACAATAATTTAAGCAATATTGAGCAATAGGTTTTGCTTAATATTTCATTTGAAAGGTACCCTTTGGCCTGCCCCTTCTGTTTTCTAGCAGAAGGATCCAGAAAAAAAAAACTGCTATGAAAAGGGGCATTAATGCTTTTGTTCCTCTTCCAGCCCTTAAAGTTGCATGACCTTTTAAAATGAAATGCTCTATTGCTTGACTTCCTTTGATCTCCTCTTTTAAATTTACTGTACCTATTAATCTCCACTTCTCCCATAGAAAAACAAAACAGCACACGCACATTTACTGAAAAGATGATCAAGAACATATTGGATATTATTTGGTTTTCCAGTTCAAAAGGCAAAAATGACCATTCTGATTGGTAACATAGTTAAGAATCCCTGTTCACTGTGCCCTGTTTACCCACTGCCCCCTTTTTAACACTCCCTACAGCATAAGTTGCTTCATGGCAAAATGCCTTCTAGTACGAGTATGAATGCTTTCATTGGATCAGTCTTAGGTCCTGCTTCCACATGTTTGTCATCACTTGACGGCAACATCAAGGAAAAGTACAGGAGAAGCTGCAGTATCCTCAAGCCATTCAGTGGAGATACCTGCTGCTCCCCTCACTGTATCCATTGTCTGGGCCAGAGTGCCAAGTAGATGAACAAGGAAGTTGTGATGCTGAAGAGAAAGAGCAACACCATGGAGTACTTGCAATGAGCTCCCACTGGAATGAGGTGCCTCGGCTTGGGCCCAGCCATCATCACCACTATCATTACTGAGGTATAATCCACTGCGGAAATGTAACATCTTTCTGTTAGTGTAGCCCGGCAGCTCTCTCCCCCCGCCCCATAAGCTGGGTGATCGGTACCTAGTTCCACTGCAAACCCTTTCTTCCTTATGTTCTTCATGGAAATATCTCTAGGTCAGGGATGTCGAACATCTTTCAGGCCAAGGACCAAATTCTGTTCCAAAGGAGCCCTGAGAGCCCATAGTCCATTGGTGGGTGGGACCAAAATACCAAAAATTTCCACATAGTTTAGTGTTGAACTCATCCTGCTACTAAATCTCTGATCTTTTAGAATGGGGTGGAGGGGGCGGGGAGCCATCAACCTGGGAATCCACCAAATGGTTTGCAGTCAGCAAATGGACTTTGGGGGATCCCTAGGGGCTCGATTAGGGCTATCTTTAATTCATAGTCCTGGAACTCCGTACCCCTGAACTAGGTTGCCTTGAATGTCAGCATATCAAGCAATCCACCTTCTGTAGAGAAGGATAATAGTCAACAGAAAATGGCCCTAGCAATTTAGCTTTTGGCTATAATCGCCATAGCTTGCTTCTGCATTAGATGACTTTAAAAGCCTTGCTGAAACATTGAAGATTTTTTTTTCCTTTCATTTTTCTAGGGTGTCCTACTCACATTCTGTTTTCTTAAGCTCTTCATTTTTATAGCCACGCTTTTTAAGAACAATCGTCCCATGGAATTCCATGGATTTCCCCAGTAAAGGCAAGTAAATCCTCTTAATAAGACAATCCTATTTCTCACTTTCAGTTGCTCATAAAACCATGACAAACCTAAACTATGCATGTTTCCCATGCTGTGTGAGGTTTCCCTCTTCACCACAGCTGTTCTAGTGTAACATCTGTATACTGGGTGGTATAAAATTGCATGGGAAAATGACAAATCCCAGAAGTTGATGGGTGGTTTTTTTCCCCCATAGCACTACATAGCTTTTGCTACTTTTCATGACTGGTTGTACAAGGCATAGGTCTGTAAGTAGCCTACACTAATTACTTATTCATTTTGGAAATAATCATTTGTGTATTGTTACTAACTGAAGTAGCAGATACATTAAATAAACAAAAAAGATTGAAAGTAAATTATCAAGCACTGTTTGGTTAAGGACCATCATATTCCAAAGGTGGGAGTCATTTATAGGTAGGGAGGGCAAGGCATGTGTTCTTTAAGATTTCATCATAGAAAACAGCTCTTACTTTAATAGTCCCCGCACATCAAATTATCCAAAAGCATGATCTTTCCCTGCATGTATAAGCAGCACCCACACATGATGGGACCCCCAGGAGCCTAATCAAAGCTCTTTCCTCCCCTTCATCCTCTCTGTGTACACATCCTGGCAGCAGTCCATTAATGAGGATTTTATGAGGGTCTGTCATATCCCTACTCCTCTCTCACGCTGCAGGTCCTTCAAGCTCCAAGTACAAAATAACTTCAACAGTACACAGAATATTTGCACAGAACTGGGTGAGAATCCTTGTGGATTACTTGGATATACTCACGTACATACTGCTTTCATGTGTGCTGAAGGATGGGCACGGGAAAGAGGACCATGGGAGTATGTGGGGATTCCCTCATACCTAGCTGCAGCACCTCCTTGTGAGGCTGGATATCACCCGAAGAATGTATTTTGCAAAATTCCAGTGATGTGGACTTTAGAATAAATTACAACCATATTTCTTTCAAGACCAAGACTTTCAAACTGAATGGGCATTATAAACAAAAGCAAAACAAAAACAAAAACCCCTCTGTGTTATTAAAGAAACAAGGGAGGTGTGCATGTGCCAAAGAAAATAAAGCAGAGTAGATAGGGCTAGGCTTACACTGCAAGACAAAAATATTAATCTGATATGCATCTTACAGACATAAGTCCTATTGCATTAATAACCAATTTATATTTTATGGCAGCAATATCAAGTACACTGTGAAATCAGAAGCAAAGGCTACATGAGAAAATGTGGAAAGGATGCAAGCCATTATCAAAATGAGTCAAGTGTACCAGGAAATCTCGAATTGCCTCTGCAAACCTCTTACATCAGAATAGGCCATAGGTGTTAATAGAGCTACTAAGTAAATAGTTGGTGATTATACCCCACCCCACCCCACCCCATGTTAGTCTAACTTCATCAGTGCAATGCTCACATGAAAAGATGAAAATATTGCAGCTTCTAATACTAAGGTGTTACTGGACATCACTTGTTTATTTACAGACCTCAGAAAATCTGGGAAGGAATATTGAAAGGTCACCTTACTAAGGCAAATCTCTCCAGGTCAACAAGGTCAGCTAAAATTCACATGAGACTAGATCCCTTAAAATGGAAATCTCCACATTCCTTTAGACTCATCTAAAGTAAGCTGGCACTAAGAAGTGATAAAAAGAATGACAGAACTGTCTTATCTCTTTCAGACCTGAAAACATCCTTTAAAAGGATTTCCCCCCTTATAAGCTTGACCCCTGTTTCATCCAATCACTAAGCTACTGAATAATCTCAGTACCCACTAGTATGATTAAGTGTATCTGCATCATTGTATCATACATTTATTCCAATGTCTTTCCTTCCTTAAAATGCAGCTACTGTGCTTAAAGTTACTTTACTTCATTTTTGCTTGTGCAACAACGAACATCTGTGACAGTATACATGCCAAAATAAATATAATTAAAGAGGCTTTGTGGAAGTTGCATCAGCCAATTAAAAAAAAAAAGATTCAGTTTTCTTATTCTGTTGGGTACAAAAACTTCAGGTGTTGATTTTTTACACTTTGTATATTGCTGGAAAATAATGCAACTTACCTGAATTTGATAGCCATATTTTGCCACATTCCTCTTTGGACACGTGATGTCTTACAACAGTGGATGCAATTCGTTATCAGTATTTTTAACATTATTTAGCAGTGGTAGCAGCAGCAATATTTGCAAAGGAGCTAAAAATATACTGGATGCTTCACAACTAGATAAAAACAAATGGGTCTCTGTTCAAAGTTGCTTGCCAAAAAATGGCACTAACAAAAAGGGCATTGCTTATGGGGTAACTGTTTTCCTTATCAGCATGATGATAAACAGTCCAGTCAGCGCTGGTAGCTAACAGTACAAGTAATCCAGTCATCAGCTGTTATCTTGGGCAAGTGTTGACCTGGCTTTGGACAAAATCCTCATGGCTCACTGTTTTCCTTCTTCCCCCATCACTCTCATTTGTGCAGTTAAAAAATAATAATGTGCAAATACTGTTTGCTCATGTGTGAGTGTGGTTTCTGTTCCACTGTAGATTTGCCATAAAACCATTAAATTCATATCATGATTGTGTTCTTTATGTTCTACAATGCTTGCTCCATAATGTAGAAAATACAAAAATGGAAACTATTTTTTCACATTCAAATGTCATACTATCACCCTGCCCCTGAAACAATGGAATATAAAATATATACATTAACAAATGGGAATCATTCTCAGAGATATTTAGTTAGTCAATCACTTTACTAAGTGTGCCACAAGTAAAACCTAAAATGAAAGATCATACCACTCTGGTAATTCTGTAGACAGGAAATTATTTAGTTTTGGTGTGGTTTTTGCCTCTATATATCTGAGCCAGGGAAAAGGTAGCAGGTGAGAAAGTCCTGAGGATTTGCCATAACACCATCACTCAGTAGATTTAGGTCCATGAGCACCTCTCCGTTTCACTGCCCTAGTTACAACAGAAATGTAGATAATACTGATTTTCTTCACGAAGTTGTTAAGATAAGGTTGGGTGACAAGAAACCTTACCTTACAAGCCAGGATGGGTAGCAAGCAGCAGTCTGCATGGACCACTAGTAATTAGTATGACATCCTGGTCCTCAAGGTAATTTTTCTACCCTCTTAGGGACTGGGACAGATGGGTGGAAAGACACAATGCTAGAAGAATTGTGGGAAATTCAAACGGCCATCCAAAAGAGTGTTACTTTCTGGTGCTTGCTGGTAATGAATTGTGTGCAATTGCTCAGTAATGCTTCAGCCACTGTGGGGAATGTGGGTGTTCTACAAGAGCATGGGTCTGGGACTCTGACGACCTGGGTTCTAGTCCCCGCTCAGTCATGGAGCCAACTGGGTGACTTTGGGCCAGTCACAGACTCTCAGCCCAACCTACCTCACAGGGTTGTTGGTGTGGGGATAAGATGGAGGAGGAGAATGATGTAAGCTGCCTTGAGCCCTTTGTAGGAAAAAGGCAGGCTATAAATCCAATAAATAAATAAATAAGCATTTTGTCGAAATAGTTCATAGTAGCCTGGCACATGACTAGACTGCAAGGGAAGAGGTGGCTACCTCAGATACATCTGTCTGAGCTAAATCAGACTGAGTCTGCTACATTGCCAAGTCACTGTTAGGCAGGTCCATGTAATTGTGTTCTTTCTGGACACAATTTGTGCAGTTATACTAAAAGACAGAGTGCAAGGCAAGTCACAGAGGTTGCTCTTAAATCTTCTCACTGGCCCCTGCTTGTATCTTCAGAGAAGACAAATGGATAGGCAGTGATGGAACTGAGAAGGAGGTGGGGAAGAAGCAATTCTTCTGCAAACTGATACTGGGCTCCCAGCCAGGTCCTGAGTCTTGGCAGGTGTCCAATTGTACCTACCCCTGCAGCCAGACCTGCTTCTTGATCTTCCTTACCAATATTGAATCACCATTGGAAATGACATAAAAGTTATGAAATGCAAGATTGACAGATAGAAGACCTATGAGATCATAGACTAAAAAACAGGAAATATTACTAGCATTTGAAAACTATTTATAAATTTATAAAGGGTTGGAGCTTTTAATTTTGAGTGCTATCTTATGCAACCTCTCTTATGTAATCAAGGATCCCTGACTTATGCAGACAAAATTGCTGACATATTATGAAAATCAATCAATCAATCAATCAGGTACATTTCCTTATGGTTTAAATATTGTCTTAAATATTGACAGCCAAGACCCAGGGCATAATTTTTGTTTATACTCAAAATACTCAGATGAACCTGCATGCAAACCATTTATTTACTGTAATAGTACAGTAATTATAAACAGCATCAGTAAAGATTGTTTCCACAGCTTTCATCACTACTCAGGTCAATGAAAAGCGGCAGTTGTCTCTGTAACATATTTTATTAGAGGTAAACAGAATTTTCCCAGCTCTGGAGAAGGAACAAGCTGAGTGAAGATTGGCTTAGATTTCAGAACATGTGGATTTCATTGTTTACATGATCACGACATCAGAACAGAATACATTATATTGCTTAATGTGTTTGTTTAAAAAACAACAAGTCCTCAACTAATTTATAATGGGTGGGAGCTTTTAATTTTGAGTGTTCTCTTATGCAACCTTTTCCTCATCGGAAGGGACCCCTGACTTATGCAGACAAAATTGCTGACATAGTCTGAAAATCAATCAATCAATCAATCAATCAATCAGGTACATTTCCTTATGGTTTACATCCAACGTTGGGCTAGTGGAAAAAGTATAAGAGGTGGTATTCTAATGGTGGCACAACTAATGCTAGTGAAACAACTAGCATGACTAGTGCATATGTAAAACACCTAGCCTATGCATTCATGAGTTGTGCAATGTCTTGTGAAGAGCCTGTAGAATCATCTATGTGAGAATTGCTCACTATACAGAGAATAGTGTAGGATTCAGAAAGGATTTAGAGAGATTTTTATGGCAGCAACTGGACTTGTGGGGTCAAGTGGAACATGGGAGCAAAATGCTCTCATTTACACCTTTAATTTATAACACAAGAACACATCATTCCTGACTTGTTTCATGATAGATGGATCCATAAATTTGGAGTTGTTTATAGTTAAATAATGCAGACAGAACCCAACAATAGCCTGTTTTTTGTTGGTTAACTCTCAGTTGTTTAACCCATAAACAACCTGGAATTTCCAGGTTTACATGCCATAAATAATGCTTGTTTTTTCCACTTTTAATTAACAACGTAGGACTAGGATGTTCATGGGTTGTTAATTAAAAGTAAAAGCAGCAAGCATTCAGTTTGTGTGCTCCACTTGTCCCTGCAGTTCCTCGAATGTCCTGGTGGAATTACACCACGGGATAAAAACCCATTGTTTTCCTTGTAAGAAAATGCAAATGAAGAAAGAAGCAAGTAGGGCTGAAGGACATTTACAACTGCTATGATTTAAAAAAAAACCCTTTCATACAGACTGGAGCATTTAACCATAACATGAAGAAGATGGTTGAGATGAGACATTAAAAAGTTGATGGCAGCATGCAATGATTCCTTCTGTTGCTGCTTCATAATGTCCTGCAATTAATGTCCATAATGTCTGGTAATGGCCATCCATGGTAATAATTTCCAAGAACCTCTGAGTATGATGGAACTGCTACTTTTCTAAGTCTGATTCCTTTTCACAGTAAAAGCACCTGGTGTGGATGCAACCAAATGACTTTTGTTGTTGTCCATTTGGAACACAGAGTATATTTCATGTATAGTGGAATGATATGCCTTCACCTTTGAAAAAGGTGACTCTTTGTGATCTACAAATGATTAAAACTGATATCACCTAATTCATCACTAGTAAGAAATATTGTGTTTTTTCAATTGGTTGGTTGAACATTACATAATATGCCATGGTATAACAAAGTGTAATATGCACAGGGTCCTCAATGTCTCCAGAAATGTTGGTGCAAGTGTGCATTTAGATCTCTCCAGCTGGTTACAGGTGTGCTTTATTTGCACAGTGAAACAGCCTGGTGCATAATGCATCGTTACTCTGAGACAGTTTGGTTGAAATCAAAGAGACATAAGCAATGAACTGTGCTATATGTCAGTTTTATGTCTATGCTTAAAATATAGTTAGGATTATTTGTAATGTACTGTAACAGCTGCCTGCAAATTGAATGTGTTTTTCCTAGCTTCACTATGTTAGAACGGTGGCTTTGAATTATTGCTGAGAGTTAAAGTTTAGAGTTTTTACAGGGGGCTGTCACCATGTACCTCAGATGCTCTGAGTATTGGGTAATGAAATAGCTCCAAGCAGGCAGTGGAGCTTGACCAAGAGGCTTGTGGAGACTTGCGAGATTAGATCACCTTTAAATTCCACCTGATCTTGAGCAACAGTAGTGTTCCTACACATTGGAGACCAAGGTGAAGGATGCTGATAGACTTCAGTATGGAAAAGCATGTGCAGGATGGTAGTACTCATAACTGACTGTAGCAGTGTGATGTACAAGGCAAGAGAACACCACCAAATGGAACCCTTTGTCCGTATCCTTTCCTGCATGCATGAAATAAGGCAGGGGACTTGGTTCAATTTGTCTGTGTACATAGCTGGACTGGTGGAAGCATAGCTCTGTATTCCCTCTTTCCCAACTTAGGTCACTGGAAATGCTACACAGAGGATGCATTTGAAGTCAGCAGCATATGGTGATGCAGGGGGAAGCAGGAGACCCTGAAAATGGGGTGAAGGCACCTTCTACAAGCAGAAGCTGGATCCAACCCATGGGGCAGCTTCCTTGTACTGAAAAGGCTAGGGTGGCAGGGAAGTCAGACAGAAAGCCTTTAAGGGACAAGAGTGAGACTCACAGGCCAACAAACTGTTTGTGAAGGCACCTACTATACTTTGCTTGACTAATAATAATAATAATAATAATAATAATAATAATAATAATAATAATGTGTATTATTAAAATGTTCTGATATAGCTGGAGTAATTCTATTTCCATAGGATGTGGACTCAGGATGATAAGGGCAGCAGACGGAGATGACAAGAAAAGGCCCAGATCATTTTGTGCTGTGAGGATCAAAGCCTGACGGTCATCAGAGTGACTCAGGCCTAACATTGCAAAGAAATGGATTTTGAAATAGTTTGAGCAGTGGCAACAGGCAGAGGCCCATTGAGATTTGAGGCTTGGCTCACTTCCTTGCGTATGGAAAACCACAGGCAAGATGGTAGTGATCATAATCGACTGCAGTAGTGTGATGTGGAAAGCAAAAGAAAACCACCAAATTATATCTTCTAAGTATACTTTACATGGCTAAATACACATCTAAAGATATTCTAACCATAATGATATCTGACCTCTGCTAGGAGAGGAAAAAGAAGTGGTGGGATCTGTTTTTCAAGGGCTGTCAACCCTGGCTTTACCTGCTGACTTCCTCAGGTGCCAGGGTGCCAAGGTGCTCACGCTCATGAGTTTTGGATTCATGTATGCATTTACTGACCACCCTTTGAACTCAGAACACTTAGCTTAGTGTTTCCCATCTGAAAATGAGAAAATTACTTCCTGAATTCTAATCTGTGAATAATAGCCTGCACAAGTGCATTCTATGTGTGAGCTCACATGTGCACTTCAGGCGCATTTTTATTTCCCCCTTTGTCCTTGTGACACAATTGGCATTGGATGTTTGATAGAATGATAAGCATTGGCCTAATACCATGTATGCATGTACTGATTATTAACAGAAGAGTTCTGAGCATGTGAAAGAACAGTATATCATAACAGAGTTGTTTTTGCTTTCGTGGGTTTTATTGCCACATACCTGATCTCCCCACTTGCACAGGCTCTGGGAAGTTGGTCCTGTGTTGCACACTGAGCTTCCAGATGGGTCTCAGCTCAAGAAAGAAACATGGTATACTCCAAATTCTTACATTAAGGCTACCATCACATGCACACTTCCTGGGAGGCAAACATCACTGAAGACAGTAGGATTTTCTTCAAGAAAACACGTGTACTGGATTGCACTATAAGTTACTTACATTTTCAGAAAGCTCAACTGGTTATTTAACAAAATAACTTTCAGTTACTTTGGTTGCATCAGACTGTTTAGTAAATCTCCAAATTCATTTAAGCTGATATTACCGGCTAGCTAATAGACGTAAGTCCAAAGGCAGCCTCCTTTGTGTCTCTGCGGAAACAACTGTAGGGCTGCTGAGACTTAAACAGCTGTTTTTGCTCTGTGGTGCAGGGGTGTAATTGTTACATGAAAGTTAACAATTTAAGAGTGTAAAACTTACATTTGCTGGCTTCTATCTTCTGTCAGGCCAGGAAATTTCTGAGCCTGAAGATGGCACTAACCACAACCACAAAATGTTAGGAAGTAGTACTCCTTAGCAAATGCTGTAAGAGAAAGGAAGAGGATGATTTGATAACCTGGTAGGAGCTGCTAAGACTCAGTATGATTTCATTAGCAAATCATGCTCAGTTTGCCATTACAGAAGAGAAGTTTTCGCCTTGATTGACAATTAAGACTTATGGTTAGTAGCTAGACCATGCCAAGGTAAAGGATGATGCCCAGTGGCATGTTTAACTTGGTTATAGAATAGCACATACAGAATCACACAATGGCATTTTATTAGTATATTTATTAAAATCCCATGAGTTCCAGCCCCAAAGGATAGAAATATTCAAAGTATGTGTCAAGCTTCCCAATTAAATGATGGCTAATTCAATCTTCCTATGCAGGTTATTTTCCAAAATTTGTGTGAATCTCAAAATGTTCAAGAGATTGGTTGAGTCTAGTACAAGCACATACATCTCAAGATTTCTACTGGAACCTTGCCTGAAAAACTTCAATCTGGAAGAATAATGAAAATAGCTATTTCAGAGGTTCCCTATTTCCTGATTTCTTCTGAGTTGGAGAAGGCATCTTAGACAGAAAAAAACGTAACCCTGCACGTGTTGGCAGTGTTTGAAAGCCTGCACAAGCCCTGAGAGTCTTTTCTCATCACCATTCACAAAGTATGAACAGTGGGCTATTGCACACAATCTGTCTCAAATGTATCCCTCCATACTGTTCACAGTCTACTTCTCACATTTGCCTCCCACATTTCTCCTCTGAAGCACAAGTTGTCATACACAGGGCTCCTAAGGAAGTCTCCAAGGGCCTATGTCAGTGCAGCAACTTTTCTCATCATCATCCTCACCCTCACCATCACCTATTACCCAAGAGCTGCCAATTCACAACCATTTTCTCCACAATACAGATACAAATACAGATACAATATACAATATATAATTCCAATGCACAATGTTAAAACAGTTTAACAAGAAACAAAAATGTAAAATTGTTTGAACATCTAAAATAGTTTCAATAAAACTAGATTCCAGGCAGCTGAGACTTGGCCCCCAAGTTCTGCACTCCAGTATCAAAGACTAGATTGCATTGCTTGTCCATTCATTTATGCTCATAATCGGCAATTTATCAGTGACTTCTGCCTTCCTATCATTTTTGAAAAAGAAATCTCAATGTGTTCAAAAACTAACAAGATATTCTATGTAATACTTTATACTTTTCCACTTTTCTTTCAAAATATTGGTTGTATATTCCTTTTTTCTTAGAATATAAACATCTTTACATGCACATACTTTTTGAAAGATGGGTTCTGCTTAAGCATATTACATATATGCATGATTAATGCCAAAGAAATGCTTAGCAACTAAAAAATTTTAGCAGTAAGTACATGTGTAAAGCTGCTTATCCTAACCCATACCCACTAGCATTACCATTATGATCCTTACTGAAATATAATGCCCCAAAGAAACTCCATGATTACACTGAAATGAAGAAAAATAAGCAAACCTCAAAAAGTGAGCTAGCACCAAGGAAAAAAGGATCTGAAATGCCACATCTTAGTGTATTTGCCAGTATTTGGTAAACTAGTCATGCAGCTTTGGACATCAGCCATGCATGCCGCTTGCTTATTTTTGTTTACTGAAGCCTTCTAGAGTTGAGCTGATATTTTTCAGAAAACATTTCTCACATAGAATTGCTGAGGTTTGCCCCCTCAAAAAAACAAAAAACAAAAAACAAAACAAACAAACAAACCCTTCCTCCCCAATCCTAACTAAAAAAAGATTTGGGGGAGGGGGTTGTGTGGTGGTTGCCATTTTGCTTCTAGAATACTCCCAAATGATGCTAGTCAAGAGCCTACTAGAGGACATAAAATGGCAGCCAACACAGTTGTTACTGCAGAAAGATAGAAGCAAAGAAAAACCTGCCACTGCCTATCATTACTATTAATAACTATTTATTTATTTATCTATTTAAAACTTTTGGATGCCATCACCGCATGCCTTGGCATCTCGGGATGGCTCACAATATATTCAATTAAAAACAATAAAATGATCTTAATAAATAACAAATTCAATAAAAGATTACATAAGAACAAAAAACCAAAAAGAGTGACTGTTCAACGATAAAATAGTTTTTAAAATAGTGATTAAATAAAAAGGTTTTAACCTGGTGCTGAAAAGAATATAAACTCGGTGCCAGGCACATCTCTCCAGGGAACACATTCCATAATCAATAACAGTATTAAATAAATAATTTAAATGATAAATAATCATTATTAAATTAAATAAAATGCACAAGCAACAAAACTGCAAAGAAACAGCATCAGCCATTAAACACTCAAAGCCTGAACAGATAAAGATTTTGTTCTGTGGAGGAGAGTGACACTGCACACGCATCGTTGGTGAGAGTGTTCAACAACTGGAATGCTGAATTCTATTATTATGTTCTTGCCAAACAACGGTAAAAAGGCAAGGATTTTTTTCTACAGAAAAGTTGGAATTGAGCATGCTCCAGGCATATGCCTTTAGGTGCGATTCCTAGAATAACCCACTTTGTGGGGTGGGCTCACACAACAAAAGAAACCATGGTGAAAACTTGCCATTGTGAGTGACCCAGTTTCGGATTTCCAGGAGAAGAGTAGTGCAATCTATACTCAAGCACAGGGAAAGAAAGGAAATGTTGCTCATGGGGGACCTACCATAAATGAGTGTGGTGGCCACCTTGGTCATCAGATACTGGCTATCATGAAAGAGCAGCAAATTGTCTGTCAATTTATTTTATTATGAGTATATTCACTAGACAAAACAGGGCAGAGATGCTTGTGAGATTGCCCATGCTCATGGGCACTATTCATCTTAACTTAGAGAAGGGGAACTTTATTTACTGTTCTCCTCAAATGGCAACATGTCTTAGGTCAGCCTTGCCCAATGGGTGGGCCATTTTTCACCATGTTTATCTTCTTTTTGTCACCCACTTGACTGATCTTGTTTCAACAGTGTGATGTGTATGGTGTGGAAACTCTATTATCTATTAGGTACACTTTTGGGTTGCATGAACTCTTGGCTCTGCTTTTAAGCTATTCACATAAAATTGTATCATGACTGGTCTTGGAACCATTTTGATGGTAAGAATGAGGAATGAGTACAATGTGGGAGTTCTGAAATACAGGAAGAAAATGTTTGTCATATGCTCATCCACATTCTCACAAATTGATCACCAACTACAATTGCTATTTAATTGTAGATCATCTTTCCCACATGTTATTGTGTGAAATCAAAGATGTCAAAACTGTCAGATCATACCTAATCACCCAACATATGGTGTCCTTTATTTACAAAAGGACTGACTCTTTGGAGACAACTTAACCGAAGAAATGTCTAACAGAAACAATTAAGATTCAATTTGACGTCACCCATTGTTGATATGTTTCTCTGACAAAGCATCTATTGCTTCTTAATTGCACATAGTTTAAACACAATAGTAATGAAAAAATGTCAGTAGAAGAGCCTTCGTTCTTGTTGACCTTTGTATTGTCTGATAATTTTTAAAGGGAAAAAAATCATCATTTCTGCCTTTCATTGACAGTAATTCTTTGGGCTGATTTATGCCTAGATACAATATCCAAAAGTTGTCACTTCCTTACTTTTGCTTGTATTGTTGTACTATCTGTTAGAGCCAGATTTAGTCACTGAACTCAGGACTAACTTCTCCCCCATGTGGCTTTGATGTAAATATTTAGTCTTACTCCAATTATCTTTAAAAGCATAATTGCATGTGCGTGTGCATGCAAAGCTATTGAAGTTGAAATTTTGTTTAAAATGGAACATAAGACAAAACTGAAACAAGCATCATTTTAATCTCTTCCTTGTCTTCATGGACTTTCACATGAATGGTACCATTACTTTCTCTAACATTTCATAGAATCATGTCATAAACTAGTGAAGTTGGAAGGGTCCTACCAGGCCATCGAGTCCAATGTCCTGCTCGATGCAGAGCTACAGGTTGTGCAACTATGTCTTGAATGCCTCCAGTGTAGGAAAGCCCACAACCTACCTAGATAATTGGTTCCATGACCATACTGGTTTAATGGTCAGAAAATTTTTACATGCCACTACAATAGCTCTTATCTGGGCTCTCTGCACTGCTCACAATATAAAAACAGTGCAACATTCTAAAATCAATAACATTAAATCAACTTATTCAAAATATATTAACAATATAATCCAAATATAAAAGATAATATGCAAATTAAAATATAATAAAAATATTAAATAAAACAATTTAAACTAAAATCAACTAAAACCAAGCATGGGATCAATTTTAAAATCAGATAGCCATTCAAATCCATTGTTAAAATAACCCTATAAATTGCCTAACTTTTAAAGAGCATATTATGCTA
The DNA here is from genome assembly GCF_004798865.1 of Varanus komodoensis. Lineage (NCBI taxonomy): Eukaryota > Metazoa > Chordata > Lepidosauria > Squamata > Varanidae > Varanus > Varanus komodoensis. Next base: position 16,753,624 of record NW_025335941.1, on the reverse strand, counting down.
AAATAATAATACTGTTGTTGTAGCCAATCATTAGCATTGAGCACTGTGCCCAGAGTACCTCTTATCTCTCCATCCATCCATCCATCCATCTCATTTAAATTCAGTATCACCTCATAGCCAAAGCTTTCTGGGCAGTTTACTCAATGCACAGCAAAATAACAATAAGCATTAAATATGGCAGGTTTTACTCTCCAAAGCCATATAAAGCTTTATAGGTTAAAAACCAGCACCTTGAACTGGGCACAGAAACATATTGACAGCCAATGAAAGTGGGCCAGAAACCAGTCTTATATATTCAGACCTACAGGTCTCAATTACTAATCTGGCAGATGCATTCTGCATGAGCTGACCATCTGCCAGGATAGCCTCTCAGAGACTGCATCCTTACATTGCAGTAACCCAGAGCATAGATTACTGAAACTACTCCAAATAAGGGCATAGCTGGGCCACCAGCTAAAGCTTGCAGAGAGCTCTCCAAGCCAAAGGGGCATTCGAAAAATAAAGTGGCAAAGATGGATCAAGGAGAACCCTCAAGCTACAAACCTGCTCCTTCAAGGGGAGCTCACCCCATTTAGAACAGGTTGTATGTTCTCCATCTGCACACCATTGGAGAGTTTATTGTACACCAATAGCATTTCAGTCTGGGTTGAACTTCATTTTATTAGCTCTCATCCAATTGATGGTCCTGAAGATGGTGCTGAAAATGAAAAGGAGAAACAGGGCTGTGTGTCCTCAGCATATGGGTGGAAACACACTCCAAAATTCTGGATGACCCCACTCAGTGGTAGCATGTAAAAGTTAAGCAGTATAGGGGACAGAATAGACCTGAGGAACTCCATGCTGAAGAATCCATGGGGATGAAGAAGTATGTCTTCAAAAACCAACTTCTGGAGATGGCCCTCCAAGTAGGCTCAGAACCACTACAATGCAGTACCACCCACCTCCACCCCCAGCTCAGAGAGTCACCCCAGAATGTTACCATAGTTGAAGGTATAGAAAACCACTGAGAGATCCAGAACATCAACAGCTCAGACTCTCCCGTCATTCTCTCAAATTCTCCACTCTGTGGACTGTGAAAATGAAGGGAATAATTTTATCAAAATTCCCCAACATTTTCTCAGAGGAATTCACTTGAAAGCCAGTTTGATGTAGTAGTTAGAGTGTTGTACTGGAGACCTGGGTGATCTGGTTTCTACTCACCACTTGGCAAGGCCCTCACTATCAGTCTACCCTACCTCACAGGTTTGTTGTTCTTAGGGTAAAGCGGAGCTATGTAAACTGCCTTGAGTTCCCCATAAGAGGAATAAAATTCAGGAAAATGATGATGATGGCGGCAGCTATAGCATAGGTTCTTCATTTTCTGTGGTAGTTCTGCTGCTTCTGCAAGTGGCAACAGCAAGCACTTTTCTTAAGTAGCCTGGCCATAATTTTGCATTTTCCACAATACTGTGTATCTAGAATCTTTTGAGGTATTATGGAAGCAGGAGGTAACCAGAAAATTAAAAAAGAAAATGTTGAATACATGAAGAAAATCCTTCAAAATATTTGATGGCTAGCAGGGAGAAAGAACAAGAAACATTTCTGACATTTCCAGAGAAGAACATTTCTGAGAAATTGCGCTTTGGTTTAGGTCTGCCAAGAACTAGCTACACTACTTCCTTAAAATCACTGCAACATGTGCTCCCAAAATTGTGATTCATCCAGGACTATTCCATTTTTCAGACATGAAAGCTGTTGTTCTTGGTAAATCGCAGTGTTTATGATGTATGCTTGTTTGTTTTAATGTGATTTTTATTGCATGTGCATACAAGACACATACTGCTACCATTTCTGTGGCAACTGATCCATTCTCCGGACAGCTTTTGTTGTACTTTTAATGTACTGAGCACACTGCCAATGGATTGTCTGCCTGCTCCTGCCATCAGAGGTAAGTGGGTGGTGACCAGGCAGAGAGCACTTTTAGCCATGGCACCCCATTTGTGGAACTCCTGCACCAATGAGACATGATGAGTGTCTTCCCCAAGGAGGTGTGTTGTCATTTGGTGCTATCTTGATATTTCCCTTTAAACTTCCCTTAGATAAATCCACGGCATGTCCATGCCTGTAATACTGCACACAGTTATGGTCAGTGCAGCTAAATAAGCATTAAAGAGTTGGAAAAATTGCAGAACTAGGGCATCTATGGACCCTAAGAAAGGTTGGGTTTGTTTATCTCAGGGAATCTCAGAAAGCAGGTAAATAAGAGGAGGCATAACAAAGGTATATAAAATTATTCATTGAGTACAGAAAGTAGACAGGGACATATTTCTCTTCCTCTCTCATAATTCTAGAATCCAAAGAGGGCATGCCATGAAGCTGATTGGTGGGTGTTTTAGTGCAGATAAAAGGAAATACTTCTTCACACAGGTCAAAGTTATTATGGAATTCACTACCACTACATATAGTGCTTAGGCACCAGGTTCAATGGCATTCAAAGGGGAATGGACTAATACATGTATGCTAAAGCCATCAAGGGCTACTAATCACAATGGCTAAATGTTGCCTCTAGTATCAAAAGCAGTGTGTCCATGTGCATGAGCTGCAGGGGAACAGGGGCAGGGAAAGTGCTGTTCCACTTATATTCTGCATATGGGCTTCTCACTCTGGCAGCTTGTTGACCACTGTATGAAAGGAACACTGGACTAGATGCACCAAGGTCTTCTCCTGTACTTAGATTTATTGCCTGATTTTAATTCAACTCCATTCTGTTACTTCATCTTAGTTTTAATTGAAAACTAAGGGTTAGAAACTTTAGTGCCAAGGTTAGAAACTTTAGTGCCAGGGTTAGATATTGTTGTATTATCATTTCCATCTACCCTAACCATTGACTATGCTGATTAGGGCTGATGGAACTGACTTGAATAAGAAGCTCTACAGATTCCCAACCCATGTTTATTTGTTTTTTACTTTATTTTTCTGAAACTGTGCACCATTGTGGAATCAAAGGTGCTGGTGCTGGGGTGTGTGTGTGTGTGTGAGAGAGAGAGAGAGGGAGACGGAGATGGAGATTAGCTGACTGGAGTATGGTAGCATAAGACTTCAGTCTCTCTTCCAATGGGGCCTATTATGGGGACCTTACTCTCCCATCCATGTCCAAACCTAGCGCACCCACAGCCCTCCTTCATGAACCCCTCCTTCTTCCACTTAGATATTTCCTCTTCCTGGGACTTAGCAGCTCTTGCTCTAGTTCCAGCATTAGAGACTGTCTGCTAGTGTGCACTGGGGGAAATTGGGTGGGGAGAACTTGCTGGGGAAGTTGGGCTGGAGGGTGCTGTTACACTCACTTCCTGTTTGAGAGTTTCCTGTGGGCAGCTGTTTTTCCACCATGTGGACAGAATGCTGGACTAGATGGATCCTGGGGTCTGATCCAGCAGGGCTCTTATTTTCTTAGTTCTTAGGCTCAGCCACACACATTATATGAAGAAGAATCCCCAATTACCCAGCTCCACTACAGCCATTGGCTCCCTCAGGGCTAGTTTGAAAAATGAAAAACCACAATAAATATGTATTTATTTTGTAGATTAGATTACTGGAATGAAGAGAGGCTGGGACAAAGCTAGGAATGGATATTATGTGGTATGGAAGAACTGTGGAATCAGCTTTGGAACAGAAAACAGATTCCTCAGATGAACGTGTGTTCAGAGGCATTTGGATACTTGATTCCCTATATAAGCAGAAAGGGAGGTTGCAGTTGTCCTGTTGCTGTGGAAACCTGTCTGGCTGAAAAGTGATATGAATGTATTAAAGCAGCAATAAAATTCATCACTGAACTATATCTATCTCACAGCTTTAGCTCCCCATCTATCTCTCTCAGCTTTAGAGATCCAGACAGTTTCTGCCTCTCTCCTTCTGTGAGCTCAGACTCTTTCTTCCTCATCTGGCTGTGTCTCTTGTGACCTCACTTGTCCTCCCCTGACTGCCTCTATGACCCCCATGGCACTCACCCAAAATTACCCTCCTCTCTCTATTTTAGATGAAAAAGAAGAGCTTTAACAACAAGAAAAGCAAAAGCTCATGCTAACCATGAAATAGGGAGGATCCATCCTTGTAACTACCTTGTACATTCCAGAGTGAAGATATTGAAGGTCACCAAGCTAGATCTTGGTGTTCCTAGAATAAGTAAGGGGAGGGACTCTCATTTAGTGGTCTAGCACATGTCTTGTTCTACCAGGCCGAATCCCCAGCATCTCCAGGTAGAGCTAGGAAAGCATCCTGCCTCAAAAGCCTGGAGAGCTGCTGCTACTCAGTGCCCCTATACTAGTCTGGATGAACCCAGAGTCAATATATGGCAGCTTGATGTATCCCCATGTTAAATTATCCATCAGACTGGATCAAACCATTGTAGGTATGCTCCAATGTACTTTATTTGCGATTTTTCCAAAAATGTCTACAACAGCATTCAGCATCTAAAAGTAGACAGACTGGAGCTCAAGTCTTCTTGAAGATTACCTCCCTGCCTCCACCTACATCTTCTTAGCCTCGTGTGTTTGATTCTGGACTGCAACATCCATGATACAATATACACTATAACATACTAGTCCTAAACCAGAATAAACTACATAATAAATAGGAACAGCAGCAATCCATGGCGATCTAACGACAGTGCAAAATACAGTATAAAAATGCTTGTTTAACAATTAAAATACTGGTCAAATAAAACGGTTTTAGCCTGGCCCCAAAAAGTATAAAGACTCATTGCCAAGTTTACCTCTCTGGAAGCTGATTCCACCATCATAATACGATGACTGATGGTATCAAAAGCCAAAATGTCCAGAAAAACAAATCTTTCTCATGCAGCATTTCATGTAAGCCATCCACAAAGAAGCCAAAGTAGTCCCAGCCCTATATTCTTGCCAAAAGACCCATCCAAATGAGTCCAACATTATCCAGGTGTGTCTGAAGTTGTATCAACTTAGCAAGAAAGTGTACATTTGAGTTACCAAGGAGATAAGCATGTACATGTAAGCAACAACAACATAAAGTCAGCAACAAAAATGTGGACTTCTCACATGAAAAGAGATGGTTGGTGCTGTCGAAATGATTGCTAAGAACCCTCTTTCAAAGCTGTGAATAATATCCCAATATGGTAACAGGAACCACATGCACAGTCCCAGATGCTAAATGTTAACTCCAGTGACCTAATCTAGGCATGCAACATCTTCTTGCTTTTGAGATTCCAAAATGATTCCTGAACATAGAACTGCTCTGCAGGTGGTTATTCTTGGAAGAATTAAGAAAAATATACAGTGGCTTTGTACTATACAGAGGTTTCAGTTCCAGAGGCAATTATTTCAAACCCATTTGTGTGTGTGTGGGGGGGGGGGTGAAATACGATATCTTCTTGATATTATCAATAAGATGAGGAGAAAATAATAAATGAGCTAAATATAATCAACTTCCTAGCTAAATATAATTAACTTCCTATTTTACATGTATTAAGCATGCAAAACTGTTATTAAAATGAAGATTTTGTACACTAAGCCTTAACCAAAATCCATACAATGAAAGCAGCTAATAAGCCAAACGCATTTTCATTCATAAAATATATCCGGAATACTCTACTGTTAATTGGTTTGCAGTATTAACCCTCTCTACTCTCCCAGTGCCTTTTTTCCCATACCACTTGTAAGAAAATACTTGGAATTACCCAGGAAAGAAAGAAAAAAGACTACTATAGAGGAGAGCAATCTGCTAGAAGAATAGAAGAATTCTTTTTCGTACAGCAAACTTTATTGTACTTACTGTCTCTGTTTATAAACACAGTCTGAAAATGTGTATGTCAGTGTAAAGAAAAGTGTTATAGATTTTCTGTCAGATTTTCATGTTAATATCAATATAGGGGAAGTTATGAACACCATCCTGTTGTTCTTGTATAACTGCAATTTCAGTGTTGTTAAACTGTTCTCCTTGACTTTTTTGATGAAATCCATATGCATATAAATCTATAAGTGCTTGATAAGTCCTCTGTTTTCTAAATTTCAGGCATATAGTAAACCCAAAAGATGGGTTACATTGTATCTGGTATGTTGGATGACAAATGGTGAAGTCCTGGAGCAAAGTTAGACGTTAGAATCCTATGGCATATCAGCTAAGGGTAGATTTGCAAAACTGAATACCAATATGAGCCCCACTTCCTCATAAGAGTTGTTTTATTTGGAGTATCTCATCCCCATTCAACAGCCTTTGACAGCTGTTCAAAAAACCCTCATCTGGTCTAGAATGCTGTGACCAGATGATGATTTGGGCAAGTTACAAGGGAGACACGACTCCCTTGTTACAGCAGCTTCATTATCTACCAGTCCATTTGCAGGTAGAATTCGAAATACTAGTATGACCAGCAAAGATCCCTATGGCTCAGGACCCTGCTACCAAGACAGCACACCTGTCTATTCCGAGATAGAAGGACGTCTCAGACATTCACTCTGAATATGCTCAGCACCATGCTTGTTTCTGGACTGAATCACTGAAAACTATCATCAACGTATGCTGTAGGGCTATCCTTTCTTACCTGGAAGTAAAATGGGCTGGATTTAATGGGACTTACCTCAGAGAATGCTCAAATTCTATTTTTCAATTTGAAATGAGGGTGCTTTTGTCTTTTAATAGGTACTTTTGGGATCAGACAAAATCAGTGCAGATATGCCATGATGAGTGTGTTACAGTAGTCCAAATGAGATGTAACTAAGGTATGCCTAACCACAGCCAGCTCAGACAACTCAAGCAAACCTTGACTGTGGTAGCATGGAGGATTGGCCTAAAGGAAAATAGGATCCAGACAAAGCCAGCCACTATGTTCATTGTCCCCTCCCAGCACCTGGAACCCCCCATTTTGTCCCCACCAGAAATATACGTTAGGGTAATGCTGTCTGAGTGTAGCTGAAAATTTCTTTCACCATTCTGACTTGAGGGTACTCTGGAATATAGGATTAGTAGCACTCCCAATCTTATTTGGCAGTGTAACTCAATGCCTGTTACGTCTTTTAAATTCTAAGCAGACTGAAAGCATTTCTTTGACTTCTGACCAGCCACTGTGATGGTCACAATTAGCCTGGTTTATGTGGCACTACCATAGAAAATACATTTAAAGCTGTTTTTTCTGCATATGTATTCCATAATAATCAGAGATAATAACTTTTATTTTCTTCCCAGTATGATATTTAAAATTGGGAAGAAAAATCACCAAGGGTTTCTTTTCCTCCTGGCACAAAGTGTATTGGAAAAAGATTAACTGAGCCAATGTTAAAATGTCAAACAGTTGTTATCAGAATAATAAAAATGTTATGGAAACAAGTTCTTTGTCTTTATTTATGATCTAGGGAGTAGACCTTTTTAATAGCAGGATTATAGTATCAAGAGATTAATGCATCCCCCCATTAACAGTCAATAACCAACCCTTTTCCTTCTAAAGATGTATCTTAACAACCATGTTTACTACCCTTGATTAAAATGAAATACTCTGAGGGACTGCCATTTCACATCTCATGGCACCATCGTGACTACAGGAATACAGTGGAGCTTGCTTTTGCTATCTTGAAGTTAAACGTATTTGCTTGTGAATCAGCAACCTTATGGTTGTTGCCCAGTTGCCAATCCTTATGACTATGTCCCCAACTCTAAAGCCTTTTTTAACAAATGGAAGAAAGGAGGCTGCAGTGAGTAGCACCAGCCTTTGTGGGTGCTGGCATGCCCTTGCCAGTCCAGGTGCTGGTGCAAGCCCTGTTTCTGCCCCCTGGCCCCCCATCTATCACCCAAGCAGCCAGGTGGAACCTGACTTGCCCCCCATTCATTTTACTAGAAAGGAGGGCATGTGGTTCCAGCAGTGAAATGACTTCTGATGGTTGCTTGACGTAACCTTCCTCTGACAGGTATGATTTCCATAGGTGTAACTCAAAGAAAGAAATTGTAGAAGGCAAAAGCAGTTGTGAGACATAGACTGGTAACGGGGGCGGGGGGGGGGGAGAAGAGAGATGTTAGCTGTGTGTTTCACAACTAAGGATAGCGAGCTGTAGTGGTTAGAATGGTGGACTGGTAGTGGTGGTTGGGGCAGTTCCCACTCTGCCACGAAGCCCACTGGGTAACCAGTGGTAGTCTAACCTACCTCCTAGGGGTTTTGTGAAAATAAAATGGAGAGGAGGAGAATGGTGTAAGCTATTCTTGGTTCTTTTGGGAAGAATATGAATAGCTAACCTAATGCAAATAGCTCTCTAAAGTCCACTGGCATCCTGATAAGACTACTAAGTCCAGGTTCTAAAATCACTGAGCTGCACCACTACCCATGCACATCCATTGCCAGATCTGGGCAACAGTGTTTCAGTTAAAGCTTTAGTCTGTCTCGAAACCATTTGTGATTATGCAAAGGTTGCACAATGGCATGAGTATAGCAATCCTGTCTGATCCCAAAAGTGCCAATTTGTTACTAGGCAAAAGCTGAGCACCCTCGATTCGCATTTTAAAAGAAAATTACAATGTAATCCTATATGCATGCTAATCAGATGTAAGTCCTATTGAGTTTAATCAGTCTTACTCCCAAGTGAGTATAGGATTGCAACATAAGATGATGATAGTGTTTAGTAACACAGCCTACTCAGAAATAATTGTGGGGCCCTGTGTAACTGGGGTGATTTCTTAGAGACATTCCTCTGTCCTAACTGGGCATGCCCTGGGAAAAAAATATTTCTAATGTTGAAGGCTGTTTGGCTTAAAATGCATAACTTTGGCTGAACTGTGCCCTTTAACAGCAAATTTTTGATCTTAGGTATACTTCAGACAACAAGTTCTTTTTGATCATGAGACAGCAAGATCCATTCCAGACAGAAAAATTACCATGAACTTCCTTTCCTCAGCATAACACTGTGTTGGGACATGGGTGATATTTTCCAAGTTCCCTCAGCCTTCTAAAAGAAAAAGTGTAATGAAATAATGGGAGCCCCGAAAAGAGATTTGGGAGATAGCTTTAGTTGTCAAAGGCAGCTTCATAATCATCTAGAGGTATGTGAAATCATAAAATGTGGAATTCAGGAATCTGAGTGAATAAATCTTTTGGAGCAGCCTTTTCCTAGTTGGCACCCTCCAGACTACAATTTCCATCAAAACCAGCCAGCATGGTCAATGATCAGGAATGCTGGGAACTTTAGTCTAAAACAAGGACACCAGATTGGGGAAGGCTGTCATAGAATAATGCACTAAGGTCCATTTCTGGCACTTGTAAATGTATCAGACTGGCTTATGCCTCTCTTTTTAGACAGAGAATGAAACTCTCAGTAACAAGTAGGTCTTTTAAAAATTGATTTGGAAATTTGGTGGTTCCTGGAGGAGTTGTTGTTTAGCCAACCAAGTTTATTTTCAGCAAATTAGTGTCACTCAAGTGAGGTGGAAACTGTTTACTCACCTCAAGTAAGGCTAGCAAATGGGATGCATGTCCAGAAATATTCTGTTATTTCCACACTGAGTGGGTGGTGGACCAACATTAATATAAGACAAACAGTTTTATTTGGACTATGATGGCTCATTAGTGTGTGTGCGTGAGAGAGTGTGTGTATTTGTGGACTGCAAAAAGACTCAGAAATAGTCAGCAATGGAAGAGGAACAATCAGCATGGTGTTTTTAAAAGAAAAGTACAAAACTTTCTGGCTGTGAAGCAACTAGACATTTGCTGCCAGCTGATACGTTGAGAAGGTCACACAACCACCTCATACATTCACAAAGGCTTGGATGCCAGTGAACATGGTTGGCATGCTCCCCCCCCACACACACACACAGTGTCCCACCACCACACACACACACACACACACACACACACACATCCAAGCACACACTGGCTGTGTGTTCGGTGTTGATGTCAAGGCCACATGAGAAGAGAAACATCTAAGGGTAGGAATCATCCATACATGGAATCATCTTCCCGACTGTTAGAGTAATACGACAATGTAAGTGTTTGCCTAAGGATGCCATGATCTCTCCCACATTGGAGGCATTCAAGATGCAGCTGGAAGGATGGTTTAACTGAGAATCTTGCCCTGAGCAGGGGCTTGGACCGGATGACATTCTTGGCCCCTTTCAACTCTACTATTATACGATTCTATGATTCTAGGACAGTAAGAATTGTCCCTTGAATTAAAGAACCCATATGTGTGTATCAGTAGACCTGGCAGAGAAAGCACAAGATGAACTCTGAAATCCTTCCATGGCATACAAGGATTGCTTCAGTTTCTGCACTGATACAGCCTTGCATTTCAGAACCACCCTGGTCAATGCAAGTAACCAGGAGTTCCATTCATTTGAACAGGCATGCTGGCAGGGATAGGACAGAGCACTCTGCTCAGGATAGAACCATGCTGTTATAGGCAGGCAGCCAAATGCTACATACCTCACAACGGAAATAGATCTTGCAGTCCCTCCTCTCCAGCCCCCAACAAACTAGTAAAAGAGAGAAAACAGGCTAGGAAATTTGGTGAGTTTATTTACCAGGCCACACTAAATTGTGTACCAAGAGTAGGGATGCTTTTTCAGACAGACTACTATCTATTTCACAGACCAGTATCTATTTCATGTCTAACCTTCTTTAGACACAAAGTAGATTGCTCCTTGGCTATCACATTGTTGACCTGTTTCTAGAGTTGGCAAAGGGCAAATATCAAGGCTATCCATTGGAAATCATGAATATGACTGGACAGATGCTCAATTTTCCAAAAGAATCCAAATCTAGTTTCATTTGTACATGTAAAAAGGAAAGGTGGCAGAAATTTTTTCCATAATGCTCTTGATCCACAGTTACAAAAGACTGTCAAACTTCAGTGTTGAGTACAGTTTTGAGCAGTTTTAAGATTTAACACTAACATTTCACACAACTGTAATTATGATGTTTCCCATATACATCATTGGGTAAATGTGACATTTGGAGGAAGTTTTCTATGTAATATTTTACCTATTGACTTTGCTTTTGTTAACTGCTGTTGCTGCACCCTTCTGTGTGAGAGTGAGACACACCCAGAGATATCTAATACATGTAAGAATGACTATGATATCTACGTAGTGCACACCTCATCTTGTTTTTATAGGAAGTTTTTAATGCAAACAATAGATCTCTATTCTTACCAAGCAATCATAAGGATAATGAATAACCACAATTTAACTGATGTTTGCTATTTCCTGCCTCCTACCTGAGAAGAACGGCATACGTAACATCACTTTCCCATTTGCACTTATGAGGGTGGTAGGCCAAGTCTTGGTCCACAGCAGGAAAATACAATCTGCCAGTATCTGAGACACCCAACACAGCTGCCACCTTAGCGTTTCTCTGCCAAGTTCCCACTTTACTATAGTCACTTACAGAATAACCCATTTCATATGATTACACAATCCATGGATCATTAACCATAAGTTTTGGGGAGTGTGTAGGAGTGAGCGACCATGCTGGCCCCTGCCTACTTACTCGGTTCTTGGGCAAACACGGAACTTTTGGATCTTAAGGGGAAAACAACCCAGAGTTAGAACCCATGGTTCAATCTTTGGTGTATGGTCTTGTGTAGAATGTCTCTCATATCTGCAACTTCTGATACTTAGGGATTTTTCAATGCAAAATTCCAAAAGAAAAAAAATGGATTTTCATACTAGCCTAACTGCCTTCAAATGAAGCAGCATGAAAGAACTCTGTGGCTAGTATACGAATCAATGTCAGATAATATACTGTCAGATAATGTGGACATAAGAAAGTACCTTATACTGCATCAGATACCAGTCTTTGGAAGCATAAGTTTTGTTGCTTATGTGTGTGCATGTGTGTGCCTGGATGTCTGCAATCATACACCACACACACACACACACACACTCAGAGAGAGAGAGAGAGAGAGAGAGAGAGAGAGAGAGAGAGAGAGAGAGCCTTTTATCACCTGGTGTAAATCAGAGCAGAAACAAAAACATTACATTCTACATTTTCCAAGCAATAGGTCAGACATAATGTTTTTCATTGATGCTAGTCAACCCTTCCTATCTGTTTGGCAGTGAAAATGGCTGTAAAGAAAAGCAATATTGAGTTCCAGCTGCACTCCTGGTTCTTCTCTCCCCCACATGCATAGTCCATTTTCAGAGTTTGGCCTACATGCTTAAGTGCCATGTAAATCCTTGACGTTAAACAAATTTTCACAGTGCACTTATTTCTTTTGGCTCTAGCAAAAATCACTGTTAATTCCCATGGAAAGTCACATTAGATACAATGTTGCACTTACCACACTTTTCCTAGGGGCACAGAACTTACTCAGAGAAACACAACTGAAACACTTGCAACAGACTGCTGAATTTACCCCCCCCCACACACACACACACACACACACTTCGAATCTCCACACCAAGGGACACTGCCCAAACTCATATCCCTCTGTGACTCTCTTAAAATCAATCTTATACCATTCATATGGGAGTAGTATGACCCCTTGAATGCTCTGGGTTCATTTCTGAATAAGCATGAATAGCATTGTGCTTTGGTCCAGCTTAGCACACTGAAAAAAGGCTGCCATTCCCGTTGTTTCTATCCACACAGAGACATCTAGATCACACTGACCTGGTTCAGACCATCAAGGAGCATGGATTATCCCTAATTACCATCACAACCTGGACCTTACTATGTTATCCCAAATCCAGCAAGTCCATGGCAGAGCTGGCTTTGAAACCACTCCAAAATCCATGGCTTGTTGTAGGGTCTGGGGTGGTTTCAAAGCCACCTGCCAATGTGCATCTCACTGGCTTTGGACAAAAAGGTAAGCTGCACCTTGTGAGGGCAATTGAGGGAATTGTACAGTGCACTTAGAGAAGATTCTCTAAAACTAATTATTGTGGCAAACACATCACTTAGATAACAGGAGTCAATATTGCAAGGCTCTAGCCAGGTATTGCCTCAAAGCAACCTTCAGCTATTTCTATGGATTTTAGTCACAGAAATCTATAGAAAATTCATTATAATACAGTCATAAAGGCCTGGATAAGAATTTTCAGTATAGAAGCTGTCAAGGCATCAGTAAGCAAATAATTCATATTATATGGCTTTAAAACCCATTCTGCAGTTGTTACAGCCTTAAGCAGATCTTGGTTTGCTCCAGATATTTTAGAATATAGACCTTATCAGCCACAGCTGATTGTGAATAGGGACCATGGGATCTGGAGTGGATCCAGATGCTTACTTCTGATGAAGAATGAGGTCATTGTTTAGCAATCCCTCATAGCATGTGGAGGAAGTAGCAGTGCTTCTGTGGAAGGAAACCTACTAAAAGTTGTTGCAGAGTTAAGCCCAGGAACTGCATGGGCTGGCTTAGTTACTGTGCCCTCAGTGCTACTGGTTAGTGGAGGAACCCACATGCAGTGAGCTGGATAGCAGAAGTAGAGTCCAGTGTTTTCCTTATCCTAAGAATCTAGAGACCTTCAGCAAAGGGTTGATAGAAAGTTGGATACTGAGGAAAGCCATCAGTTGGCTGTGATTAGTGGTCCACTGCCTGTCTGCTCCAGATACTTGCCAAAAGTCTGACCCAAACACCTGGCTCTTATTACATCTGTTTTAAAGGATGTCCAGTTTAATATTCAGTGTGTTTTTAGATGGGATTCTGCATATTCTGCTCTAAACAAAATAACTTTGAATTTTATATAAAGAGAAATGCAGAAATTTCCAGAATACTGTTCAGGCTGATGCTAAGAAAGTGCAAGATCCAAAAACTGCAGCTACTATTAACATTTGGGAAGTTTCTTATAAATAAAACAGTGTAATGAGAAATAAAACTAGAAAGCTGTTTGTTTCAACTTTGCCAGCTGCAACAAGGATGGTGAGAAATATGTGAAACTGCAACTCAGCTAATCACTATATTACCAAATAAAACAGAGCACATTTTCATATCACACAAAGCCATCCGGCAAATAAGTCATGGTGAGTTAGTTGTTTGCTGAACAGTGCATGGTATACCTAGCAGACATTCGGGTTTACCATGGGTTGTTCCGCTGCCTTCCCCATCAGTCCCACAGCTAGCTCCAGAACATGCAGGCAGTATCCTTTGTAGCAGAATGCTTCTTTTTTCCTCCTCCCCACTCCAATCCTTTTTATTCACTGCCATATTTTTCTTTTGGTCCTTGAAAATTATGCAACTGAAAGCAATGCATCTTTGTCATCGTCATCACCACCATCATCATCATCATCAATCTCTCACAAGCATGTAAGTGTATTCTCATGACGGTTGAATATGTGCCCATCTTTTCTGGTCAATTTCCTTGTCTATTCCAGCTGTCAAATGAATCTAGAAAGCGAAGTAGGTAGCAGATGGATAAGGTGAGCCTGCAAATTTGCACACAGTTGCCAGGGGCCACTTGCCAATTTGTCAGAGGAAAAATCGCTGGTAAAGGGGCAACATCTTCCATTTAACAACATATTCCTCTCAGTTTTAAGCATTGAACTGATATATCTCAATGTTCCCTGCCTGTTCAACACTTCACTTACAGTGGTTCCTGGACAGTTCTAAAAGAACTACCCAGAAATAAACACAATTCCTGGGAAGTAAATGTGTGTGTGTGTGTGGGGGGGGGGTTATTCCAGTTTAAGAGTTAATGCAGGTGTACAATTCTCCCCTTCTACTTACTTCCCAGTCATTACATTTGCATACATTTCTGCATTTTTCAGCAGCCAGGAAGCTACAGTAACCATAGCAGTAACTCCTCTGAAAAACATCAAAAAGTTGCTATTTCCCCTTTCTAGGGTAGATAGATAGTTGGGGAAGTGCTGAAATGCCAGGCAACACCAAAAAGTGTTATTTCAACAGTTGAAAATGAAAGCATCAAATTGTTTAGGATGGAATATTCCTCTCCTTTTCTTTTTACACTGGCCCCTTTGGCTCCCCCCACCCCACACCAGCCATGCTTTAGCCTTGTGCTAATGGGTCCTTCTTTTCTCTGACTATCATTTTATTGACTGTTCTCTGTCTCACCATTTTTCATATTCTTACTGTTATATAAGGTTTGCTTACTCTTTGATTCTTTGCAATTGTGTGCAAGTACTCAATCATATTCTCTTCTCTTTTCAATGTTCATAGCAGATTGCCATCAGATAGCCATAAGTGTGCACTTGCACAGTTGCGAAAGTCAAAAAACATTTTTTTGAGGCACTGACATAAAATTTCCCCAAAACGGCCAGGGAGCAAGTGGCAGTCCTTCTGAAATGCCATTTTCACATTCATGGAAAGGCTGTTGTAGTTATGTGCGATCAAGCTGACTCCAATTCATGGTGACCCTATAAGCGAATGCCTCCTAAACGTCCTGCCCTTGACAATACTACTCTGCTCTTGTAAGTTCAAGGCTGTAGTCATTTGTAACATCACAAAAAAGCAATCAGTAAAGGCGCTTTTGCTAGTTTTGCAAGCCAGCTTTCTAACTGCATGCAAGAAACCAGAACAACATCAACCCACCATGTTTGAACAACACAATGAACCAGCATGGGCAGAAACAACCTTAAACAAGCCATGAGTTCTCAGGGTGACTTACTCATGAAAAATAAGCCATCTGCATTAACAGTCCCAGATTTTCAGGATGCAACAACCCACCATAGCTGGTTATTCATTAATCTCTGAATATGCATCACAGTAACAGGAGTTCAGTTTACACTTTATGTTGGCAGATATCAACAAATGGTTGCATTCAGTAGTGTCCACCCACCAGCAGAATGGTGTTCATCTATGAGCAGTTGACAAAAAAGATTCCCTCTCCTCCCTGCAATTCCCCATGTGCTCCCAAATCATCTCTAGAGATTTGGGGGACACAAAACATCCCACTACATGAGCAAGAATCCCTTTTAATTGGCTATGCTGGCTAGGATCGACAGGGACAACAACATGTGTCTAACAACATCTGGAGGTCCACAAACTGTCTATCCCTGGCCTAGACACTGAGATCTTTCTGAAAAGCCACATTGGTCAGGCAGTGAAGCACTGCCAATGATCTTGTCTTGTTTTTTTGCAAAGGAAGAAAGCAGGGTCCTTGTGCAAGGTTTCTCTACTCCCACTGCACCTACTAGCAACTGTAGTTTTGTATGTACTTTTTGGTAACAGGGCTGGTTAAGTTAAAACCATATTTGGTTTTCATGATCCGGTTCTGTTTAATATAAATTTATATATGGAAACATGTGGGCAACAGAAGAAATATTGCAGGACTCCAATCTAGGGCAGATTTATTTTTGTGCTTTTCTGGCAATCCACTCTGAGGATTGCAAGCAAAGCATATATTATTGGGGTAATGTTTTCCTAATAATATTATGGCCTATAAGAGATATTAAAATCTGGGTATACAGTAAATCCAAAAGCCCAAATATAAGGCAGGCATATAAAAAAGGCGAAAGGTTTAGATAATTAAAACTACATGCCCTTTATGTAGAATAAGGAAAATCTATAAAGGCATAAAACACGATTTTTAAAAAGTCAGGACATCAATCAGGATTAATAGCCAAAGGCCACCATTGTTGGGCTAAAGTGCCCCAATTGCTAGACTAGGCAAGGTGTTGGAGCAAGATTATGTTGTGTTCCAATCGCTTGTTTGAATTTGATGCCGTTTCCTTGCTCTTTCAACACCTTCTCGTTGATTCCTTCTATGGAATGATGGCTGATAAATATAAAGGGTCATATAGGAATTATTTCTTAATGTCTCAAAAGCATGGGATGAAAAAGGTGACTTGCTCCTTTCTGTGCATGAAAATTGCCTTGACTGGAACTTGAAACTTACTTCAATATTGGCAAGAGGGTGGCCTCCTTCATTGGACCTGAGGGCCACAGGCAAGCTTAGGGTAGGTAGGGTATGCATGATACACACATCATTGCCCAATATCTCAATGCCAATCCACAACATATACTGTCACCCCACTTCACTTAATGATCATGCAACAGAAGTTAGTTCGTGCATCTAACTGCAAAGGCACAAGTGTGAACCCAAGACAGCACACCAAGGAATCCACAGACTTCTAGTAAGTGAGCCAGGCTAGACTCATGGAAAAAGAATAGCAAGTGGTAGAACATATGAAGGTTCCAGTTTCACCAGTTTACAAGATGTAGAATATGAAGGTTGTGAGTCATTGCATTATCAGACATCTGTTTTTATCTTTAGTTGTAATCCTATGTACAGTTAGACAGAAAATCCTGGCTTCGACACTGTGCACCTCAGAACTGGTGATGAGTTTTGGAAGGGTTGGGGAAGTTGACTCCTTGCCACTTTAACAATTGCTCCAAGCTTCCTCTTGCCTTTCCAGAAGTTTTGGCTAGCTTTAGTTTAGCTCATCAGTACAAGCTAGTCAACTCCAGGCAGTCTAGGATAAGACTGATAACCTGGATCCATTTCAGTCAGGTTCAGACCAGGTTTTGGTACCTTTGGTCACCCTGTATGATGGCCTATGCTGGGAAAGAGATGAGGAGTGTAATTCCATTGGCACTCCTGAACTTCTCCACAGCTTTCAGTACCATCAACCATGGATGATATCATTCTGGGGCAATTTTGAGTTGATAGTGTGTGCATGGGAGTGGGGGAGTTACTGGTTCTAATCCTAATTGGAGGATCAGCTTCAGAAGCTGGTGCTTGGGAAATACTGTTCAACCCTGTGAATTATCTAGCATGGAGTTCCTTGGGGACTAACAGACTGAGGCTCAATCCAGACAAGCCTGAGATACTGTTGGTGGATGGCTCCTATGGCTGGGGGCAGGTGACGGAAGAATTCAACCAGTCCTAGATGTGGTTTCACACACTCTAAAGAAGAAGGTTTGTAGCTTGGGAGTTCTCCTTGATTCATCTTTGTCACTTGAAGTTCAGGGGGACTCAGTGGCTCAGCATGCCTTCTCTCTTCTTCCTAGCTAGACAGACCTGATTTCTAAGGAATTACCTTGTTCCTTGATGGTAACCATGCTTTCCACTAGGTGATGGATGAATGTACCTTTCACATTTTCCCACTGCATTTTTTTAAAAAATTTAAGTTCCTTCTGCCCTGCTTATGAAGAAATTTGAAGATGTTGGTACATTCTTAATCCCCCAGAAACCCTAATGAATTTTCACCCAATTGCAGTGGCCGCATGACATATGTACAGGTATTTCCAACATGGAAAGGCATAGTGTACCTGCCTGCCAGATAGCTCTTGAAGATGAAGAACCTGTCAGGAAAAAGAGGTGGTTCGAGAATTGGTTGAATGCTCAAGGATTGGCTGGATATGCAAGGATTCAAATCCCAATTTTTAAGAATTAAGCACCCAGAGGCAACTTCCTGGATAGATGAATCTGGTAGTTTCTTCTTTGAGAAACATTTCAATTTTTAAAAGAATATCATGTTCTTTTTGAAGAACTGTTGTGATTTTGGCAAACTGAGCCAAATTCTCACCATCACTAGTTTCGACACTCTTCATAATTCATCCTTATGGCTTAATGCACACAAAGTCATTCACCAGTGTCCTCTGCACAGAAATGGACTGATGAAAAGGCAAATCACAAGGTACTGTTGTCTGAAAAGGTTATGAACAGAAAATAAATAAGGTAGGGGAAGCTGTCAGAAAAGGAAACAACCTGGATCTTACTCTAATACTTATTAGAGTGGGGGAATAGTAAGGGATTTAGTTCAGAAGTTTCTTGTGCATAACTTCAGATATCTTTCAGAAGTACTCCTGACTGCCAGCTTGGATCATCGTCCAATCTTATCAGCTTTATTTTAATTATCCAACTTCAAAGACATTTTCGCAGGACTGATACAGACAGACCTTTGGGTCTTTCTGTTTTGAAGACCGCTAAGTCAACATAGTTATTATCTTGCTACAGAGCACTTTTAATCTCCCATGTCAAAACTCAACAACATTTCAGGGGTCTGGTGCACCAACAGCCAGAAACAGCAGAAGGTAAATTATTGCTGACTAATACAATTCTCCTAAGCAGAACAGATTCACTGGGGCCCTGTTCAAATGCGTGCAGTTTCTGTTCTTGACCCGGGAAGACTGTGCTCACTTACTGAAAGTAAATTCTGAAATTTCAATAAAACAAGAGTGCCTCATATTTGCTAGACTGAGCCCAATCTGTTTGGAGTAATGATCACAGAAGTCAGAATGCATAGGTTAGGCAAAAGCTAACCTATGTATTTGTGTCAAGAGAATGAAGTCTTTGACAGAAATGGGCAAGCATTATACTTCTCCATTGGAAAAAAGAGTGAGAAAAGAATAGGAAATTAATAAAGAAAAGCAGGCTAATTGCTTCCTAGTCCTTAAAGAAACAAGGTCCAGATTTTAAGTAGAATGTACCCTTATGCAATGTAAAAAATAAAAAAGTAAATGTCACCCCAAAAAAGATAACAAAGGAGGACACAGATTTGCAGAACATTTGAATTCCAGTTCAGGATCAGGCCTGGTTTGGAGGGTTGAATCATCCTTATGTGCTCAGATGGAGAACTTTGACCACCAAATGAATGGTGAAAGTGCTACCTCATTGCTCTTATGTTTTTAGAAGCTTTTGATGCCACTGGCCATTGGACCAACTTGTGATATGGGCATTGGAGGCATTAATCCAGTACTATCTACAGAGATGGCCTCAGTGCATAGGTTTGAGAGAATGTTAAATGCGCTCCTGGCATTTGGTTCATGTACTATTTTGTCTGCAGTGCTATTTAACCCCAACATGAAGGCACTGAGTGCAATCATTCTGCAATTTGGACCAAAATGCAATTAATAGGCTGATGACACTCAGTTCTGTCATTTTTTCAATAACATATGAATTAGAGAGGGTCTTGGATCAATGTCTGAATGCAATGGTGTGCTAAATGAGAACCCATAAACTAAGTCTGAATCCCAGCAAGATGGAGATTCTATGGATGAATGGCTTCCATGCTTGGGAAGTGGATCAGTCGCCTACTCTGAATGGGTTATGCTCCTTCTAAAAGAGTTTGTGCACTGCATTATGGCCATCCCTGAACAAGGAAAGTGGACCACTGTGGTCCATGTATTTCTCACCTGCAAACTGGATTACAGCAATTTGCCTTATATGGATCTGCCTCTATGGTGAATTCAGAAGCTGCAAAATGCAACAGTCAGGTTGGTAATGGGAACCATTTATCCCTTCATCTTACACCTCTGTGGAGAAAACTGCACTGGCTTCCTATATGCTACCAGGCCAGATTTAAAGTCTGAATACTTGTTAACAAAATCTAAACAACACAGGATCAGGATATTTAAGAAATATTTAAGCCTCCAGTGACAGAGGTAGATCCAAGAGCATCCCCAAACTGTGTACCTGATCCTGCAGAGGGAATGCATCACTATACAGAACAGTTCTAGTTCCAAGTTCTTGGAACTGCTCACCCATAACACCTCTGTCTTATCAGGATTCGACTAGTATTTATTAGCCCTCATAAAAGCCATAATTGCATCCAGACACTGGTTCAGAACGTGCACAGTCTCTCCCATTGTAGGTGTTGTATATAAAGAGGTCGTCATACTAATGACACCTTACACCAAATTGCTGATATGAAGCCACTCCCAACAGTTTCCTATGGATATTTATCTATAGCAAGGGGGTGCCTTGTGGCATCTCACAATTCAGCTGTCATGGAACCAAAAGTTATTCTCTGGAATTGACCCCACTAGCAGAAGTCAGGCACAACAAACTCATGGAAGGGAACTGTCCTGAAGAAGGTGGCCAAGGTTAATTCTGTCCCCAAACTGGATTTGCACCTAGACTGTAATGAATCAACAAATAATCAATGTTGTTGTTTTTAAAAAATGCCTGCAGTTGAGATGCCACCATTCTCTTGAATGGGTGCTTGTAACTGGACAACAGTTGGAATGGCTGTCTGGATCCAGAGAGGGTTTTTGCAAGAGCGATTGCACCACTGCCTCCTTCAAGGCAGCAGGACCATGGCATCATGCAATCATGAATTAACCAATCTGGTCAGTCCATGGCTAGCTCAAATAAGCCATGAAGGACAATGGCTGAGAGAGCATGATGCCCATCGTACACATGCAAGCTTCTTATCTACAGGCTCCAAAAGCTGAAATTCACATCCCCAAGCAAGGTAAGACTCCTTGGGTAGGTTTGTATGACATGAGAACTCATGGTGAAATCTTACTGTTATGTCACCTGGATCCAGTTCCAGAGTTTATGCATGGTATGATTAGTTTTCTGAAATCACAGAAAGAATCCACTGCTTTTTAGAAGGCCAGATACTGAAGATGAAACTCAACCACTTTGACCACCTAATGAGAAGGAAGGACTCCCTGGAGAAGATCCTAATGCTGGAAACAATTGACGGCAAAAGAAGATGGGGACGGCAGAGGATGAGGTGACTAGATGGAGTCACTGAAGCAGTCGGTGTGAGCTTAGATGGACTCCGGGGGATGGTGGATGATAGGAGGACCTGGAGGAATGTTGTCCATGGGGTTGTGATGGGTCGGACACGACTTTGCAACTAACAACAACAACAAGGTCTCCATGCTTCACAGTGGAGTCCCCACTTGTCTGGAACTGGGATCACCATTTTACCATTGTTGATGTGGAAACACCATAGAATACCCTAGTAAGCGTGACTACCAAAGTGGCTGTGTCTAGCCTTTGATCTCTGCTGCCCTGAGCTCCCTAGCAATAGATGTATCACTGCTTGCTTTATTCCTATGCGCCAACCAATGTGTTTATTTTGGAAACCAAGAGACAGCGTGGAAATACACAGAGGAAGAAGGGGGAAAATGCAGCAAAACTGTATATTTTAATCTTTAAAAAAATCTCTCTGGGAGCTGGAGTTTCTGGGAAGCACCATGGACATGCTTCGGTGATGGGGGGCAAGGGTCCAGAACTGCTATGGACCTCTCAAGAGGAGGCTGCTGCAGTCCACAGGCAAAAATAGGGAAAGTACAGGGGCTTCACTCCCAGGGGCTATCAGGATGCTTAGTGAGGCTGGGAGGACAGAGCAAGGGAGCATGGAACCATGCTGCCCAAGTAACCATCTGATCATCTGACTGGTGTGTTCAGGCAAAACTCTGTGGGCCATAGAAAAAGCAAATGGTTGTTTGCTGTGTCAAGTGAACACAATCTTTTTCTCTGTTCATTGTATCAGTAGTGTCCAAGTTTGCATGAAGATGAGTGATTTTATTCTTGCAAACCCATTAGAGAGGGTCTCTGAGAGTTGCAGGATTTGCTGGGTTTGATGAAAGCTATTTCTGAACTGCTCAGAGTAACTCAGCTGGACAGCTGCTCAAGCTTGTAGCCTCCACAGCCACACAAAAGGTAAGAAACACCATGGAAGCAGATACTGGAAGAAGGTCCAGTAGATGTGATGCATCTTACTTCCATTTGGCCTGTTTAGATCACAGTCTAAAAGCACAGTCTAATGTATTTCTGTACAGAGGTAACTTTCTCATCTGGGAGGCAATGAATAATTGCAGGAACAGGTTACTTCTGACAACCAGATGTTAGAGATTAACAAGGGATGGATATAACCATCATGGCCTGCTCATGAACCTCCCTGAACTAGATATTTGTTCCTAGAGGAACACCTTTCCATCATACACATGCAAGGACATGCAATAAATGAGAATGTGATCAGCTTAGAAAACATTAACCTCTGTTATTCATTTACAACTGCAGATAAAATGTGGGGCACTTTCATGTTTACTTAAATCTGGCTACTGATGTGAGAAGGCATGAAAAGTCAGGATGCAGCCCATTTTTGTTCATTCATTCATTCATTCATTCATTCATTCTATACTTATATGCCTCTTCAAGCAAACTTTTATCAGGCCAGTTCATAAGAAGATAAAATGGCAATAAAACAAGCCAGATCAGTACAAGGTCAAACTCCAACAATAAAAACTAGCAAAGGAATACTGGGAGTTGAAGTTTTTTTTTTTTTTTTTTTTTTTTTTTTTCTAAAAATGCGTAGGATTGATCCTTTAGAATGTAGGACTATAACCATCTTGTATGAACAATATCCTGTTCCATAGCATTTACTTTTTCCCCAGCATGCTTCCTGCTTTCCAGGCCTGCCTGTTCCTTTTCCCTTTAATACAGGGCAGCAGTTTCCATCACTACAATTCAGTCTATTTCTTGTCAAAAGGGCCTTTTTCAACCATCCTAGCTGGAAAAGACTGTAATACATCCATCTCTATCCATGCCAGAGAGGTTAACTGAGCATCCCGTGACAATGCTGAATTTAAGTACTTCTTGATGTCTAGTAAGAGTGCAGTTCCACTTAGAACAGTTAAATAACTCCTGCATAAGTATACAAACCTCCTGGATCGTTAGGGTTAAGCTTCTATTTATTGGTCCTTATATCTACCTCCTTACTGGCCCCATATACCAAACACTTTCCTCATTTAAATGAAGCTGAAAGATAGAGTGAGATGCCATCCACCTACTCACATCAACATGTCACCTCAAATGTGTGAATGAACTAGCTGTTAAAGAGCATGAAAGACAAGATGAAAATTGCAAATCCTCATAGCATAAATATCATGAGGCTGAGCAGCAAAGCTCCCAACATCTTTCTCTGGAATTGGTTGACTGTTCCTTCAGTTCTAGAAGGAAAACTTGGTCAATGATATTGAAATCTGTTGGAGGTCCAGGATAATTCTCCCTGTCATTTTTCTACAAGGAAATGGCGTATGCCAAAACAAGGCCAGAATGCAAGCTAAAATGGGTCTAGATAGCCACCCTCATCTAGGGATGCTTGGAGTTGCCCAGGCATTGCCTGATCAAGCACTTTGCTCAGGAAGGAAAATTTGCAAGTGGACAATGTTAATATCTAGAGTGTTCAGGAAAAGTAATAGAAAAAAGCAGCCTCACAGCTGCCTCATTCTAAACAACTGGGATCACTCCCTCTTAGGAAAAATTAATTGCATCTTTAACTCAGCCAGTCACTTCCTCTCTGCTGAATATTATCAACTATCTTTGCCTTTGCCATTTAATTCCCATTACAAAAAGCTGGTTAATAAACTTTACATCTTATATCACTTCAGAATGAAGTCCATAATTTGCATACCTTTTAATTATAATACATTTCAGGCAGCTTGAATAACTGAAGCCTATATATCTATTTGAATAATAATTTTCTCAATTTTTCCCACTGGCCAAACTGAAAATGCAACACTGCCATCTATTGTAAAGTATTGTAGGGTTGTTGTTGTTAATTAAACTAACCAACCTTTGAAGAAGCCAGTTAAATGCAGACCTGAAAATTACAGACTAGAATCAGACTAGAATCATGTTTCGAATCAAACTGCATGGAGTTGAATCCAGAATTAGTCATACTTAGAGTGGAGCCATTGAAACGAATGGGACCTTAGTCATGATCTTAAGCCATGGTCAAAAGTGGTTATTTGGAAAGTTATTTAATCTGGAAGTAGATCACAGAATAGATGGAGGATTCCTAGTGTGGCACTTTCTGTCTACAAAGGATAAATCCCTTAGGATTTTACTGTAAATGGAACAAATAAATAAATAAATGCAACAAATGAGAGGTGCTTTGATGATCACAGAAAAAATATAGCCAATAGAAGAACATTTAGATCTCACACTACATATCCCACATGATTTTCAAATCTCAAACAAAGCACTGTATTCTGTTGTTGACCAACAGAGATATCTGGGCTGGCCAGATGGTCTTAGATATCTGAAATTCCTGAAATTCTTGCTGTGTGGCTCAGGTTCTAAAATTCAAAAACTAACTTTGGTCGTTCTTTTCATCTTCCTGTGATCAATAAAGGTATACGTTGCAAAAGTGTTCTCTTTTGAAGGATGGTGAGACAGATTTCATGGGAGTGAATTCCTAAGACCCTTTCTTTAGTTAAAATGCTGGGTTATATATTCGCACAGAGCTCTACTGCCATCCTGTGCCTGAAAGAAAAAATGTTTCATTCAAATCTACAGCAATGAATCAAGCAACCAATGTATGTGCCTCTGTTCTTTGCCCTACACCCAACCTTCACAAAAATTAAGTTACTTAAAAGAAACAAATACTGCATTTAGAATTATGTAACTAAGCAACTAGGAAACTTTTTGAGGGGTAAATAGTTTGGAATGGAGGAACTGGAAGAACCACAAGGATAAAGCTATTGAGCATGGAAAGCCTGATGAAAATATCAACTTACAACATAACTACAGAAGAAGGGAAACCTCCTAGATGTTTGTGAGACATGCAGTAAGAAAGAACTTATTTGCATGCTCTGGGTCCCTGGAAGATGCCCGAGTTTTTGCACGGCTGCTGTTTAAAGGGGAAAGGAACTAGAGTGGCCATAAGCTGCACTGGATCAGACTTAAAGTCTGTAAGGTCCACCATTTTATTCCCACAAGAGCCAACCTGATACCTGAGAAGCATAAGCAGAACATGAATAACACCTTCCTGGTATGGTATAAAAAGGACAATGTGAATTTGATACTGAAGGTAGTTACTCAACATTAATAGCCTCCATGACTCCACCCAATCCCTTCTACTGCCAGTGAATTGTCATCACTAGATCTTATGGTCTAGTGATGGTTTAATTATGGTTTAATTATGCTTATGGTTTAATTATGCTCGATGTAATGAAGTATACCCTTCTTTCTGTCCTGAATTGCCTGTCATTGGCTGGCTCTGGGTTTTCATATTATAAGAAAATAAGAAAAGCCTCTCCCAACTTATTCACCCATTTTCTCAACTTAAAATGTCTCAAGCTTCTTAGCTCATAGGACAGTTGTTTCAAGCTCTTGACTAGTTTAATTTACTAGTTTAATTGACTTTTTCTGAACTTCCACAGCTCCATCTGTGCCTTTTGTGGTGTCTAGAACTATATGAACTGTATTCCAAGTGAGGGAACATTAAAGGTATGTACCCAAGTATGGCTGCACTGTAATTTTGTATTCTGTGTGTCCTATATTATGGAGGACATTTCTCTGCTTGAAGATGAGCCCTGTTTTAAGTTAACTTAACTAAAATAAAGTAAAAGTTAAATAAAAATGTTAAAGAAACATAAGTACAATGCTATGTAGTTTCCCATTAATACTTAGCATATGGACAACAAATTGAACAGTCATACAGATCACCTCCTCACAGTCTCTCCCAATAAATTTCTATTTAAATTGAAATTACACTTTGTAAATGGGTATCTTTCCATTTGAATGAGCATTGGTATATTTTATGCATCTCTCTCTCTCTCTCTCTCTCTCTCTCTCGACATGTTTTGGTGATGAATCTCTTCCCTTTTGGCTTTGCCTCAATGGTTTAAAATTAAGGATTCAAGTATTACAATCTTCTCCAGCTAGGATGGCTGAAGGGGAAGTGGCTCTTGACAAGAGCTAGGTTGAATTGTAGAGATGGAAACAGGTGGCTGCTGGCCTGCATTACAGGAAGCATGTTGGGGAGAAAGCAAGGCCGTGGAACAGATTGTTTTTCATGCAAGCTGGTCTAAGTCTTAAACTCTACAGATGTGATCCTATGCAGAAAATGAACTACAACCCCCAGCATTTCCTAGCCATCTCTCTGGCTGTGGAATGCTAGAAGTTCTAGTAAGATTGTGCCCTAAGATATTGTAATTATGCAATTGGAACAGAGCTTTCATTATTTCTTTTTCTAAATACATCAGTATAATGTTATCCGTACTACAGTTAATCATGCTACTAATATTTTGCCTGTGAACATTGAATTAGTATTATTAGAATATGCTCTATTACCAATGGATGCACAATCAAGGGTAAGACACAATTGTAATATATTTCTTATTTTAACAAAAGCTTAATTTAAACAGTGGTATTAATAAAGTCTACCAAATGGGGTGATTTTTCAGCCCTGAATTTCTCCTGAGTAGATCTCTCTCAACACCCCACCACCACCATCCATCCATCCATCCATCCATCCATCCTCTCTCTCTCTCTCACACACACACATGGATACAATGTTTATCCTGCTAATATAGAAATGAATGGGGCTTCAGTTAAGATACAACCTATACATTTTTCTGAAGCAGTTGTAAGCATTTCAAGGAGCCTGAGTTTCATTTTCAGGCTCTGGTAGAACTAAGAAAGCCAATGGGAGGCCCAAGTCTGATTCAGATCCATCCAAGAGTCCTTTGGAACTCGATGCAACAGCCCTGGAGTCAGTCATCTGTGTGTTACCTGTTCTATAACTGATTTCAGCTCTTGTGAGGACCTGTTATGGAACAGCCTGAATGGCTTCTGATTAGATTCGTTCCTTCCTTTAAAAATAAAAATGATTAAATAAGAATAGTGACTGAAAGCGCAATACCATAACCCTCAGACATAATCTGGGAAGCCACAGGATTTTCTAGCATTCCAGCTTCAAGTTACTGCCATCTTGGAGCCGAGGCTACAAAGGGCCAGCTTCTGCCCACTCCTAACACAACAAGTGTGGCAAGAACAGTGCCAGCTGCTTACCTGAAGTTAAAAATGCACCAGCTAGTTAAAAATCACAATGCACAAGGCATGGTGTCGTCAGTCACCCTCACCACACCTCATTCAGGGCATGCATGGATGGCAAGAGCAATAGGCTCGAACACAAAATATATCATGCCTAGAGTGGCATTGAAAAACGCAGAACATTTTACCTTACTTTAACCTTCAATCTGGTATTCTGCCCACCTACCCATTTTCCACTGGGACTTAATCTAACATTCCAGCTTCAGAGGAACATTAAATAACACCCACTTATGTGCATAAATGAAACCCTGCTTCTCTCCAAATCACTATTTCTTTTCCAAAACCTAATTTCTCCATCAAAATTATTCTAGTCCAAGATGCAGTACAAAACATGCTTTGCTCTGGACCAGAACTTATTGAACTCCTACGGCCTCATAAACCTTATGAGCATTTATATAAGAAACATATTTCAGGCCCATAAGCATTGTGAGAAAGTATTAGACCATAAAACTGTGACATTATTATCTACACAAAACTTACTGTAGGCAGTTTTACAGTTTACTGGCAGGATTCATGGTTCTAAGACATCTGGCTTAGCAGATGGAAGGATACAAAAAAAATAGTTGCCAGTAAAACTGAAAGGAAAAGAAATCTCCTGAATATTGTGATTATTTTCCTCTAAAACATGTGGCAAAGGCACGGTACACACTGAGGATGATATAGGTGTTTTATTAAGCCACACATTTCCAGTGGTCTGCATAAGCCACTCTTGGCTTTACCACAAGCAAATAATGAGTTCATCTCAACCTAATGCCAACACACCTTCTGTGCTCCATCAAACATTCTACCTACATCATATATTCTAAGTTCTATCATATGTTCATACTTTGGTACGTAATTCATCTAGCATTAAGAAATCAGATGCCACTGCCATTTACCTATAAAAATAGCATTTAGAGTGAGTGAATTGTAAATTTTTAATGGGACCAAACTTTTATTCATGAACAAATAGGCTCTATGATGCTTTGAGTTTGCTCTATTAAGCACAGAGGTTGTTGGTTAGCTCCTTATTAATTGGCTAATTATTGATACTTAATTATAGTTTGTCTTTCTCTTTAGTTTGATAGTGAATCCATCCAAATATGTTCAATTGGAGATATATATATATATATATATATATATATATATCTCCAATATGTCTTTTCCATGTTTACTCAATATTAAACAGAACAGGGTTCACACTGATTATGTAAATGCAGCAAAGCATTTGAAAAAGTATCTCATAATATACTTATTGATGAGATGGTAAAAACACATTTTAGAGAATACTACTGTTGGGCAGATCCATGGCTGGCTGAGCAACTATACCCAGAAAGTGCTTAATAATAGCACAACACCATGTCCTTGGCCCTCTGCTGGTCAGCATTTTAAAATAGTAACTTGGGCAACAGTTGAAATCCTGCTTATTCAATGTGCAAGTGACACAAATCTGGGAGCAACAGCTAATTCCATAGAAGGCAGGATCAGGATTCAGAGCAATCTTCTTGAGAGGCTGCACACTGAGCCAAAATCAACAACACAAAAATCAACAGCAGTAAGTGTAAAATCCTGCAGTTATAGAAAAGAAAGACAGAAAAGCACGCACGGATGCGCACACATGCACAGAGAGAGAAAGAGAATCCAGGATGTGATATGATAAACCTGGCTTGGCAGCCGTATGTGTGAAAAGTCTACATGTCCAAGTGATTATCAACTGAACATGAGCCACCAGTGTTCAGCATGAGCCAGCAAAAAAACTAATATTCCCTTAAACTACAAAAACAGAGAAGAGGAAGGTCAGCGGAAACTGGTAGTTTCTCTGAAGATCCATAACTTTGCCCGTTCTGTTCCTTTCACATCGACAGGCATTAACGTTGCTGAGATAAAGAAAGTAGAGCCTTCTCCGGTAACAATGGAAATGCCTGCATTTCCTTCTCCAATAGTGGGCATTCCTATCCATAAGAGAGGAAAGATCTCCCTCTTAGTCCTGGAGACTGACTTTATGATATGGTCTTTGTCATGTCTCACCAGAACCATAGGACTACAGTTCTGTGCAGAAAAAGGCACAATCAGCATATATTTGGATAGTTCCATCCTGGATGGCAAATTTGATACACTCAGTTTGACATAAAAGCAGCCAAGTTCTCTTAAAATTGAAAATACCTGCCTTCCAAGAATAGTACAAACATAACAATGACATCTGTATTTGGCATTCTCTGACGATATGCTATATTAATAAAACTAAAATATAAAAATTAGCATGTATGTAACTATGCATAACACTACCCACAACCCTGTTCAACTGAACATGTGAATGTGATCTATTTGAATTAAAGGGACCTGAATGACAGTGCGGTCATATCACATGCATGGAATTTCATGTTGAACTACATCAATATGTATTTTGAGTGTTTTGCTCTTAAATGTGTGGGTTTATATATCTGTGTATTCAACCACATTAGTTCTAAATTAGGACTCCAAGGCATATTTTACCACTCCTAGTATGCACCAGCCAGCACAGCTCTTTTTCTTGTTTGTTTAATGCATTTTTTCTCTGTCAACATGCTCAGGATTGCTCTCTTAAACTTTTATTAAGTGGCAAAATTATGCATATGCACGCTATATGAATTATATTGGATGAGTTCATGTAGAAATCATTTTATTTTAAAACTACATGAGAGCAAGTGCATTTTTCTGTGTTTCTGCCTGAATGTAAAGTGTCTTTTTTAAAAAGAAGACTTTTTCATTCTAGATTAACATTAGATGGGCATGGCTTGATTCCTTGAATCATCTAGTGTATCCTTTCTCTGCTTTGCTCTATATGATCCAATGCTCCTTTAACTGTATGAAAATAATCCCAGATGCCTGACATTAGAGCTTTTTCCTGCTAGAATTTATGTCTTATTTTCTAAAATAGCATACAATAAAATCAAATCTAGAATTTTACTTAAATAATGAGATGCGAATCTTGCAACTGATAAGATATAGATTTTGTTTTGTTCTTGGGTAAGATCTATATTAAAGAAAGAAGGGAAACATCAAAAATTGTAAATCACTTTCCATACACACACACACACACACACACACATATACATATATATACATATGAGCATACCAACAAAATTTTACAATGGTTGAATTTTATTATTGTCTTCAAGAAGTGATTTCTTTCTTTGTTTCTTTCTTTTAAAGCATGAAACATGACTTCATGTATTACAGTGTGTCAAATAAATGACCACTGGAATATTTTTCAGCTTTTATCAGATTTATGGTTAGCATGAACTAAGCTGCCCAACCACTCTGTATTTTAAAGGAGACTTCCTTTGTCTCTGTGTCTTTCAGTAAAGTATTCCTTCTGCCTGACCCCAGATCATTTTTATCCTTTTAAGCTCACATGGAGCAGTTTTTATGGGGATGTAGTAGCAAAAGAAGTTAATGTCAAAGCATTTCAGAATGAATAAGAAACTTATTTTCCTCCTGCATTACCTAAGACAGAACTGTGGCTGTCTGGGTAGTGTTATTTTCATGTCTCATAGAAAACAAATGGCATTGCCTTCTTTGAAGATAATACACAGCAAAGATTTTTAAAGAAATAATAATAATTCCACTTTTCTCCTACCATCTTGCACTGCATTTTTGCCTCCTTCCCGCTGTTACATTTGTTGTTTCCTATCACACATTTTAAACCCTCCTTTTCTTAACTGTGAAACATCAGACACTTTCCTGATTAGCCAACCAATATCACCAACCCAGACCTTAATATCCCCTTCTAGCAGCCATCCATATTGGCTGATCATATTTTCTGAAGATAGTCCTAACACTTTAGTTACTACTAAATATGGCAGCAAGAGTACTGACTGGAATTGGACACTGTGATACTATTGCATTAGTATTTTGTCACCTTCAATGGCTCCCACTTCCTTTCCAGGTCCATTTCAAAGTGCTGATTTTAATTTGTAAATCCCCTCTAGATTTAGGGCCACCACCAGCCCCTGCATCCTGAGATTTGGCAGGGGGCTGCCAGTGAGCAGACCTTTGCAATGGTAGCCCTCAACTCTCCCATGCCCTCCCCACAGAGGTTCTTCAGGCACCCCCTCAGCTGATTTTTCACTGCCTGCCAGGCAACCCCCTTTTTATCGTTTTTCAGTACAGCTTTTTGATTTGATGTCTCTTTTGCTATCCGTATATGTCTTAAGAGCTCTGTCAACAATATTTCAATTATTTTGGTATTTATTTCTCTTGAAAAGTCTATGTTAGTGCCACTTCCAGGCTTTGATTGTATTTCACTGAATCCACTTATTTTAATTTCATATTTATGTACATTGCCATGATACCGAGTCAGTAGCTTCATTGCTCCAAGGGGGTGCTTTGCCAATGCTGCATTCATCCTCACCATGTATATGGAGACCATTTGGTGTCCAGATCACCTTTAGTCTTATTATAACAGCTACTAATCTTGGGCTTCATGTTCTGATATCGCTGAAGGAAGAGAGCTCATAGGGAGTCCTTTGGTATATAAATAACAAGCATGAAATCTTTTTGAAACCACCAAATGCTGCAATTCATGCATCTAAATTTGTGAACAAGGAATATCAGGGAATTTCTGGTTGGCTGGTGGGTTAGTCAGTCTGAGTGGGTCTTCATTTCAATGTGCCAATCAAAGTCGGGACTTTTCTTAATACAGTCCTTGCCAAGTGGCATGCTGGTGAAATGGCCATTTTTCCCTTTTACTGCTCATTTGGAATCCTTTAAATATGATGGTTAGTTGAACTATGAGAATGAACAGTTAGAGAACCCTTATAACAAAGCCAGACATTAATGCCATACTCCGTCCTTCTTTCCTCTTCAAAAGGGACTGGTTCCTACCTCAGAAAGGTCCCTGCTGCTTGTGGACATGATTTAATCGGTCCACCCATTTGGCCTGAAGATAAACCACTGGGTGATGAACTCACATCCCTCCACATCTGACCCTCCCTGTCCTGCAATATTACCCTCAAACCAGATATGGTCTAGTTCCCACCGGCCACTTGGCTTATCTCACTGTTGACCCTGGAATTTCCATAAAGCATTGCAACCCTCCTCTTTTACTTCTAGTTCACCTTCAGAGTCTGAGCTTTTTAGCTTGGAAATCATAGCTTGAGAAGAGTCAGCCCTACACATACACTGACTTAAGCATTTGTACACATGATCCTTAGCATCCCATGTGTGGTTTTCCATCTGTTGTAGTCATTTCAAGAGAGGTGGCACTGACCCCCAAAACTCTAAGAGTAGCATTTTTTTCACTAACTTAAGCATGGTAGCAGAACTACCACACAGCAATTCGCACCTTGTTATAGTTCAGAACTACCTAGATCATGGAAGACCGAGGCAAGCTTTATCAGGGCTTTTAATTCATGTTGCAGTGCATTTGACAGCTACCAATTAAGAGTCAATGACAAATGAGTAGCATAAAATGGAACATAAACTATGATGTCTGGAAAGCTGGTAATTTAATCAGTAGCTTTGTTTTTATGTTTTATATGTATCCCCCCTTTTTTTCTTTTTTCCTTGTTTCTTGAAGCTTGTCAATGAACTTCAAGGAGTTTTCCACTAGGCTCCAGGGGTGTAACCTTTTGACATGGAGTGGTAGTACAAGTTCCTAATTTACAATACGAAGCTAAAAAAGTAAACAAGATTCTTTCCATATGGAAGTCCATTGCCTCCTGGGAACTGACAATAACAAACTAAATCCATGGGCAGCTGCATTTATTCCATTCATCTATACCACTAAATTTAGATTTCTTGTACCCCTCCTTTGTGAACTCTTCTGTCAACAATGAACAGAAAAACAGACAGAAAAATTAAGGTTTTGGCATTATTTTTATGCAAGCTGAAAAGGAGCCCAGGGTCAAATTGTAGTCTTTTCCACATGCAAGCACCAAATGATGACAGTCTGGACATTAAATAAAATCATGTCTTCCTTACATCACTTAAACAGTGGAAAAGCTGTAGAGCAAAGCAAGAATCTTAAACTGGAAATGGTATCCCCCTTTATACATGAAATAAAGACCTCTTTATAATTGGCTTGACATTGGCAGGAGGGGAAGGGTCAGGGGCATGGTCATTCTTTTCCAAAAATCATATCACAAACTATAACTGAAGTGTCCTCAGTATTCAAGCAAACAGGTGCACTACTACAAAGGATGGCTACCGCAGATGGAGCTTTAGGTGACCACGAGGCACTTTCCCATATCAGCATTGACATGGGATAGTGATGAACGTCATCAAGTCTTGCTGAGACAGAAACTCATAGGAAGCTATTTATTTTTATTTATTATTATTTATTAAAACATTTTTATGCTGCCCCATTCGAAGCTATTGATCCAGCTGCACTATTTACTTCAGATGGCATACCCTTATGATTCGAAGAAGCAACATGGGTGTCTCTCATGCCCTTTTTTAACCTCACTGGCCATTTGGCTTGTGGTGAAAATTTCTGTTGTCTTTCAGGAAGGACTGGGGAAAGAATAGTGGGTCATTCTTACTATGTACAAACACCTAAAACCAGAATAAAATGGAATTAGAAGAGGACCATGAAGAGGAGGCATCAAAATATTGCTTCCTTTGTAGGTGTTCACTAATAGGTCACATGTCTAAGTATATATTGTCCATTAATATATTATCCACCCACCCAGCTAAATCCAAATAACCAACAGCAGAGCAAATAACCAACAGCAGAGCATCCTGACAACTGACCCTGGGTGTCTCCTTTCCTGCCACTGTCACCAGTTACTTGTGCTCCTTCTCCTCTTCTGCATCACTACTGCTGCTTGCTTGCATGACAACCAGAAAGCAAGTGGGCAGTGGCATCTGCTGCTCTTCCTTCTTAACACCATCATTGTCTGGGCTAGAGGCAGTTCAAAGTCCAGATTCTTAAGCTGAAGAGCAAGAGCATGCCCAACAGACTGCTGTTGGTGGGCCTCTAATGGTGTATGGGCCCTTGCCAGGTGCCCAGTCCAAAACATCAGGCAATTTGGAACAGCTGAGGAATTAAGGATCACTTAGGATATAGATAACTAAATGGACTAGAAGTAGTTGGAGAAGGAAATGCCAGGCTTAAGATTTTTGTTTTGATCTAGTGCCAATGTCCTTCTCATGCTAGTCTGAAACCACTTGTATTATTTTCTAAATGCTTAAGTTTATATTATAGAAACTTAATTATATCATAAAAAAGCAAACAAATGGATCAATTCATTTCAGTTACAAACTTGAATCTGTGGTTAAATCCATGCAGTTATATGAGAAATTTACCTAGCCCATACATCCTGGAGTTGACCATGGACTTGAATGCAATCTATGGTCAAAGCCTGTACATTTTCAAGAGAGATGATTCTCAGACAGAAAAATGTATTCCAAAGCATGTGTGTTTAGGAATGGCATACGAAAGAATGCATACATTTGAAAAAAGAGCACTAAAATGCTTTAATAAATGGCAAAAATGCACACCAAAATACATATAAATGCTTGTGCAAACTACAGCAAAAGTGCTCACAAATGAATATGGACACAAATTGGAGAACTTTGGCAAGCTCGAGTTTTGCTGATTTGTGCATTCCTACCTGTGGTCCTTGACACTGGCTATATTTACTGTATTCTCTGCCCCACTTGGCTTCAAAGATGCAAAAATAAACCCAGTTTAGATCATCAGAGTAACAGTTCCAAGGTCTACCCTGAGCTACATTGCTAAGTCACTCCAGATAACAGCATTTCTTCTTATTATTACAGGAGTGGGACACTTTGTTTCCACACAGTAAAATGTCTCCTGCTGTTCTAGGAAACAGGGTCTTGCTTGTGACTATTCTGAAATCTATACATTTAAATCTGTTCTCTTTTCTAAGTGAAATAAACTTATGTGAAAAGGCAACCCTGGCAACATACTCTACTAAAACAAATAAGTCATTATTCTTCAGGAAACATGGCATTCCAACCAGCAGAATACTTTGCATTACAGTTAACTCCGAAGTAAAGACTGAAAATCTTTTCTTCCAATGGATATGCAATAGTTCTTTCCTTTGCAAATAAATACTGAACTGCTGCAACTCCATGTTTTTATCCACATTATTTTTGCCTTTTTGGGGAGAATAGCCTCTGTGTGTGCAAGCTCATCACAAGCCACACTGTTGGACTAATGAATGCCAACTGATTTAAGACATGCCCATAATTAGATCCTTATTAAATCCTTCTTTGCTGGAAGAACAAAGATGATTGCTAATAAATTGATTCTGGATTTTGGATCCTGAATTTTATTCAATAGGCTACTACTGTGAAAGCATGTAAGTAGCAATGGGTGAGAAAGTAATTTGATTCACATTTTAATATGAATTTATCAAATTCTCACTTCATGAATCTACACACAACTGAGAACATAGTTACATGGTGATGTTTAAATGTCCAGAGTTGTACAGTGCCATTCATAAATAAAACTGTGTGCAAAATGTATACATTACAGAAAAATGCACCCAAAATGTGCATTTCACAGAAAAGTATGAACAAAATTTATTTTGGAGGAAATTGCATTAAAATGAGTATATATGGAAAAGTGCATATAATGGTGTGTGTGTTTTGAGAAATTTGTACCAAATGCATGTATTTTGAGAAATATGCACAAAACCTTTGTATACATTTTTGTGATGACTTTTTAAAAAATGTGAGTGAGAAATTGGACAGAATGCGCAGAACGAACTAAGCCTCCCCCACTACCACCACCAAAGGAAAAACTGAACAAAATCAACTTGACAATCTGTACCTAACCACATGCATAAATGTTAACACACATAGCCTTTTTCTTTGTCAATGTTCATTATCAATGTATAGGATTCATATCGTGCTGCAGTAGAGCCCTTTACCTTAGGCTACCCCTTATCATGAATAACATGTGGAAGTGTTTTAGATACAAATCAGTGCTGGGCATTGATTTGAAAATGAAAGCTGCAGAAAGATTATACTAATTATCATGCTATCACTGAAGTCCAAATCACCTCCAAGCCACATGGTCCGGTTTTTTAAAATGCCAGCAGGCTACTGTGAAGGAAAACCTTGACATGTAAAACAACACTTGTGTGTCTCCATGTAAAAAAGTAGCTTAACCCAGGAGCATGGTAATCTGCCTTTTGCACCAACCCACCTTTTCACACATACAGTACAAAAGTGTCTTGTAAGTGTGTTTGTAGCTAATATTTGTATTGATTTTAATATATCAGAAATTCAACCATCATCTTGAAAATTAAACAGAACTGGAAAAGCAAAAAGTAATGAACAAATATGCCTGATATCATTTTTTTTGATTGGGTAACCTCCCTGATGAACTGTGGAAATACTCCAGACATAATCTAATTTGACTTCAGCAAAGCTTTTGACAAA
This sequence comes from Varanus komodoensis, assembly GCF_004798865.1. Classification (NCBI taxonomy): domain Eukaryota; kingdom Metazoa; phylum Chordata; class Lepidosauria; order Squamata; family Varanidae; genus Varanus; species Varanus komodoensis. Next base: position 16,716,781 of record NW_025335941.1, on the reverse strand, counting down.
GTGCCCCATGATATCCTGATTAGCAAACTAGCCAAAGGTAAGATAGATGGGACAACTCTTAGGTGAATACATAGTTGGCCACAGAATCAGACTCAAAGAGTCTGATCAATGGCACCTTATCAAACTGGGAAGAGATAACAAGTGGGGCACCACAGGGTTCAGTCCTGCACCCAGTGCTCTTCAACATTTTATTAATGATTTGGCTAAGGAAGTACAGGGAACTATTTTCAAATTTCCAGATGACACAAAACTGGCTGGGATAGCTAATACCCTTGAAGACAGAAACAAGATTCAAGGTGATCTTGATAAGTTGGAATACTGGACTGAAAACAACAGAATGAAATTCAGTAGAGACAAATGCCAAGTTTTACACCTAGGAAAAAGAAAGCAAATGCATCATTATGTGGTGTACTTGACTCAACAATACCACAAGTGAGAAGGCTCTTGGAATTGTTGTAGACGACAAGCTGACTACAGCTCAACAATGTGGCAGCAAAAAGGAAAAATGCTCTTTTAGGTGCCATTGACAGAGGTGCAAGTACTTGTTCCCCTTTACTCAGCCCTGGTTAGGCCTCTTTTGGACTAATTTGTCCAGTTCTGAACACCACAGTTTAAGAAAGATTCAGACGAGCTGGAAAGGGTACAAAGGAAGGCACCAATTAAAATTAATATCAGTGATTTTAGAAGTTAACCATTGCTTTTTTTTATTTCCCTTATGAATATGATTAATTCATTTTTATCAGTTTAACTTGATGGTATTTTATTATTACTGATTGTATTTATCATAATTTATTTCTTATTATCTATTATACTATTGATTGTACTTTTATTTGTGGTGGATTTTATGTTTTGTGAGCCATTTAGTGAAAGACAGGATTAAAATGTTTTATTAAATTAAATTAAACAAGGATGTTCCAGGGACTGGAAAGAAAGCCCTTTTAGGAAAGATTGAAAGAACTGGGCATGTTTAGCCTCAAGAAGAGCAGACTGAGGGAAGATATGATAGCACCCTAGAAGTACTTGAAAGGCTGTAACAAAGGAGTACAGGATCTCTTCTCAATCATTCCAGAGTGTAGGACATGGAATAACAGGCTCAAGTTCCTGGAAGTCAGATTCAACCTAGATATCAAGAAACATTTCCTGACTGCAAGAGCAGTACAACAGTGGAACCAATGACCTAGAGACATTTTGGTTTATCCCTCACTAAAGACATTCAAGATGCACCTGGACAGCCATCTGAGAGGGATGGTTTAACTTTGTGTCCTGCACTGAGCAAAGGTTTAGATCCAGTGGCCCTCTGGCCCCATCCAACTCTACTGTTCTGTGATTTGATTATTCTGTTGATCCAAAAGCTTACCAAAGAGGTACAAGCTACTTAAAAACTGGAGCCCTGCCCACTGTTGCAGGTGAGACAGTGAGCAGAGGGGAAAAAATGATGGGAGAGTAGGCAGAGGCAGCAATTGTGGCTAGCTCAGCTTCCACTTTATTGTTTCATTGAAAGGTAAACATTCATTATACAGGCTGCAACCTGGCAACCCTAAGGCTACCATTTCTATAAACAAAGCTGCTTCATAATGTTGGTTCCTTTCTGATTTATGCAGATAAAACCATCTGGTGTGCCTGTCTTATATGATTTGAGTTGGATTATTGCAAAGCGCTCTATGTGGGGCTGCCCTTGAAAACAGTCCGAATACTTAAATTGGTACAAAACAGAGCTGCCAGATTGCTGACGGGGGCTGGTCGTTATTCTCATAGAACGCCAGTCCGCTACTGGCTACACTGGCTTCTGATTGAAGTCCAGGCCCAATTTAAGGTGCTGGTGCTAACCTATAAAGTCCTAAACGGCTTGGGACCAGGATATCTGAAGGAACATCTCCTTCCTTATATGCTTTCATGGCCCTTAAGATTGACAGGAGAAGGCTCCAGGAATCCTCCCTGACGGAGGGAGGGTAAAGAGGGTATCTACCCGGAGGAGGACCTTCTCTGCAATGGCACCCAGATTGTGGAATGCGCTCCCCAGAGAGGTTCACCTGGCGCCGACTTTGTACTCTTTTTGGCACCAGGTAAAAACCTTTTTATTCACTCATCATTTTAAGGGATTTTAATTGGTTTTTAACATCAACAGTTGCATTTTGTTTTTGTTGGTGTTATGAATGCTGTTTTGTTATTTATTGTTTTAATTATTGTAATCAGGGCTTTTTTTGTCATAGAATGCACCAGAACAGTGTTCCAGCACCTTTTTTTCCAATGGATTTTACAAAGTGATTTTAAATCGCCTGTTGGGCGTAGCGGATCAGAAGCAAACATCATTAACATAGTGCCTGCGGGCTGCTTTTGTGTCTGCTATCTGCTATCTGATAGTGATATAGTGAGGGCGCTGCTCAGCTTGGGACGCTGCTCCGCTGCTCACCTTGGGATTGGTGTGTGTGGTCGGGCGCTGAGTGCTTACTGCTGGCGGCGATGTGAGTTCCGGCACCATTTTTTTTTTTAACAAAAAAAGCACTGATTGTAATTATTGCTGTTTTATTGTAATCATTACTATTGTAATTATTATTGTTGTTGTGTTGTTGTTGTTTTTGTCTTAAACATTGTAAGCCATCCAGGGACTTCTTTTGTATAGGACAGGGTAAAAATATTTTAAATAAATAAACCAATAAATAAAGGGCCCCAGCTCAAGCAAGATGATGAAAACATGAAGGATAAAGCCAGTTAAAACCTGAGTATGCCACCACTAATTGTTTTCTCAAAGGTGCAGCAGCAAATGTGCCACAGAAGTGAAAGATTTTTCTGTCTCATTCTGTGGTAGAAATAAATCGAGAACTGTTTACAACTACATTTGTTGGTGCAAAAGAGAGTCTTTCCTGTTTGGGAAAAAGTAACCAGACAGAAGCGAAACTGAAGAGATCGGCACTTTCAAAAATTCCTACTCCGAGGGAAGCAGTGCAATTACACATTAGCAAAATGCCTGTAATAGCAGAATTACAGAGCAGCACTCTGGAAAAATGACATGGAAGTAGAACCACCTGCTCCTGCACTTCCGTGAAGCCATTCTGCCCTTCCTGTTGTTCGATCTCGGAGCAGCTATTCTTTATGTAGACATAATGTACAAGCACTGACAGAAGAACCTCCACAGTCTCAGAATTGTGTCTGCTGCAATTCAAGCTCAGAAAAAAATCTAACGTTGTGAAAGAAATGGGGGGGAAATGAAAAATAAGAGGGAAGAGAAAAGAGCAAAGTTCTCTGAGATAAGGAACAAGAGGGCATAGGTTTTATTGTTGTAATCCATCCTAAGACGTTGTTTGAAATGATATATTGTTGTTGATTTGTTTTATTGTGAATGTTTTTAATGATATTTATATTACTATATTGTTATCTCTATTGTTATTTTTATCTTCTGTAAGCCATCCTGAACCTGATGGAAAGGACGGCATATAAATGTTTAAATTAAATTAAAATTAAATTAAATACATATTTGAAGACATTGCTGAATCAAATCAAAGTGAAAAGGACTATGAAACCCAAGTAGATATCCCTATGAATTATACCCAGATCTCCTTTCTTTCCTTGGCAAAGAGAGCACAATGCTAGGTGGTTTAAGTTTCTTTCCATAGCATTATAACACAAACCATAAAGTCTGAAGCAAAAGATTCCAACTACTAAAAGAATAGCTAGCATAATATACTGATATATACCGTATTTTTTGCTCTATAAGATGCACCTGACCGTAAGATGCACCTAGTTTTTAGAGGAGGGATCCATGGAAAGCTTCCTGATAATCACAGGCACATTCCCCATCACTTCCCCATGGGCTTTATTAAAAGACAGGTTGCCATTTGAAAACACACACCGACCTGTGATTAACAGCTCTCACCTGCACCAGAGGAGGGGGTGGAGCAGGGCGTGCCGAGCGTGTGCTGGCCAGGTGGTGCCATGGGGGGCCAGCAGCGTGCCGGCGGTGGTCTTCCGGGTGGCGTGGCAGCAGCAGGTCTTCCTGGGCGGTGGGGGTGAGCAATCCGTCTCTCCATGCGGCCAGCGGGTTAAAGCCCGTGGCTCCTCCTCCTCCACGGCAGTTCTTCCTGGGCGGTGGGGGTGAGCAGTCCATCTCTCCGTGAGGCCAGCGGGTTAAAGCCTGCGGCTCCTCCTTCTCCTCACCGCTCCCCCTGAGCCGCACAGCTCTCACGTGCACTGGGGGGGGGCGGCGGAGCAGGGCGCACCGAGCACATGCTGGCCAGGTGGTGCCACGTGGTGCAGGCAGGCCAGCAGCGTCCCGGGCATCGGGCACACACACATTCTCTCTATAAGACGCACAGACATTTCCCCTTACTTTTGAGGGGGGGAAAAGTGTGTCTTATAGAGCGAAAAATACGGTAAATAACACATGTTTTTCAAACATACCCTTTTAAGTAAGGAAACCCTCAATCACTTCTATTTACATATTTCTTGTTTGGGCCCCTAATCACAGTTTTTAGCCTACAAGTCAGTTTGAAATCAGCCTCAAGATATGGAGTACATCTTAGTAATACTTTCTGGCATTCAAAAATCCACTACTTGAATTTTCACCTCAACCTTATGGCAATACAGTACAACTTCTGTCCAGTTGCATATGAGCTTCAATTATCTTTGAACATATCATTTCCTGTAGACATACAGTAACTTAACTGAGAATCTGAAGCCCAACTGCATGAATCACATTCATTAGAGCATCCTGCAATGTTTTCCCACCTTCTGCCTTCTAAATTGCAATTCCAATTGAATGATCATTTGTTCCTTGGGTATTTATCTGTATTTCAACCATGTTGAACAGAACATTTCATGAGGGCTAGATCCAGATTAAGTCAAACCATTGGAATCAGTGGGCCTTAAATCTGTCGTGATGACCTTAAATAGTATTATACTTATATACTCACTTACTATAAGCCCTCCTTGAAAGAGATTAGGAGGGTGGCTACCCGGAAGAGGGCCTTTCTTTGCTGCAGCAGCCTGACTGTGGAATGTGCTCCCCAGAGAGGTTTGCCTGGTGCCAACACTTCTTTCCTTTTGGCACCAGGCAAAACTCATTTTGTTTATATTTTTTAATTTAAGATTATAATTATTTTAATTTATTGTTGTAAGCCGCCCCGAGGCTTCGGCAAATGGGGCGGCATAAAAATATTTTAATAAATAAATAAAAATAAATTGTATTCTCCCACTATTTTAATTGCTAATTTGTTTTAATCTGCGGTTTTACACCTAATCCTGGATGCTGTGCTACTCTTACTTTTATCTTTATTCTATTTTGTTCTTGTTGTGAACCGTCCTGAGATGTTTATGTTGGGACAGTATACAATAATTTTGAATAAATAAAATAAATAATGTAGTAATACTGAATGATTAGAAAACCTGCTGGTTTATTGAGAGAGAGAGAGAGAGCCATTTCATGCTGGACCACATTCCAAAAAGCCAGGAAATAAGAAACTCAGACTTATGCTTAACTGACATGCTGCCTGATCAGTAACAATCTTTGGCAATGTCACAAAGATTGCTTGTTTACAACTTAACCTCCATGTACTCATATTTTTCCTTGTACTTTTCCGTAACCTCTGTGTGCTTGTACTTTTCATTCATTCTCAAAGCCAGATGGAGAGAACAGAATGCCTGATACCACCAAAGATTCCTCATGTTGTCTTCATTCTGTATTGCCGTATGAAAAATCTGAGCTTCACTGTATTGCTAAAGGAAGTCATCTGCAAACTGACCATGCCTTTGCCTCATGGGAGATGAAGGTCATTTTGATCTAGCAGGATTGAGAGCAGTACCGTTGCTAGTGACTTAGTGTGCTTGTAGCTCTTTTTCCTAGCACCACCATGCCCAAAGATGTTGTCAGTGATGAAGAGAGTTGCCAAAGCAAGATAGATTCTCATTACTCATTAAAATCCTTTTGAAACAGAGCAAGAGTTTTCCCCTAACTACTATAGAAGAATAATAAACCATCAACGTTTTAAATGACTACTATACATTTTTCATAAGTATTGTACCAAAAAACCCAAAACAAAACAGAACAGTTTTTCCAAAGTAATTTTCACCAAGAGGGGAGTATATTTATTGTATTTATTTATGTTGCTTTTACTTTTCACCAATCATTTTGAATTTTTTTAGGGTATAGAAAATTAACACTTCTCACTGGCACCTATAAATTTCAGTAAGATTGGTGGAACTGTTCAAATTTTATACAGGTTAGAACCAGCGATTCTTCCTGATTACTGTTTCATACAGTAGAATGCTTTATTTTTGCCCCTCATGGGTTTTAACATATTTCCTTAAAAGTTGCCACATGCAACAGGTATTGGAAACATCTAAAACTGACTTCCCCAATCTGGCACTCTCAAGATTATTGGACAACAAAACCCATTATCTAAGCCAGTATGGCCAATAGCCATAATGGCTATGCATGATGGAGTCTGTAGCCCAACATATTTTCAAGGTACCAGGTAAGAAAAGACAGAATAAGACAGATTCCTTTCCCGCAAATCAGAAATAATAATGAAAAATAAATATGAAATTGCTTTTCAGCCCTACATTTGGGACCCAATCCAATAAAATATGTTTGAATTGGCTGAGTTTGTGGGACATGAAGGAGGTGTCAAAGTAGGTACAAAAGTAGGAAAAGGTGGAAATACCAGGAAACACTAATGCCTTTGTTGCAAAGTGGGACAATGGAGAGTGATACACAAGTTCGGAATTAATGAGGAAAGCAGTAAAAGGTCAGACTTGTCCAAGCATAGAGAGAAATGGTTGAACACTCATTAATGAAATAGAGGGCATGAAAAGTTCAAAACCTAGGTCACAACCTTTCTCAGAAAATCAAGTGCTGTTTTTGGAGACAAATTTGGCAGCAGACACTCACCTGACAAATCACTCTTTTCAGGAAGTATCTGTTGGTATACAGGCATGCCATTATTGACTGAATATCCCCAAATGATGGCATACAGAAATTTAGTTTGGCTCTCTAGATCTAGCATTAGTATCAATTTAGCTAATTTGTTCCCACTGTAAAGCACCCAGTTCTGTTTCCTTCTGTTTTAACTGTCATTCCCTCTTTCCAGAGATACAGGGAAACCGTAGTTCCTGGAATGGGGTTCAGAAGGGATGGAAAACTGGTAAATTTCCAAATGTTTGGGCCTACAGTTTCCTTCATCTCTCACCATGGGCTATGGCAATTAGGACTGATGGAAGTTGTAGGCCAAAATATCTGAAGGGCGTAAGTTGCCCACCCATTGGACTTCACTGCTATAAAAGCAGGTTGCTTACCTGTGACTCATGTTCTTTGAGTGGCCATCTGTGCAGTCGCACATATGGGTGCTGTGCCTGCGCAGTGCCTTTGGCCAGAAGATTGCAAGCTAACGGTTTTTGGCGGGAAAGCTCCGCTCCCCCTCCACCATGGCCTATAAAGAGGGGAGCGTCCACCATCTTGTTCAGTCTTTGCGACGGCCGTTCGCTGTGCCTCGTGCCACTTTCGTCTATCACTCTGACCGTTACTCGTTTAGTTACTTCTTGTTCTTGATTATTCTCCCAGTTGTTATATCCCTGTTAGTTCTTGCTGCTTCTTACAGTTCTTGTTAGTTTTCATAGTTCTATCATTCTACCTTCTCTTTGATCTTCTATAAAAAAAACAAAAATATATTCTTACCCTCTGCACTGTCTTCTTTTTTCCCTTTCTTGCGATGGCGCAGCGAGCGGCTTTCCGCAAATGCGCAGAATGCAGGTCGAAGATGCCTCCAACTGACCCGCATGACCTATGCCTCCTCTGCTTGCGGGAGGGGCATAGGACTGACAAATGTTCTCACTGCCTGGCCTTCTCTAAGCAGGCCAGGAAAAACCGTGAGAACCACCTCCAGAGGCTTCTGTGGGATCGGGGTCTCATGCAGTCTGACCCACTCATCATTGCTCCAAAGCCTGACTCTGCTACGGTGGTCCCACCTTCACACCCTTTGGATAAAGGTGCATCTACCATGGGGACTCCACCCGCTTCTACAAAGAAAAAGCGTGAGAAGCGTAAGCATGCTGAATCTGACAAGGCAGCAAAGAAAGCCAGGAAGGAGAAGCCTCCAAAACCAGTGCAGAAGTCAAAGGACCCGGAGATCCCACGGCACCATGATTCGGGTTCGATGGCCCTCGCGGTACCGCCGGCAGTCACTGTACCGATTCCACCCGATCCGGTACTCCAGGCAGCTATGAGGGTCACCCCTCAAGGGTCCCCTCGACGTGTGGCTGACCTTCCTGCTGAGCCGCTTCCAACTCTTCAGCAGGGGTCAATTTCTGATGGGGAAATTCAAGACTCTCCCTGCAGGGCTAGGTCGCCCATGCCTATGCCAGTAGCCATGATGGAGGTGGATGTGGAGATGTCCCTGCCTAGGGACCAAAGAAGTCACTCGAGGGAACAGCGATCTGAGGGATGGCTCCGCTCCTACTATCCATCCTGGGGTGAGCCACACTCTGTTGGATACTATTCCATACCTAGGGGCCAGTCTGCACCACCTTCCCATGACCATCCACTGTCCTCGGACCTGAGGCACGCATCCCCTATACCTCCTCAGGATGAGAGTAGCTGGTCTGTCTCTCCAGTGGAGTCCTCGTCTTTGGCTCCCCACTATTACGGTATGGACGTCGATGACTCGGAGGTCGACTCAACCTCTCCTGATGTCGCTGTGACCTCCCAGGGCCCTGCGTCACCGGACAAGTCCCATGTCTCCTTCGCGGAGCTGATGTCCCGGCTTGTCCAGTCCCTTGATATCAACGCCGTCCAGCGTCCGGGACCTTTGACGGACAAGTTTTATGACATCGTCCGCAGGGAGCAGTCCACCTCAATTGTCCTGCCCTTGATTACCACCTTACGACAGGCAATGACACAACCCTGGGACTTGCCTTCTCACCCTCAACCCACATCTCGGAGGTACAAATCCATGTATTGGGTTCAGGAGGAGAACATTCCCTTCCTCCTCCATCACCCCAAGCCGAACTCAGTCGTGGTGAAGTTCTCCCAGGGTAGAGAGGCAAGAGGCCACGCCGCTCTGAGGGATAAGGAGGGACGTAAAATCGACTCCCTGGCCCGGAAAGTCTATGCAGCCTCAGGCCTGGGGCTGCGTATTTCCAACTACGAGGCGACGTTGGCGAGGTACCAGTACTTCATAATGAAATGCCTCAACAACATTGTCTCGACCCTCCCGGACCACCAGGGTGACCTGGCGAAGGTGCTAATAAAGGAGGTGATGCCGGTCGCCATCCAGCAGTTGTCCACAGCCAGGCACCATGTGGACACTGACTCAAGAGCCTTGGTCGGTGCTGTCTCTCTCCGCAGACATGCGTGGTTAAGGAGTGTCAACTTCCCGGAGGAGACTAAGCGCCGAATTGAGGAAATGCCCTTTGACGAGTCCGGGCATTTCCACTCCAGGACTGATCACAACCTCAAAAAACTCCATGAGTCCTGCATGACGGCCCAACGGATGGAGCTCCAGTCTCAACCTAGGCGTAAGTGGGCACGGACCCATCTGCCCTATAGACAGTCCTATCAGCCTAGGCAACAGCCCCAGCACCGGCCGCAGCAACAGCAATGCCGCCGTCAACAGCCCCAGCAACATTACCCACAGGGCCATCGCCATTATGATGGAGATAGGAGGCAGCGTTGACGGGACTGGCGAACCATTCCTCTGACCCATCCCATACCCACCCCGCTCTCATCTGGGGATCGGCTGCGAAGCCGACTCTCCATTTGGGAGTCCATCACATCTGACTGGTGGGTATTGTCCATCATACAGCACGGCTATCGGATAGAATTCGACATCGTTCCTCCATTGAGTCCGATCCGGTTTACATCATGCTCGCCAGTATTGCTCGATGAAATACAACAACTTTTCCGTAAAGGAGCGATAACTCCACATGACGGACTCCACATGACGGACTCCACGGATTCTACTCCAGATACTTTACAGTCCCGAAACAGGATGATGGCCTACGTCCGATTTTGGACTTACGTGATTTGAATTGCTTCATCATGACAAAAAAGTTTCAAAATATTTTGTCGCTGCTAAGGAAAGAGTATTGGTTTGCCTCATTGGACCTGAAGGACGCCCATTTCCATATTGCGATCCACCCCAATTATAAACGTTTCCTTCGCTTTGCTGTTGCTTCCGATTTATACGAATTTACGGTTCTACCCTTCAGTTTGGCCACCGCTCTGAGAGTTTTCACTAAATGCACGGCCCCTATCTGCGCTTTCCTACGCCTCCAGGGCATACAAGTTTATCCTTACCTTGATCACTGGCTTCTGGTGTCCCGGTCTAGGGAAGCTCTCCTCACATCCATCCGTACAAAAACCGTTAGCTTGCAATCTTCCAGCCAAAGGCACTGTGCAGGCGCAGCACCCATGTGTGCGATGCACAGAGGCCATGACAAAGAACTGGCCTACCTCACTCATTCTTTTAATAAGTTTGATATGCAGAAATACCACTTAAGTCTTTTCGTGCTATATCATGATTCCCACAACTCATGCAAATGCAGACCTTGTACAAGGGGCTTTGTTCAGCATCCAGTGAACAGGTGTAGTAGCGTGGGTAGCAGCTGCTGCTACCATGCTGTCTCCCCACCGACACCTGAGCATATATGTTCCTTGCTCTCCTAAAAAGACCTGTTTTCACCCTGAGTTCCATGAGATTGATTCTCATGAAATCTAAATAGGGCCACAGACATTGAATGTGGGCAGCGGTGGGGGAGGGGCAAGTATTTGGGTGGCATACAATAACATTTGCCAATGATGGTCACCTCTACTTATCCTTTCATGCGGTTGGTCAGAAAAACATTGCAAAAAAGATGTGTTTGTGCAAGCTTTTGACAGACTGGGCCCTAGTTGTGCAACTCCTTCCGGACTCTGGCTACAGCTGTAAGCCATTTGGCATCCACAATACAAAACACCTGGGCTGCACAGCTGCGGTTCGGTTCACCCACCTGTCTGGCATGACATATGTCGATCACTTCACACAGGGATATATCTGACACCTTATATGATGAAATCCAGAGTACAGTTTAGGTTGCTATGATTTCCCACACATTGGCTCACCCAATTTAGATTAAAGAAGATTATCGGGAAACATACAGTAAACATTGCAATGCTATGAACTTTACTCAGGCACAAAATCCCTTGTGTTCAACAAAATGTACTGCCAGTTAAGTGGGTATGTGATTACCTAAAATACTTCTTTGTAGCAGAGGAATTACAAGCTTAGGAAAAGATGGACAAAAACATGGAAATCTCAAACCAATATACCAATTTCTATTTGTCACTTTTCTTTTCTGTATACTTTCTTCCAGTTGTATGATGTCACTGTTCTGATTTTGGATGTTTATGATATTTTTTTATTTAGTGTGTGATTACATGAAATCCCTTGTGTTCAACAAAATGTACTGCCAGTTAAGTGGGTATGTGATTACCTAAAATACTTCTTTGTAGCAGAGGAATTACAAGCTTAGGAAAAGATGGACAAAAACATGGAAATCTCAAACCAATATACCAATTTCTATTTGTCACTTTTCTTTTCTGTATACTTTCTTCCAGTTGTATGATGTCACTGTTCTGATTTTGGATGTTTATGATATTTTTTTATTTAGTGTGTGATTACATGACCTATCTGTATGGCTCAAAAAACCCAAATACTGTATTAAAATAAAACCTAAATAAATCTATTAAAAATTAGAACACATATAAAACATAGGATTACACACTGAGAGGTCAGACTTCTACAGTGCGTGTGAGATTGTGATACATTATGGTGAACTTTAATGTACATTGGTTTGCATTTAATATTTTTCCAAGCTGGTTTAATTTAGGATATGAAGGCCAGCTTTTTTGCATTTGTTTGGCTTGCTCCTCTGGTTTTCACAGCAATCCAGTCACAGAGACATTAAGAGGGAAAACGTTTCCTAGCAGGCAGATAAAACAATGGAGAAAGCTCCTTCACATCTGCAGTAGAGAACATCTGGATTGTACAGCTGCTGCTCTGTTGACCTATCTTTGTGTCATGATGTTTGTCAATCATTAGACACAGGAAGATGGGAAAGTATCTAAGATACTTTCAGATTCATATAATGAATAGTTGTCAAGACCATAAATGTTACGGTTTACCTAAAGTTCTGTGTTTCATTAATGGATGGTTGAAAGCCTATATGACAATGTACTTTCCTTGCTCTGAATGAATAATTTTCTGCTAGTACACAAATAACAACATCTTGTGGCTGGGAAGTGGACATTTTACTACAGTTTCTCCCCAGCCTGATGCCTCCCAGATGTTTTAGGCTACAATTCCCATCATTTCTGAGCAAGGTTATGCTGGCTGGATCTCATTAGAATTGTACTCCAAAACACTTGGAGAGCATCAGGTTGGAGAAGAATATAAAACATTGTATTCCTCCCCAGGAAACCAATCTGTAGAAATACAGAGTACTATACATGTCAAACATAGTTTGGGTGGTCTGTACCTGCTTGGGTTGTTTGGGTGGTTTGTACCTGCTACAGAAACCATTTTCAAATAAAGAATTGGGTGTAACTGGTGGGGGGGGGAGCTGTATTTAGTCCATAGCTCATAGCTGTTCATCTTGTTTTATATCACTGGCCCCCCAAGAGCTTACTTGCAGTCACCTCTGTCCCAGGAAAGAGCCAAGAAACATCTGTACAGGAAGGAGGACATCCATGGCTTCCTGGTTGTAAAGGAGCATTCTTCCAGCAAGGCGAGAGACCACTTTCTCCTATGGCCTCTGAGCAGCAGGATGGCTCCCCTACTGTCATCAGTCAGTACCACTTTCTTTTAAAAGACTTTTTCTTCATATGTTCATTGTACTTTAATTTCCTTATCTTTAATGCGAGGCATAAAGGTATGATATTAACCATGTAAATGAATAAACATTGAAATGACACCAAAACAAAAACAACACCCCCCCCCCCAGCGCGCCATGATTTCTTTGTTTTCCCTAATCTGGAAAATTGCAGGGAAGAAAAAATAATGCTCTTTTTTTTTCATTAGCTTAATATTTCATTTATTTATTTATTTAAACTGCTGGCAACCTATCTTTCTCCCTGATAACATGTCCTCAAATTCCAAAGCAGCTTAAAAGAAAAAAAAACACAATAGACACATGAATATATGTTTTTAAAGAAAACCATACTGTTTTTCTCTTTCTCCTAATCCTTGCTACAGTTCTAATGGAATGCAATGGAATCACCATGGCTGAAAGGAAGTTGACTTACCCTTTAAGCAAGCAATAATTGAATACTTACAATGTACGTAAGGTAAACCCCTTGGCAGATTGAGATAGCAACCCCAAGAGGAGATTTATCATCTGATGTGTGAGTCATTGCCTACAGTATGTAGGAAGTCACTTGAAGACATCTGCTTGACCTCACTGGTCATACAGAGACGGGATCATTTTTTCAATTTTCACTTATTTAAAATGTGCACTGTGAGTATTCTGGAAAACTTGCATTGACAACAAACATTCAGAATATTCTGTTGAACACTAATCTTATCTGCAGTGCGGAGAAGATATCATGGAAGAAAGAATGATGGAATACTTAGAGTCAGTTGTGTAAAATAGTCTTCCTTTTTATCAATTCATTTCTCATTTTTTGTACCAGGATCTGCTCTGTCTGATAGATTTTGTTCAATTGTTTTCTGAGTTTACTTACTGAGGATGCAGTCTGATCCCTACCTATCTGGGGAAAAGTTCTACTAATTTCAATGAGACTTGCTTCGGAATAGACAAGGGTTGGACTGCGTAGGAAAACAGAGCAATCTTGAATTGTTAGTTTCTTTTTGAAGGGGCATAGATTCTATTTGCGACCCTTGTAATATGGGCAATATGAGTGTACAAAATCCTTACTTCTCCCCCAGGCATCCACCCTTTGGGCACTTCATGTGCTCTGTGCCAGTTTCACAGAGAAATGAATAAGACGCTAAATATTAAACATCTGCCAATAACGTTAGAACTGTTCCTGGATGCAATGTACCCTATACCAGGGATTATGACTATTTCAAAGTAACTGGCAATTTGGAAACAGATCCATCGTAGCTAATGCTAATAGCTCTGTTATAGCAATTGTGCAGGGTGGAGAATGGAACCGGGTGCAAGATGTATGGACTATGGCCAGACAACTGTTCATGCTGTTTTCTAACTTCAATAATTTCCCTCAATAGATAGATCTATGTGTGTGCTCTATTCTATTCTGTGTTGCACCATGCAGTCCTATTTTATGTAAACTAATTCTGGTATTCATGAAATAACAGGAATTCTTTCCTTGCTATAATCCATTCTTGACTGAAGTCCAGATGTGCTAGTTTTAATCAGAAGATTAATCCACTAAACTTGCTGTGTAAATAATTTTGTGAGAGTGTGCATGTGTATGTATGTGCATCTATGCATGTGCAAGAGCGAGAGAGAGAGATTCAAAATATATAAGTGTATCTGATTAGATTTCTAGCTTGCCTTTCAAATGGCCCGCTCCAGAAGGTCAATTGATTGGCATGCATCAGTTCTGAAGAGCCTAGCACTTGGATTTAACTTTTCTCTCTTTGGTTCAGGGTACAGAAAAATGCAGCTTACCTACCACTACCTTTGAACACTGGCTTTTCTAAGTACCTATACAAACAGAGGAAATTGTCTAAGAGATAAAAATTAAGCATGACATTAATATCAAAAATATAGATTAACAAAGTAGTTTTGCAGAAAAGCCACTCAGGTTTTCCTACTTCCTTGGCAACAGATGTAAGCTCTAATGTTAACTACTTAGACATCTGCATCCTTAGAACAATTTATTCCTTTGGTAACCAATGTAAACATTCGTGTGCTGCTAAGAACTCAAACAATTCACAATTTAATAAATGCAAGTTAATTCAAGGAAACAATTTAATCTATTTTAAATTTCATCATCTTCATTTTCATGCTGCAGCCCATAATTATGGTTATTTATTAATGAGGGGGAAAATCCTCTATAATGGAAGGCGTTTCCTGAATTTTAGCTGGTGTGGGTACCCTTGGATCAGTCATCACTTATGCTCCTGTAGGGTGATGGTAGTTATTAAGTATGTCTTTAAACAAGATATTTTGCACATAAAAGGTGAGGTCTTTTTACACACCAGTTCTTATGTTATATTGAATGTGGCTTTTAATTCTTCCAGCTAGCTGCTCTACAAGGGAAATAGGGTGCTGCTCATTGTGCATATAATGCACATATGCACACACATGGACACATACTCCACTCTACTTGTGTGATATCAGGAGAATCAATATGAAATGCTGCTGGTTTGTCAATCTCTGCCAGTGAAGCATCCTAGGAGCCAACTGAGAACCTACCACACAAGTGTGAAAACCACCTATGCGTCCATCATTATGCTTTCCCCTGGATTCACTTCCTTAAAGAAAGCTCTAAGGGCCCACCTGTAGTTTTAGATATAACTACTTTTTACAGCCTCGCCAATGCCTCCGTGTACAACCTGGTTCTCATTGAGGCTTTGCCTCAACACAATTAGATCCCTGAGAAGGAATGCACAGAAGGAAAACCAGCCAGTATAACACTTTTTCAAAGAACTGAATATGGCTGTGGGCCTACTGGCCTGGCACCACATAAACAATGTAATATGCATCCATGGCCACTTGTGAATCACCAGAAAAGAGGACAAAAGGAGGCACAAATATGTGCAATATTTGCATATGTAGAGCAATATGCTTAGAAATATTTCATTTCATTATATTCTTTCATTCATTACATTCTATACCACCAAACAGCCAAACCCTCTGGCAGTTTATGCAGATTTAAAAGGTTGCAATACATTATTATATATAATACATAATATGTAAATATCACACACAATTTTAATAATCAACTATAAGTAATCTTAGAACCCATGTTAAAATGTTATCACATGCTCTCAAATGCCTGAGGGTAAATGAAGGTCTTAACCTGGTCCTGAAAAAATGACAATGTTGATGCCAGTAGGCTTTTATGATTCCATAATCAGGGGTCACCACCAAGAAGGCCTCCCCTTTAGTACTATTTCTGAACCTCACTTGGAGAAGGCAATTGGAGGAAGCCTGAGATGATGAACAGGCAGGTAGTGTACAGTTAGTTTCATGGCAGGAGATGTGTTCTGTCAGGTACTGTGGTCTTGAGCCTATGTAAGGCTTTATAGGTCTAAACCAGCATGTGGCCTTGGGCTCAGAAATAATAATAATTTAATTGAAATGCTAGAAATCCTACCATCATGGGAAAGACTGTGACAATATGGCCTATGTGCTACTCAGATGTTGCTAACTGTTGATAAGTAAATTCCTTCTTATGGACCTTTATTTTGACAATGAACTGGACAGTCCTTTCAGGACAAGACACTTTTGAAATAATTGACTATCCTCTGTAAAAGATAACACATGGCATATACGTATGTCCAATTTCCAGGATTTGGTGCATGTATATATGTCCCATTCCCCGGATCTTTCCATGAGAACAAAGAGGTAGAAGAGTAAAAAGAATTACCCATATTGTACATAAGCATGTTCAATAGACACAATTAGCTCACCTTAAAATTATTAAAAGGAATAGCGCTTGATCTACTCTGTTTCAATGGGATTGAGTTGCAACTATTTTTGGATGCATTTTATTAATTGGGCAACACATGCTGTAAGGATTCTTGGGCTCCACTCTGTGTATATGATTTTTACATTGCCGGTCCTAAAACAAAGTTGGACAACTTACAGCCATTCAAATGTTTTGGCCTGCAACTTCCATCAACCATACCTAGCATAACCCATGGGGAGAAATAATGGAAGCTGTAGACCAGAACATTTGGAGGGCCACAACTTACCCTTGTTTCCCTACAGCAACACTGTTGTGGCTGTCATTAACAATTGCGGGGGAAGACATTCATCACCACCACATCATCACTATGGCAAGCAAGATAAAGCAAGCAAAGAAAATAACTTTTTTCCCCACCATGGTCCACCCCGCCCCCGAGCCCTCGAAGGCAAACTCTCATTGGTAGCTGTGAGAGCTTGCTCTCTAGGGCTAATTGCCAACTTGAGAACATGAGGTGAGAGGAAAATCCCATTGGGACACCAGTCCAAGAAGATAAGTTCAAGCCTTCTCCCTTATAGTGCCAATGTAAATCCCTCCCTGAAAAGGTGAATATGAACAATTGAAAAACAAACTCCGAGTAACACATTTAGCATCACACCTAGTTTGTCTCTATACAAAAAAATGCTTGTGCTGTGGAATGCATGCGCACCACAATACCTGAATCACTCATTAAATAGCTTGGAGGCAGTTTATTAGGATGTTTATCATCTGCCAGCTGTCTTTATCATTGTTAACCAAGTAACTCTAGCCCAAACCTTCTTATTCTAGTATCCTACAAAAACAACTCTCTTCCCTTCCTATCTTCCCTTCACCATGGATTAGAACTAATACCCAGTATTAGTTTCGATATACACCTATATACATGGAAAGGAGTATGCCCACTTACCATGCCCAACCTCCAAGCAGTGGCAGGATAGAATTGTCAATGAAAATGGAAGGCATCTATGTATGTTGGCATGCATAGACCCCTTGTGCAGACCACTACTCAAGGTGAAATGCAACATCATACATAATTGAATGTCATCTAATTCATATTTTTCCCCTCTGCTGTTGGATATTGGTAAAGACCTCACCTCCAAAACATGGTGTATGGACAGATCCAATAAACATAATCCATCTCCAATAAATGTATGACTTGTACCTGGAATAATCATTTGCACAAGGCTCATAAGCAAAGCAACCATCAGTATTTCTATGTCCTTTGTATTTCTATTTATTTATTTGGGTAATTTTACCCCGTCCAATACCCAGTGGGTCTCAGGATGGCTTACAGTTCAAATCTCATAAATACATAGATACCCAAATAATGCAACACAAATGCTCCACAAACTGAGCATAAAAAATAGTTAAAATTAAACATTAAAAGTACGAAAGAATAAAAAGGTCTTGACCTGGAACCAAAAACCATATAACGTTGGCACCAGGCAGACCTCTCTGGGGAGCACATTCCATAGCCAGGGTGCCACCACAGAAAAGACCCTCCTCCAAGTATATTCTCTCCTAACCTCCTTCAAGGGGGGGTTCCCGGAGCAGAGCTTCTGCTGCAGATCTTAAGGGGTGAGTGGGCATATATTCCTTTAGGTATCTTGGCCCCACGCCATTTAGGAATTTATAGGTTAAATTGGGCCCAGGCTTCAATTGGAAGCCAGTGAAGCTGATAGAGAACTGGTGTCATATGAGAATAGCGACCAGCCCCCAACAGCAATCTGGCAGCAATCTGACAGCAATCTTTGTAGGTATGTTGCACCATGGCACAATCTGACATGGAAAACAACTGTGGTGTTTATGAAGATGAAAAAGACTGTACGGCATTTTTTATCTCCTTGCTCTCCCTTTGGCTCTGAAGAACTTGTGGGATTTAGCAAAAGTGCTGAAATGTAGAAGAACTTGGCAACCCAAAACAGAGTTCTGAACCTGGCAATCCAAATCAGCTGTACTGAAATGGCACCCAAGTACATAACAGATCATGGGTTATGGCCCAGCAATAAAAACTGGAATGATAATAGTCCATGCCAAAGGCAGCTACAGCCAGAGTTTTAGATCCCAGTACACAAAGGTCTCTTTTGTGACACTTATAAAGCTTTTATTATGAAAATAGTTTTGCCCAAGTACACAAGGAGATTGGTTTTGAATGGCTAACCCTGTACACTGCTGAGAAGTCATGCGTTAAGGCATAATTCAAGCACTCAACACTGAAATGGCACAGGTGCATTAATGTCTTTTCCTGTTGCAGGACTTCTCATGTTTATTTCAGTGACTTCAGTTACATTCCTGCATGTTCCTGGAATGCTGCTCACAACCATCTACTTTCTCCTCTGTTTTAGATGTCATCTGTTACACATGCTTCAAAAGGAAAGAAGGATGATCGATGGAGTCAGGGTGAGTCTTAGGGAAGGCAAGCTGGGTGTTTGTCCAGGGCATCAGACTGAAAGGGGCACCAGGCAGATCTTGCTGATGCATTGTTTCTTGAATGCACTATATGCAGTGAGCCAGGGGCAAAGGGGCAGTTTGCTCCTTTTTTTCTTTTTCCCCCCAAAGATCTTCAGCTTGACTATAACAATGAACTTCCATCAATGAACTTTAAAGTCTGCCTTTTCGATTTACAGTTTAATGCTATTTGATGATGATGATATTGCACAAGTTTCTTTTGAGATAGCGTTACCAAGAACTATAAGAATTACACCACCTATAGGCATTTTAAATAATAACATAAGAAACTGTAAGCTGGCTGATGTTGGGAATGTGGTTGCAAAGTGCTCCTTACCCAGGACAAGAGATGGCCTGACTTGAGCACTTGAGCCTTTTCCAAGCTGGGCATGCCAGCGGGAAATGATGAGGACTGCAGTCCCAACAAACCTGAATGGAAGGCATTGGAGCAGGGGATGCTACAGTACAAAGGCTTTGCCCCACCAGATGCCCTTCAATTCCCAGAACCCAATGCCAACACACCTGGAGAGCACCAAGTGAGGGAAGGCTGGAGATCATCATCCCTCCCCCCACAACCCAACAGCATTAGATCTAGGATGAAGATTTATGGAGCTTTAAACCCACAAGTTGACCCCAAATGGCACCCCTGCATACCTCTACCAGCCAAGAACAACTGAGCAGGAGCTGCTTTGGGGGAGTAGAAGGAGTGGGGAGCAGGTGCATCCTACAGCCTTGTTTAGTACCATGAGATCTGGGCAGTTCGCCTCTCTTCAACCACAGGCCCTCATTAGGTCAGTGGGTGTAACTGTGACCTTTCAAAAGGATGAGGATCAATATTGGGCTACGTTCTGCATACTTAAAACATTAGGTCGTTCCTTAACAATAATCATGAATCCACATCTAGCCCAGCTGGCTCAAATGGCCACTTTTCATAAAAATGGAAACACAGTGTTTAAAGTACGGGAGTAAACCAGGGTGACGTGGGATTGAATCTTTGCTCAAAGCAACATTTTTTTACCTGCCTCATAGGCTTGTTGTTAAGATTCAAGGGGAACTCAGGTATGCTGCCCTGAGCTCCTTGGAAAGCAAGCAGGATAAAAACACAAGAAATAAAATCCATTTTGCTGGCAGATTGGAATGAAAGAGAAAACAAAAACAAGCCATAATGAGGTGAAAGCTGTTGCCATGATTTTTCAATACTGTTTTAAAGCTAACCACATTAAAAAGAAACATAAAGTCAAAGATCCAGCTCTGCCCTGTTGTTATTTCAATTTGTTCATGTGTGTTTTTGCTTCCTTGTAACCTGTACTTGTTTTCTATAGCCAACTTTATTTTTACAATGCCACCTGCTCTGGAACAGCCGCTTCAACTTGGAACCTGGCAAAAGCCAATGCCTATATTGCCAATTTTCAATTAAGAATTAAAAAAGAACTATATGAACTGTTTCTTCAAGGCAGAGGTTATGTGGTACAATAGAAACCTTGACATTTTTTCTATAGAGTTGATAGCATTTACATGAAACCTATTTTTCTTCCATTAAAATAGTACTGAGTTTTAACTATGGACAGAATGGACCGAATGCAGAGCTACTCATTTCTAGAGTGAAGCCATTGTTGTTAATAAGACTTAATTTAGCTACGAATGACTGAAGTCCCATTGATTTCAGTCAGTCTACTCAAGGCATGAGTAAATCTGGATCCAACCCAATATGTATTTGTCACCTAGATCTGACGGCTCTCTAATTTTGTAACTTTTAAAAATTATGCTGGGTCTTTCCAAAGTGGACTGGCTGCTTTTGTCCTGCCCCTTCCCTCCAAACTAAGGTCTGTGTATAGCCATGCATCAGTATGGCTTGCACTGGTGTACAGCCATCACCATCTTGCCCAAATAATTGTACCAAAGCCACATCTGTTTATCTTCTTTTACAGCACTTCACACAGAGTTGCCATTTCATGATTTCTAAAGATCTGGCATGACAGCAGAGCCTGGGGACAGAGGCTGGGAGGAGTGGGTCCAGAAGACACAGGACTAACACAAAATCTTTCCTTCACTCTTGCGGCTTGTGCAAGTGGCTTTGGTCAACTGAGCCTGTGTTTCATTTCCAGTGGAAAGTGGAGAAGCTACACAGGTAGGTATGCTTTATAGCAAACTCCACAGCTGCATCTGCCATTGGTAAGCCACCAGCAGTTCTCCTTCACTTCAACAGAAATGCAGGTGGCAGGGACAGCCTGAGATATTTTGTTGCCTGAGAGCAGGATGCTGTTCCATGCATGGCAGCTGATTCAGCTAGTGGCTGATTCTCATTTTTCCACTACACATGCCACCAGCAAACTTAGGTGCAGGTCATGTATCAAAGGTGGGTACGGTTGGACATGTGGCAAGAGCCTCAGCAAAAGGTGAAACCCCTGGAACAGGGCAACCTGCAGCCTCATTCACCTACTTTTTGTTTGAGCCTAGATTGTGGTGGCAGAGAGAAGGAGCAACAGTAGGCGCTAGGCACAGCAGCCAGGTGTCCTCTTTTTCAAGAGCTAGAAGAGGACTGAACTCTGTTTAAATGGCTGTTGTCTCCAAAGGAAGTATAAAGACAATGAACCAAAAGAAAAGCTGCCCATCAGGAGACCACCAGTACAACAGGTCAGACAGGCAGGCACAGAGGTTAGATGGTCATAGCCTTCCTCAGTATTTATTATTATTTATTTGTGAAATTTGTATACAACTTAAATATAGTTAAACCCTTCAGTGGCTAAGTATGATGCATATTTCAATTAAAATTATAATGATTTACACATTTGCATCTATGCCTGTAAGTTAGCAAATGATATGCAAAGTATCTTTTTGGATTATTATTGTTCTCCTTGTTGGTGACTCGTAAGTCAGCACTTTGTCATTGCCTATGCCAGGAATGGTCAACCTCTTGCAGACTAACAGATAAATTAATGCTCGAGGAAGCTCTCATGGGCCACATTCCAGTGGGGAACAGCTCCAGAATCGTAAGAGCTGAGTTCAAAATTATGTATCCAAAACAGCACCATAACTAGCTTAAAGCTTCCTGCCGGTAACTATGTATTGACAGAGGAATTCCAATCTCTCAGATTTTGGGAGGGGGAAAGTGTAAAAACCAGCAGACCAACAAGCAGTTGGAAGGGTGGGTCCATGGAAAGGATACATGGCCTTACAGGAGGGCCATATTTATTCCCCAAGTCTGACAATCAATGCCTGTACTGAAAACGTAGGACACAGTTGAAAAATCTTTCAGACAACATGTATAGCATTCTAACTGTACGTCTGTGCCTCTGCGGATGCAACTAAGGTGTAATCTGGGTAAGGTAAAGCACTTCTGAAGGCCTACACATTTGCATTAGACAAGTGGGAAACAGTAAAAAGAATATACTGGAGAGGGACCCTCACATCTCTTGCCTCAGCCCACCTCATTCTGTTACTCCCAACTCATTTACACACACACACACACACACACACACACACACACACACACATATATATCTCAGAGGTGTGAAGAAAAATAACTGCAACAAGGAGCTACAGAGAAATAAGGCATGAAAGCAAGGGAGAATCCTTCAACCCCAGCCCCCCTTCATTGTCCCTACCTCATGCGTGGAAAAAGTAGGAACACTTTTATTACTGAATAATAAGAAAATATATGGCTAATTATTATTAAGTTATAACTCGGCAAAGCTGCAACTGCATGGCATGGTCTCCCACCCACTATACATACATCCACAACTTCCATATTGCAAGGGGTTTAAATACAGTGCTACATGTTCTTGAGTAAAATTTGGCCTAACTGGGACAGAAATTTTATGAATCTAGTTCTCTATCAATCAAAAAACGATTGCATAGTGAATGTGAAGGCAACCAAAATAAGGACAACTAAGTATTTTGTACCCATAAATGCAAACAACAATAATGGGTTGGTTCCATTTACACTAGGTGCAACTGCACTGATAGAAGCAGAATTTTCTACCCTGCCTTCATTCCACAACAACTTTTGCTGTCTCTGAAAATGTCACACAGTAAATGCACAGCACATAATGATGGCAAATTGTGGGCTAATTAACATATGATTTGCTGAATCTGTGCTCTCTGTGTGCACTATTGTCTCTTTAAAGATGCAATTTCTAATCACCCCAGTATGCAAATCCAGACCTACTGAGTCAGTCATAAGTACAATAATGCAAAGATAACCTGCAATTAGTTGTTATATTAACTTTCAGCTGTTTAATCCAAGAACAACCAAAAGTATCTAGGTTCGCACTTCACACAGCAACTTCTGAACAGGTAGATCAGAGGCTGCATATTTAAAGAATTAGTTGCATGTGTGCCACCCTGACAAATTGTGAGTTAAGTAACCCACAGTCTACTGCCATTGCAAAAAAAAAAAAAAAACCCTGGCTCAAATAGTCAGAAGGCCCTACTGAATGGGGTGAACTGGGTGGAACCCCACAAAATTTACAGTCCCATTATGGAAGGCAGATCCTAGACTGGTGGTGGTGATGATACTTTCTCTTTTAAATGAGACAGTGAGTGGCTTCATGAAATAATGCACAGGACTTGCTCTTGGGTAAGTATAGCCCCCCTTTCTTTGATCCAATCCATATGGTTTGACTGTATGGACTGAAACTCGAAATCTGGATAATACCCAACCAAAATGCCCTGTGATTGCTTGCTCTACAGAGGCACATTCAGAATGACTGAGAACTAAAATGCAGTTGTAAAACAGACTAGGCTTTGCCAATCCAGGTTCCTGTGGGGTCTTTTGCTCTGCCAAAAAGCTGTCATCAGTGCGCCAATCCCAAGGAAGGGCATGTTGCTGCTAATACTTCTGTGGGTCTGGTTACTGCACATGCACCAACAATGGCTTTTCCAGATTGGCAAATTCTTACTGAAAGTATAAAACATGAGCTGAAAGAAAAACCTCATTTCCCTGCTTGCACCCACCTTTCCTTCTGAATGATTCCCATCTGTCTCAGGATGCACAATGGTTGCCTGAACAGGGCAGTGGTCAAATTGTCAACACACTGCATCAGGGCAGATCAGGTCATGCTGGATATGACAAATCATCTCAAGATTCTAGCCAGGAGGCAAACTGTTCCATTTCTCCTCTTCCGCCTACATATGCATGTTGTGTTTGCCCTCTACTGCTATGACGAATGAGCAAGAAGATTGCATAAAATTCTGCCTTTATGAATTCACTAGAGATATTATGTCAAGTAAATGCTAAATCTGATGAATTTCACAGATTGTAAACTCGGCAGATTCAAATGGACATTTTCCTCGAGTTGGCTATTGGGTTGTTAACTCTCTCCAGCAATTTGCAGCTTGCTCCTGTGTGAGGTACATTTTTCCTTTGCTTTCCCAGATTGAATCTATGGCAGCCCTTTCCAATCTGGTGCCCTCCAGATGTGTTAAATTCCCAGAATCTGATTCTGGGGCTCCCAGTCCAGCACATCTGGAGGGCACCAGATTAGGGAAGGCTGATCCTGATAGTAGTTTGCATATGCTGACTCTTCACCCGGACACTGTAAACCACTAATTTTTTCTGTCTTTCTCTAGTCTGGAGACATATTATTATATTTATATGGGTAAGCAGAGGGTAACCTAGTCATTCCCAAATTACATTTTAGAAAAATGAAAGTACCATCATCATCATCATCATCCCAAAAATGTTCTAGCTGCTGCTGTGCAGATGAAAAGAACAGACTGTCCTGCCCACAGGCTCATATTCTAATAAACATGATACACAAAAGGAGAATGAAAAGGCAGCAAGCGCTGGCATGGCAGCTCTTGCATGGCTTCCACTTTTTCATGGTGACATGATTTCTATGAGGCAGGGAGTGCCACCTCCCAGAGGGCTAGGGATCCCTGGCCAATAGTAGATGCCAGCACGTGCAACATCCAAAGTGCAAAGCCAGCTTTCCAACCCGAGGGTGTCTGCAGTTGGGAAGCAGGCCCTTTCAACAAGCCGTGTCATTTTAAAAGTATGGTCTAACCTCAGGGAGGGAGAAATCTCTGTACTCAGTCAATCCCTGAGTAACCCTAGTTGTTTAAAGACTAATAATGTTTACAGATTGGGACCAAAAAGAGGTTGCATTTTCTCCTCCATACATGGAAAACCGGCTGGGTGGTGATTCTGAGTGGTAAAGTTTGCCAAGAGAGAAGAGATAAGTAGCCTAGCTACTGGTGCATCGTTCCTCTTTTTCCCGTTTATGATGGCAAGTTGTCACATAATCATGCCTGCATTTCTTAATCCATAAAACTAATTCCATTTTTCAGGAGTCTATGCTAAGATAGGTTCCAACTAACCAGAGGAATCACAGACACTGTTTTGTACACCAATAGGCATCTGTGATAACAAAGTACTTTGCTGGGGATTCTAAAAATAAAAACAAATACAAGACTCAATCAGGTACAGATTAGCCAGTGTACATACCATCACCATTATGAGAGAGGATTGCCACCATTTCACCAGGTAATGAATGAGCATATACACAAATAATATATATTTTAAACTAGTACTTTGTAAAAGTGCAGCAGCCTTTCTGAAGAATGAACAGTAGGGCAGGATGCTAAATCAGCATTCAGTTTAAGCCTGTTATGCAAACTACAAAGCCAGAGTCACACCAGGGTGAAGAAGTTACTATGATTACTCTTTAGGTGTTGTATCTGTCTCCAGCCTAAGTGATGTTTTGATTTTGATCACAGATGGTCTGTTACAAACCACGTTGTCTGTATCCATGCCGTTGTCTGTTGATGAAGTGTACTTCTGACTAGGTTAAATTAATCAAATGAACTTAATACCGCAAAATCGTACACATGGCACCAGTGGAACTTAAAAATATGGTGAAAGATACATTGAAAAGAAATTCTCCCCTTCAGCTAGTCTTAAAATCATTTCATTGGTTTCTAAAATGGGCCAAAAATGTAAGAACAAGAGGCTCCTTACTGAAAGTTAATTCAGTTTTATAACTATATATTTCTAGTGCCACATTGTGCCATGATCATAATGATACAAACTGGAACTCCCTTTCTCATTAAGAAAGATGCTCAGGCAATATTTTACAAGGCATTTGATAATTTAAGAACCACAGGAGATGTAGAAGTTATTATGCTTGTGTGCATTTACCAAGCAGAGACATTCAGCAGGAATAATTTTCCTAAGGAGATTGCAAAATTGGATAAGTGCTTTATGAGCTGAAGATGACTGAAGCAATGGGATTTCTTCCAGAGACCTAAATATATGTTGGATCGGATGCTAAATGAACAAGAGACTCCGCTCCCTTCAAAATAGCTGGCGTTTGCCACTGTGTAAAGAAGCGGTGTCCCAAATGATGCCCTTGAAAAACATGGGTGAGATGATTTTCCAAGTTGGATTAAAGCCCTGGTTCACCTCATCATCTGCCCTGTTCAAGCTGGCCCATGCAAGAAGCTTCACAGTTAGCAGATTGCGCACATTCAGCAGTTGTCCATGGGGGCACATACGGAGCAGTTGCCCTTGGACAGCTTTCCATAACCTGTTTCCCAAGTGCTTTGGATTTCAACTCCTTCAACCCCAGCCAGCATGGCCAATGGTCAGGAATGCTTGGAGCTGTAGACCAAAACATCCAGGGAACAATTCTTGGGGAAGGTAGTCCATCCTAGAGAATCCATCAGAACCTGTTTGATCAGAACATAAAAAGAGCCTTGCTGGGTAAGATTAAGGGTTCGTCTAATCCCACGTTCTGTTCACACAGTAGACAACCAGAGACCCACAAGAAATCTGCAGG
Source organism: Varanus komodoensis (assembly GCF_004798865.1). Classification (NCBI taxonomy): domain Eukaryota; kingdom Metazoa; phylum Chordata; class Lepidosauria; order Squamata; family Varanidae; genus Varanus; species Varanus komodoensis. The sequence goes on along the minus strand of NW_025335941.1, from coordinate 16,689,925 downwards.
CAGGACATGAATGGTCTAGCACACTCCCACTCATGTTTCACAGGAATTGGTGTATATAGGCATACTGGCTTTGATACCAGAGGTGATATATTGTCATCAGGACTAGTTGCCATTGATAGCCCTGCCTTCCATGAAATTCATGGCCACCACTACATCTTGGAGAACTGAATTCCACCATTTAATTTGCACAATAAATTATTATACAAATGTTAATCCAACAAAATGAGGACCATGCAAATGCAGAGTGGAAAAGCTAAACTCAAACCTTCTACAACATGTTCGTGATCAGTTAAATGCCAGTTTTATTGTTCTTACTGTTTTGGCTGTTATTAAACCATTCTCAAAACTAAAGCTCCAGGGCTATTTCATTTTAAATGGATCCCAAAAAGGCTTCACAATCCAATTACAAAATTAACACATGGCACCAATAGCTGCCAACCAGCAGCTTCCTGGGACTGTAGACCCTGGCATCATCCATTGCATGGAGAACCAAGGGCCACTGCGAGGCTGACAACCTCCTAGGATAAATGTCATGGCAAGAAGCACATCATCCTAGTGCACACATCAGCCAGAAAAAATACCTATAAGAACATGAAACTAAGAACTGGTGCCTGAGTTTTGCTTTCTTTCCTCCTCTCTCCCAATCCTTTTTCATTTTGTGCCATGTCCTTTAGACTGTAAGCCTGAATGCATGTAATGTTTCCTTATTAATCTTTTTAAGCTGCTTTGGGAGTCCTTGGGAGCTGAAGAGTGGGATAAAATGCTGTATATAAGAAAGAACAAATAACAGTACTGTTAACTTGTTTTAATTTATGACCAGCTCCAACAGAATGGTCAATACTGAATACAGTCTTCACTATCTTCCCTGCAATGAAACTCTGTATTTGAAGTGGGGGTGGGAGGGATTGATGAAGAGAAAACCCTGTTAACTAAGATCTTTCCATGTTGGGAGCTTTCTTTTTCAGCAAGGCTTCATCTGATTGCAAAAACTTACACAAATTAAAGAAAAGCAGAGATTTCCTCCTGAGTACTGTGATAACACTTTCATGGGTAGCCATTAAAATGTCCCCAGGGTAATCTGCCAGCAGGTTCCTTTAAAAAGTTCAGATTTCAAAGGCATCAGCATACAAGAGATATGAGCCCTTCTTACTGTTAAGTGCATCTGCTAGACTAAACAAATCATGGGAAAATAATGTTGCACGGCTCTGACTGGAACTGTAAATCAAGGAATAATGGCTGTGCAGCCAGAAACTGGCTTACCCTTTATCAGACCTCATTTGTTCAAATACAGGTACCTTAAAAGTATCAGAAAGGGCACTGCTTGCCTTTGCTACAAGTTTATAGCTGGAATGCAGACAAGCTGAAAGTCAGGACCTTGGAGGCAAACCCATTTTCTCCCCAGTATATTAGACTGCACTTAGAGGCTCTTGACAGCCATTTTAGAAGCCAACCTCAATGCACACATACTTGAATTTATTCACTATGAGCCTGCGTCACATGTAAGGACTTTTGATGTCAAACTTGTTCAGTACTCCAAGATTAATCTAAGAAGCTGCTTCTTTGAGAAGGGCTGAAAGAAAGATTAACAGAACCAAAGGAGAAAGTTATAAATAATTTTTGTATGTCCAGATTTCCAGATAGAGTTGGAAAGTATCCATGGATTTCCCCAGAAACTTAAGTCTGGTGGACAAAATCTGAACTATTTATAACAGTGGAATGTCTGAAATATTTGTTCTTGTTTGCTTACACTTGCTGGAAAAAATATGACAGGGAAAACCAACTCACTATGGCCATCAGAAACTATCAGGGTACTGTGAGATAAAGTGCAGCAGCCATGAGAAAACATGGCTATGTGGATTCACACTGAAAATTAACCATGCATGGTTTGTTCATTTTTTCCTTCTATAACAAGTATGGTGTAGGTCTGGGATGAATATGAGGTACCTTTTCTAAAATATTCCACAGTTACAACAGCACACACTACACCCACTCACCCTCCACCCACTTTTGATCATCATCCAGGAGGGCTGAGAAGTGCTCACTCAGATGTGGCTTTCTGACATCATCCCATAGCCATATCTGATTTTGGGTACATAATGTGTCATGATGTTCACAAGATGCCCTTTAATTGGCTTAGATCAGTGGTCCCTGTAGCCAAAGAATGCTGGATTTAAATATATATATATTTGAGGATGCAAATTTGAAGAAGTGGGAAGTAAAATAAGCAAATAGTGAATATTTTGGGCTGCTCCAAAACCCTCATTTCATTATGTGAAAAATGTTTGCTTTTGAACCCTTGAATACTCAACTTTAGTCCAAATTTCAAAGCCACTATCACTGGTGGCTTTGAAATTTGCAATTTTTTGTTTTGTTGTATAGAAATTCTAAATCATTATATAATTGCACAAAGTTGATCTCCAAATTCATCATCTCTCTGGCATGTTGATACAGGCCAAAAAGAAGAGGTCAGCTCATATGCTTCCATGAGGGAATCAGGGACGTTTTTTTCCTCTCATATGACAGAGAGGTCTATTGTTTGAAGAGTCCTTCAGCGTGAGTTAAACTAACTAGTTCCTCAAAGCAAATAAAGTATTTTATGATGTGGCTTAGTGGTTTCACTTATGCCTTTCAGGAAGTCAAAAGACCACAATACAAACTCAAAAAGAATTGGGGTGTTTTTGATTAAATATATGAAGCGTGAAGCTATGACAAGTTTTTTTAAAAAAAAAACTTTATAGCATAGTTCTCTAAATTACATTTCAGAGACCTATTTAAAATCAAAATATCCAGTGTAGCCAGTGGCACTGGAGTAAATGGTTCTTACAGAAAAACATGTATGAACAAGTTGACTGCTTGACAGAGGGAAAATGGTCTCATGTTCAAGCCATGAAATCTGTATCTAGTTCCATTCTTAAAACATGACATGGGAGGAGGAGGAAGACATAGGAAGCATGTTCATCCATCATGCCAACTCTTCCTGGCAATAATTCATGCGGGTGACGTGTTCTACGAATAATCAACAGTGTACATGAGAGAAGAACAGACTCACCATGGGTTGCTGACCCCATCCCTCAGGTTCCTTTTCCCTTGGTCCTCCCATGAGAATCAGACATGAAATAATAGGCTCAAGTTACATGAAACCAGATTTCAGCTGGACTTCAGGAAAAACTTCTGTTAGAGCAGCAGAGCAGTGGAACCAATTACTCTTGGAGGTTGCGGGCTCTCCCACATTGGAGGCATTCAAGAGGCATTTGGACAACCAACTGTCAGGGATATTTTAACCTGGAGTCCTGCGCTGAGCAGGGGGTTGGACTTGATAGCTTTCTAGACCCCTCTAAGTGTACTCTTCTATGATTTCAGAGGATCCCACACCCAAGACTAACTCATCCCTCCATCCCTGCAGTAATTGCAAAACTTTTTTTGGCTTGAAGCAATTTTATTGCCCTTCACCCCATTTCTTTTTCCAGCAATAACAAAAGTCAGCTTGATAACAGGCTGTCATGATTTTCATTTTGACAACTCTCTGACAACCTCTTCAGCAAACAGTGCTGAAGTGCTACTTTGGAGGAGCTGTCAAAACATTTTTTAAAAACAGTGTATATCTTCTCTCCCACCACCGTTTTTCTTTCTTATTTTAACCATTAAAGAGAATCTGTCAAAGGAAAGCAAAGGTGCAAGTGATCACGAAAAGGAAACGGTGATTTATGTCCCCTTCCTGGCAAGGTGCTCATCTTCCTCTCCACTGACAGCCTTCAGTATGCATCCTTCAAAACACCCATTGCCCTGCCAAACACACCTTTAAAGAGTACCCAGAAAAAGGGAACAAGATACACTTTCCCATGCATCTAGAAAGAGTGCCAGCTGTGCATCCCACTGAGAACTGTCAAGGCTAACCTTAAGGGTTGGTATCTGTTTTACAACAGCAGTAGGTACCCCCTCCTTCCCTAGGATATTGACCCACCTGAGCCTGCAAATTTCTGCACTAACTGCAGATCTCCACAGTTGCTCCATAATACTTTTGGGTTTGGGGAAGTTTGGGGGATTCAGAAAAAAACTGTATTCACACATACTGTGCCCATTTTTAATGGTTTGCAAATCACTGACAGTCACCCCAGTGTGCTGCTCAGTCATGTTGATGGGGCTTTCAGGAAGTCAAAATAGTGATTGCAAAAGCTGGCTGTCCAGCCAGCTGTCATAACTGCTAAGAAAAAGAGGTAAAGGAGACAAAAGTCATGATGATCCGAAAATAGCTCACAGTTATGGCAGATGGGCAGTAAACTAGTACCAGTGATCCCCTAAGCGCTGCTTCAGCATTTGGAGGGAAGCTGCGGGGGTGGAGGTGTCTGGGTAAGATGGCAAGAGTGGCAAGTGGGTTTGGCCATTCTTGAAGTTACTGGTACCCAGAGTGAACACTGTTGTCCATGTATGGACAGGACAACAATCAATCCTGGGTACAACAGCTCCTTGAATGATGGATGGGCTTTCTATATGGCTTGTTGCCCATAAACAAGTCAGCCTGTGGGAATTGGTCAAACTGTGCATGGTACAACAATCCATCATGTGTACTAGCCCATAATAGATTGTCAAGCTGTTATGAACCCAGAGAAAAAGTAGGTTCCATCAGATCCAGAGTAGGTGTAAGGTTGCACCTAGCACTCGCCTCAGAGCTAACAAGGTATCAACAATGGTTGATCCTGTGAAAACAATGGTCGATCAGTGCAGCGCCCAACTGGGGAGGTCCAGGTTCTAATCTCCATGCAGCCACGCAGCTCACTGAGTGACTTCAAGTTAGTCACTGACTCGTAGCCTAATTTACTTCACTGATTGTTGTGAGGATAAAATAGGAGCAGAAGAGGACTATTGATGCTACATTTGTTCCCTGAAGGAAAGATAGGATATAAAGGTAACAAATGATGGAGGGTTTTTAGTTTGTGAAAATATACAATCCAACTATTACTCACCAAGAATGGAAAAGAAAGAACACTTATATTTGTGCTTTTTGTTAGTGTCATGCATTGTTTCCCACCACAAAAAGTGGTCTGAGTATAACTTAAACACATTAGAAATGCATAATTAATATATCAGAAAAAGCAATATAAACCCAAATCTGAGTGATAATACAATGCAAAACCATAAAATTGTAATATAAAAGCAATACAATATCAAAAGTGTTTATCCAGAATACACAAATCTTCTGCCCCACAATTCTACACTTACATAAATGCATACAGCCAAGAGTTAACACCATAAAAGCATCCCAGAACCATTGGGCCAAAAGTAATATCCAAATTTCTGAGAAAATAAGGGCAAGCTGACATTCGTCAGTGGGGCATGGACATGTTGCTCAAAACATGAGTGGGGGTGGTCAGGAAGAGAAAAATATAATTAACACAATAATACATTCCAAAAAGAAGTGATATGATTTTAGCCACACAAATGTCAAATAGATCTTAATAATAGCCATGCACAAAATATAAAAACAAAACACTGAAAGCACTTTTATGTCATGTAGATGATTCTGTTTGCCACCTTTTTCATTAGCAAAGAAAATGGCAAGGTATTTTTAAGCTTATACTTATATACCCATATTCTAGGAAGACTATTTTTAACATTCTCTGTATTTTAGGAGAAGTGTCATTTGTTTTAAAGGACAGGCAGTCATTATTCTTTTTATTCCTCCATGGGCAGGTCATCATTTCACAACTCTATTGATCACATAATGCAATTATGCTCTATTTTACATATCTGTAGGTCTGCTGAAATCTATGCAAGAAAGGGCAACTTGTCATACTCTTTCAACAGTTAGTATAAATATACTATTCTTGTTTCCACATAATGGAGGCTAGATTATTACATAACAATTTCTGACCAGTTTTTCATGAACTTGAAGACAATCCCATGAAGGGCAAGTGAGGCCCTGCTATCTGGCCCCGCCCCCTCCCCCATTAATATGTGACCATTCAGATATTGAGAAAAGATCAGAAGCAGAAAGCCTGCTATTTATTAAAAAATGTACCAGTTTTAAATGCATGCACTAGCTCCCTTTAATCAATAGAAGATATTGATATTCTTTTGAGTGTGTCCCCAAGTAGGTCATTATTTTGATGAGAAAAGAAACAAGAGTTGGACCAAGCAGCAAGGTGGAATGTGCAGAAACTCAAATAGGTAGAATTTCCCATTCTTACCTGGTGCCAGGCACCATGTTGAAGGCCCCAGGGGTGAAGAGTAACTGGTGTTTGCGTGTTGGACATTGAGGTCTAGACTGCCCCTTCCCCACCAGTTGTTATGCCTCTCACCATTTACCAACGTGGAGTGCTTGGACCTTATACTGTATTTTTGTGGTTTAAAAAATTACGTATTTATCTAAAACTTTTATATGCCGACCTTTATGGATAACATGAAGTTATGATAAAGAATGGATTAACCTTATTTACATTGAACCTTATGGGGAAATTTGACTTGGCTCACGACCAATTCTGGTTGCAAGCAGATTCGTGGAATGGATTAAGTTTGTGAACTGAGGTAGCACTGTAACTCCTGATGGAGCTGTAGAGTTAAATTTCATGTTGGATGTTTGAAGAGTGATGTGGTCCCATGCCATCCATTTTGATGTGTCTCCTATGACTCTACCTCACATATGCACAATGATGAGCAGTTGCTGATGGACAAATATTTCACTTGTCTCATTCAGACATATAAATATGCATAAATACATATGATTGTTCTATTTTTACTGGGTAATGGATTACTGGATAATGGCAGACAGTTGTAAGTTGTGTTGTAGAACAGGAAGATCACAGTTACTGTTCTGTTGTACCAAAATTACCAGTATTTGTGCTGAGCCACTTTATTTTTATGTATTTAATAGATTTTGATACAGCATCATTGAACATATTTAAAAATATCTCTGAAAGGTTTATCACATATGGTTCTGGGCATTTCCCATCTTCAAAACCAAATCTGTCCAAATGGCATCTAAGGTTAGGTAACCATAAAGAAGATCTTAGGTAACAGAAAGAGGGGTAGTGCTATAATGACCCTGTGTAAATGAAATAACATTGTAAAGACAGCTACACAAATACTCATGTGCAGAGTAATAACAGACATTATTACCCCCAACACAGCACCCCTTTTTACACCAATCTCATTCTCAAACTGAATTCAAAATACTTAGAACGAGGCATTACGCTTCATCACAGAGAACACTGTGTATTCATTCCCCCTAATCATATTTGTGTTTCCCTTTCTGCCTTTAGCAGTGCCCTGGCTAAAAATGCACCAGGGACTGTGGTTTAAAGGACATAACAAGCATGGAGCAAATAAAAGCATTCAATTTTCCACTCTTGTTAAAATCATCCTAAATGAAATGACATGAAATTCCATTATTTTCTCCTCCTTTCATACTTAGGGCATATGGTTTCTCAACAGGCTAGATACTCTGCAAATTGTATCATAAATTGCATTTTACTATTTTTGCAGGGCCAAAGTATGACAACTCTGGTAATACCTTGACTTCAGCTCTATGCACTACTGCGCCTTTGTTCCAAAGGCCTCTTTCTGGTACCCCATTTGGCATCTCCCACCAGAGCAAATCTTGGTGTTCAGAATGCATTTGTGTGATCAAAGAGCCCTGTGGGATTGTTTCCCTTATTTGGATGCTGTATGGGCCTTTGATCACTGGAATGAACCCCATTTGTGGGAGAAGAGAAGGGATTCTCTTAGCTAATAATTCAAAGAGTCAACACTCTTGCTGCAGCTGGCATTGAAAACAGCTATACTAAAGCCAAACCACAATGCAGAAGGTACTGCTGTAAATTAAGACAATTCATAATCTTTGTGAGCACACTTCTGACATCTAGACCATACAGTCCTTTTCAAGGGTACCTAAAAAATAGCATCAGCGGGGCCCGTTTCTGTCATAAGTTGCCAGGCTCCAATGTATGAGCATAAATGCTTTACCCCTTTGCTAAGCTGTGTGCACAACTGTGTAGTGCCCAGTTCTGCTGAGGATTTCCAATCTGGACCGACTTTGTACTGTATGTGTCTCTGAATGGTCCAGAAGGAATCATGTAAAAAATTCCCTCTGAACCATTGGAGGAAAAAGGAAAAAGAAAGAGATGAATTAACCTTTCCCAGCAGCTCTAGTACAATACCCACCCCACAACTGTGCAGGATCTGTTAAGATTTGGGAGATGGCATTCCAAATTAGAACCATTGTTTTAAAGGATGACATAGATAAAGAAGACATAACAGAAACTTCATAGAATAGAAAAAGCCAGCAGGATACAGTCATTTCTGGATACAAATCTTACAGAAGTGTCAGAAAGAAAGAGATACTGGAGACATATATAGCCACATGAATCAAAGGAACAAAAAAGGTACACAAATTTGTACAAATGAAATGCAAGCCAACAATAAAAGTACAAACAAAGCAATTTGTAGACTATATCATGAAGTTCATCAATAAAACAGTTTGATACATCCAAAGCAAAAAAGGTACACAAATTTGTACAAATGAAATGCAAGCCAACAATAAAAGTACAAACAAAGCAATTTGTAGACTATATCATGAAGTTCATCAATAAAACAGTTTGATACATCCAAAGTTGGAAACTGCTAAGACAGGCAGTTGCTGTTAGGGAGTGAGCAGTGAGATGGCCAAGTTTTCAGATTACATTGAATTACTTAGGATAAAAGCAAACAAACAAAAAGGGATACCAAAGAGCTCAACAGACCTCTCCAAATGCAGGAATGGAGCCTTAAAAGGTAACTGTGCTAGATCATGCCTGGCTGCAACAATGGGCTGCGTGGAAGCTAATAAACTGAAATGCAACCCAGAAAAAACGGAGGTATGTTGATACGTCTTAGTAGATGCAGGTGCTCAACCTCTCCTGGATGGGGTTGCACCCCCACTGAAGTAGTGGATTCATAACTCCAAGGTTTCCTTGAACCCACCTTTGCAACTAAATCCCGGTTTGGGAAATGGGTGAGCCTCTCCTTGGTGTCGCCTGAGATTTTTCTCAGGATTGATCTGAGCGCTGCAGCAGTCCATGGCGCCACCCTCAAGAGAGCGAGAATGGAGAAAACGCAGCAGCCCATGGCACCACTATCTGACTAACTGGCCCATCGAGCTTCAGCAAATATATTGCTGCAAATGTTGTCACTAGAGTTTGTGTTACAATCAGGCTTCGTACTGATTGAATTTCAAATTCATTTAAATTATTTTTCTATGATAAATAACTTTGAGGCACATAACTTTAATGGCACTGTTTGATATAAATTTTGCTGATATAAATTGTTACAAAAACATGGACTCCCAGAATTGAGCTCTAGCCAAAACTGTTGGCTAAAGGTTGTAAGTTTTATTTTAATTTTACTATAAATTTCAAACATTGTTTTCCTGTCTGGTCATTGTAAAAAATATTTGTGGCTAAACCTTTTGATAACAATAAAATTATGGTGCGTGCATAGATAATTATAGCATAAAAATAAATTAGTATGGCCTCCTGAAGAAAATATAAATTCATCTCCAGCCCCATTTGCAGGGCATGAGGGCTTGCCACAGCATTGGAGGAGGAGGGGGTCAGCATTACAATGGGGAGAGCTTTAAATCAATGAAAGGGAAAGTGAGGTCTGTGTTTGGATAAACGGTTGCTGTTGTTCTAAGCCTTGAAGTCACCAAGAGGCAGGCATCATACTGGAGCACAACTAGGCCACAACTTTATATAATACACAAGAATAATTAAACCAGCAAATACGCCAGGAATGCAAAAGGTCATCATTTATCCAATTTTTGTGGTCCTGAATTGCTGACCTAGCCATCCATGCCTTGCTTAGCTCCTTGGGCAACCAGCTCAACCCTGAGATGTCCTCCAACAGCTCAGGGTTGAGCTCCTAACTTTGACCTTACAGTGGCAATAAGAGCGGTCCCTTAGTCCAAAATCTGTTCAGAGGTCTCTACTTCACCTTTATGCCTCTAACCACATTGTCTATAAGCTAGATGAAATTTTACAAGGGATAGCGCTCTTTTTGTAGGCCCACCAGAGGACAGCCTTCTATTCTGAAGGCATCCTCTGACGAGTGTCAAATTCTTATTTCTAATTTGTCATTTATTCATGTAAATTAACACATGTAAACATTATTCAAATCTTACACTTGTTGGGCCTCTTTAGTGCTTTGATGCTTGCTTTGTGTCACAGCTGTGATGAAAATAGCCCCATTGTATGTATGGTGATACCCCAGGTAAACAAAACATATGCCCACTCTCAACCCATCAAGAGAACAAGGAATAATCCTTTCTCAGCTTCCAGACTGACAATCACTGCATTCACACAACATGACAAAGAACTCATACTTAACCTTGAGTATAGTCACTGAACCATGGATTGTTGTGAAATGTAGCTTACTGTGTTGTGCAAACCCCACAGTGCCAACAAATCATGTTTTATTAAGCATGAACAATCCACACTTCGCAGTCCAATATCAAATCATGGGTTATCTTTGAGGATTATATATAATTTTAAAACCTTGGTTTGTTCATAGGATCACACAAGAATTCATGGTTCAACAACAACCCACAATTCAGTAACAACCCATACTCAGCTTTGAGTATGGATCATTGTATTGTATTGTGTGAACCCAGTGAATCAGCAAATTCCTTGGATAATCCAGATCCAGAAGCAGGGGGAACGTCACTGTGCCAAGCTTGACCAAATAAGGTTGAACTACATATGGCAATGTAATAAAATAGCTAAGTCTTATTCCAAATCTTACTAGACCTTGTAAATCCTGAGCCTTATGGCATTTTGGCCACCATTGTCTGCTGACTCCTGAGAACCACCAGATACCGAAACCTTCCAAGCCTTGCTTCAAGCTGCCCACTGCAGCAGCAGCCAGGGAGAGGCAACAAAGGAGCATGCCATTCTCTCTCTTTGTGCCCTGCAAACTACACCTGCCTGTAGCTGGCAGTGAACAGGTATCCGGCGGGGGTGGGGCACAAGCAATATTTGCATATAGGTGGCCTCACAAAGATGCATATCCATTCATCATGTAAATAGATATTTTAAACTGTATGCACATGTGTCTGCAAATGTCAGGCTCGCAAAAGAAGCCAAGCAAAAACAAAATGTGGTTACGTGTGCACTTCTCTATTGTCACACAGCTAACAGAGAAACCAAGGCTATAGACAAGTTACTGCACGTGGAAACACTTCTTTCTCTCGCATTTCTCTCACATATGTAACGTGAAATGGTAGCCTACATAGTAAAATAGTTCAATCCCCATTTGTTTAGTTGCATATATCTGCTTTTCATTACCACCATCTATTTCTCCCTTCCTCCCTCTGTCTAGAAAAGGAGAATACCGGAATTTGCTCTTCTACTCATGTAGAGTAGTGCATGTAGAGATAGGATAGACACATACACAAACCCACATGGAACCATAGATGTCACCCAAATCTAAAGTGGAACACACTGGTTCTTTTGCCATTATTTTGAAATGTGGCTCTTCTCAGGAAAAGTATGAGGGAACATCTTCAGCATCTTAAGTTTGGAAAGCTTGCACATGACAGATTACAGCTGATATCTTCAGAACTTGTTTGGAAGTAAATCAAAAAGCTTTCCTTCCAAATAACTGTTTTCGGAAACAAAGTGTCGTGCCTGAAGCCCCAACAGAGGCAGCACCTCAGGAGGAGGTCTTGTGCTTGGGACCCTGTACCCAAATGTCAACCCCACAACCTAACTTGGGGATGGCTGAGCAGAAAGTTGTATCTCATCCTGACCCTCCACCCATTGAGCAAACACCCGAGCCCACATCAAAGCAAGAGAGCTCCGAGGGAAAAGGCACTATGAGTTCTGCTCAGGGAGAGTCTGAGCAGACTGCTCCACCCCCTCCTGATGCTGAGCTTCCTGAGCATGACACAGGAGATGCAGGGGTGGGATAGACTTTTATCTTGCATCCAATTGGCATATTTTGAGACGGTGGAAACAAAGGCAAGCCTTGTTACGCCTCAGAGAGGAAAGTGGGGCCAAGATAGCTAGTTCCAAGTGGACTCAGGGAGAGACTCACTAAAGGATTAGCATCTGCATTGCAAAGATCTCAACAGTAGAGCTCATCTGTAGAGCTGTAAATCTTGTAGATAAGTAGCAATAAAAGACTTTAGTTTTATTACTCATAAACGTGTGGATTGTTTATATGTTGAGCCACATCTCAACACAAAGCTGTACAACATAATAACGCTTGATTGTGTGACTAGCACAGACTAGATTTTGCCCTCCATATGGCAATTGCTGTGTTTATCTCTTATAGGTGTCTTAATCATGTCACAACCTCTAAATCAGGAATGCTGGAGATATGAACCTAAATCTGATTTGGCAAGAGAGTGGGTTTGTAGGATCCGCCCACCAAAAGGGGTGTCCATTAGAATTCCTGGGGTGGACTTAAAGGACTCCAGCCAAGCTTGGGCACTTAACACGCTGTGTTTTCATGATACAGGTTGAAAAGGCCACTCATAATTTCCTTTTAAGAAAGAGTATTCATTGCAAGGCTTTTGGACATGTGGAATGACTTGTCCTCAGCACAGGCTGGGGTTGGAGGCTTCCTGATGAGAATAGCGTGACTTCCAAGGTCCTCTCTTTTTGGAAAGCATTTAATGGCTGCATGCCTTGTGAACACAGTCAACTACTTTGAGATGTCTTTGAAATAAACTTATTAAATAAATATATATTGTAGAGCATTAGCTATACACAGAGTTTTAAGAAAAACTCAAACTGGTCCTGGCTTTCACAAAAGGTCATTTTGAACATTTTGTCACTAATTTGCTAATCTTGGATTTTTAAGTGCTTAGTGGAATCATAACTGTAAATCACATTTCTCATTAACAGAAAAATATAGAAAACTGGCACCTAGATTTGCCAGTCAGTATAGTGTTCTATTAGCTGCAGTGTCAAGGCACTATTGTTGTCAGAAGAAAATAAAGAAGGAATAGTTTGGCACTACCTTTTTTCCCTGTTAAAACTATATGCACTCTCTCCAAATAGCCAGAAAACTACAACCCCATATCAAACACCCCAGCTTTGATGCCATCACACCTCCTAATGTCTTTATCCTATGCACGTTACAGAGGGTTCAAAAGTAACCATGGCTAAAATTGTATACCTACTTCTCTCAAAGCAAGTCCCAAATGAACTTACTTCTGAGTATCCTTGTACAGGAGCTCATGATGAATTAACTCCTCTGCACCTTCTCTGCTCCCACTCCAGTCAAAATGAGTCAAACTCTAGGACAGGTAAAATAACAATAATTTTCAAAACTGAAAACCAGATGGCTTTGATTTGATGGGATGTGTCTTGTTATAGCAATTATATTTTGAGAAAGCTCTTCAAAAATCTCAAACAACCCCATTTTTCCCAGGTAGTATTTATTTCTGTATTCAACAGTCCCAACTAGCCAAAATCTCATCATGTGGTAAAACTATTCCTGCAATATGTAAGTTCAGACTGCAGGTGGGGAATTGCTGCTTCTTTTTAAAAAATGGTCACATGTATGAAAAAAATTGCACATCAGGGGTAAAGTTAGGCTAGAAGAATAATTGTCTCTGACATTGTTTTATATGCGAGTATATTTCTCTCTGTCTTTGGGTGAAGAGATATTCACTTTATCAGGGCATTATTTAAGATTCAAGAGGGTGAAATTCACAGCCAGGTTAAGGGGCTTGCTCCTTCAAGCATTTCTTGCTATACATTCTAATATGTGAAGATACCTATTTCTCCTGAAGAATTAACATGTGTGGCCTGAAGGTCATTACAGACACCCCCTAATTTACCCACAAGTCCTTAGTTTTGAAGGTACAGTGCAACCCATTGTAATTTGCTAAGCTATGGATTGATAACTTAGCAAAAATTTTCCAGTATTACAAAATTTCAAAGACTCTCCATTTTTTTGCATATGGACATCAGAAACATACATTTTGGAAATGTGTCGTGCCTAGTATCGGGCTCCTTTTCCACCCTGTGTGCCACAGTGCTACCAGCACAGTCTGTGGCCAGTAAGATACCCATTTGCCTGCAGAGCTCTCTGTGCATAGCAAGGCTTGCATGTCCAACCTCTGGTGAGCTAAACAGTACGATTGTCTGCCGTTCGGTGGGAGTATGTGTCAGACATCCACTGAGGTGCCTTCCCTTCCCAGCTTTTCCTATCAGAAAGTCTCTTAAAGGCAGCTGGGAACACTCCAAAGCAATATGAAGGCCTCTAGTGGCACCCATCCTTTGCCACTTATGGGGCTCAGAGATACTCTTAGGATGTGGAGAGAGGGGGTGATGCCTCCACTTGCAGCATGCCCATTTTGTTGGGATACCCAGAGCCGATTTTCTTCCCAAGTTGGCAAAGGTGTCTATGGCCCAGAAAGGTTGCCTGCATCTCTAGCATGCTTTCAGACCCATACTTTTAAATTGATTGGTTCTGCAGGGTGAAGAGTAGATAATGGAATAAGGAAAAATCATTCCTTATATTTCAAATGGGAAGGGTTTTTTGGCAACCAAAAGGTCATGGCAGGATTGAACATTCCATGGTTCTCAAATGTTTAGACTACAGTGCCAACCATCGCCCATCATTGGGTTTGCTGACTAGGACTGATGGGAATAGTAGATCAAAACATGTGCAGCACCACAAGTCTCTGAGCCCACAGGGCATGTGTTGCCCATTCCTACATTAGATTAGGAAATCTATATATAAGGTGTCTTAAAGCAAATTATTTTGAGAGAGAGAGAGAGAGAGAGAGCGCGCATCTGTGCACATGCACATGCCTGCATGCATGTGCAGAACTGCGCACTTATGAAGCCATTCAAACTTAGAAAATTATTATTTTCCTTTAATCTGCAAGTAGGTCACAGAATGATGTTTCTCCTAAAATCATGAGTGGCTGGAGTCACAGAGTCAATTACTGGAAAATGATCTCAAGTGAACAGAATTTCCCTCATAGGAAATGGTGCATGAATTGCTGCATCTGTTCCTATGGCATAGTCTAAGGCCACATATAATTTCGATTCAGAAACATCTGTGTTAGGGCTTGCTCACTGCATCCAAGTCCTGCCATTATTTCTAACAAGTAGGATCGGAAGGAAGAAAAGCAATTACAGAACCTGATAAAATCTTCAGATTTGTAATTAAAACAAACAGCTGCCCCAGAAGCAGGACAATTTGAATTCTGATGAGGAAGATTGTGATTCCAAGCTTTACGTTCATCTGACTTGCCTTCCCTTCTTCCCATCCTAATAAGGTCTGCTGTTACAATTAAAGAAAAATTTTCTATCCTTGCATGTGATCATGGCAAGAGATCATTTTTCAAATCTGTTTCAGTTCCCTGGTAATTCAGCCCTTCTACATTTTAAAGCCTGCATCATGAAAGGAACTAATCCCTAGAGTAAATAGACAAATTGTACCATATTTATATATTGCATATCATTTGACATGTTTTGATAATACCCTGAGTTATAATTTCTAGATTTTTATTTACAGTCCATGATCCAGTTACATGGGAAAATGTTTGAACTTGGAAAGAGGACAGATCCAATATGTAATATACGTATAATGCCATGTGCACTAATGGTATAATAATAAATTGAAGAATAATCATAATTTATATTACATTATCCTTTTGGCCATTAAGTCTTTAATGCAGAATGACTGAGCTAATATGGTGGCTCTGAAAGTTCAGTTGTCCTGACAGCAGCAAAGCAGTTTGCAATGCAGATTCAGCAAGACACTATTCAGTTTGGCTGGAATTAAAACCTAAAACCGAGATCCAGACATGATAATCCACACTCAAGGGGTGAATGTAGGTTGATGTTGTTGTTGAAACTTGGATTATCGTGTTGTCTGAACCCAGCTGAGCTACAAACTATGAAGAACAACCCATAGTTCACAAACAATAAATCATAGCTTGTTAGTACTGCTACATTCAGACAACCCACATTTCAACAACCACCCATGGTTCAATGACAAACTCATTCTCAACTCTTGAGTGTGTTATTATGTTGTCTGAACCCAGTTAGTGGCTCACTGAGTACTGGCAAGAGATTCTGGGAGACTGTGAACATTGCTTTCTTAAGAATATACATTGCCTTGAAAGCTTTGAATGCAGGGCATCTTATGGAATGAATGAACGAATGAACAAACAAACAAACACCAACCCCAGAGAAAAGGAGACTGAAGAAGGGTGACTGAGAAAAAGAAACTTGGAAGGGTTGGCAGAGAATGAGGTTGGAAGAAAATGGGTCAAGATGAGAGGAATAAAGATGGCATAGAGGAGAAGTGAAGTAAGGAACCTCATAACGCTTAAAAGTGCTAGGCAGTCTTTCCCTACCTGGTGCTGTTTTGGATGGCAATATCAACATTCCTGACTATTTACCATTGTGGCTGAGATTAATGGAATTGGCACCAGAACATCTGCAGGGTACTAGGATACGGAGTGCTAATCTGAGGTCTTGAACCTAATATTCAATTAGGTGGAATAATAATAATAATACAGTAACCCAGAAATAATAAAGGGGCAAGCTGGACCCTGATTTAATATACTGAACTAGGAAAGCTGCTCATCCAGATGAATATCCTTTTAAAAAACTAGATTTACAATGAACTATTCAGTTGAAAGTTGAAGAAACAGGAATTTCATCCAGGTCCCAACTGATTTTTATTGACTGAACTTGGAACGGGCTTGCGGCAACTTCATGAGAAGTCTATAGAGGTGCATTAGCATTGCTATTTTCAGATATGTTTTGGCTTCTTTCAGAGCAGGAGCCCTCCCAAGGCAGCATGCTACAATAAAATGCACAATAAAAATGGATATAGTATTAAAACAATATAAAAGCACAAAGAAAACAGTACAACAAAAATAGCAACACCAGCAAACATGTCAGAAGAAGGCCAAGATAAAATGCCATGTTTTCAGGGCTTTCTGAAAGGCCTGCAAATGATGAGCCCCTGGACAAAACCCTTTCTCAAATGGACACCCACCTAACTGTTCTTACAGGTGGGAAAATGAAAAGGACCTCTCTTGCTTCTCTTAAAATACAGACTGGCTGATATGGGTGAAGGCATTAGTAATTCCCAGAATGGCCGTTGGCTGGAAAATGTGGAAACTGGTTGATAATTATGGCTTGTGTCCTCCTTTATTTTTCTGCCATTTATCAGTTCACCTGGCATTAAAGGCAGCTACATACCAGGCATCATGTTAATTTTCCATGTGGTGGTTGTTTCTTCTTCCATATATGCTACAAAACTGAACATTCTGTTGGAGATTACTTGTGGGTTTTGAACAATTTTTCCATGGGATTGTATTTAATAAATAAGGCAATCTATGAGAATGGCAGAGAGGCAAGGTTCTGGTAACAGGGAGGAGAAGGGAAACCACAAATACAAATGGGAAAAACCATTCTGGCACACTGTGTAAACATGTAGATCCTTTCTAGTTCGGTGGCAGCAAGAAGAGCAGACAAGCAGGTTGAGCTACAGAAAGTGCTGACTTCAACACTGGACCCCCCACATTTAAACAGTCTCCTGTGGGCAGCCATAAATATTAAATGTTCCATTCTGCATGTAAAACTAGGGTGGCCACTTACACATCCCCAAGAAGTTGGAAATGTATCCCCAACAAAGAGGAGAGATATTTGCACAGAATGCGCATATGCTGATTTATAGGTTTAGATGAACATTCGGAAATAATACTAGAACTAGAAATACCATTTCACCACTGTGGGAAGACTGACCAGGTGTGAGTTCCATGCCTGCTTGGTCTGCTGCCCAGCTTTTAAGTATCGATGGGCATCTTGACATCTCCTCCCTGCTCTCCCTTTCTTATGATTTTTTCTCTTTAGCCAGACTTGGGCTCTATATTCCTGCCATAAAAAGGATGTTTCCAAATAGAGGGCTTATCTCTGTAAAGTAGGACACATGGCAACACACTACATAAAGCATGCAATAAATGAGTGTAGCTAGCCAACTATAGTCAAGTTTTAGGGCCAAGAAAAGGACCATGGGGATTTCCAGTATTAATAATTGTTGCCCATATGAACATTTATAAGGAAATACCCACTGATGCCAGTACAGGTAACAGTAAAAACCTATTCATCTCCAGGAAACTCCCCTTGGGCTCAGTGGAAATTACTGTCAGATTAAGCAAGCACATTCAATAAGGAAGAACTCTATAGTTCACAAAGACACAAGTAATGCTGTACAGTTTTCAGCCAAGCACCAAGAAGCAGAGAAATTGGGGGCTAAGACTCACAAGCCTTATCACCACACATGCACCCTAAGGAGGCAGGAGGTACACCTGGAATGCTCATCCTCCCAAAGCAGACAAAACACCTGGGGAATATGAGATGCAGAGCTGACAATGGGGTTGGAGAAAATGGATGATGAACCATTTTCTTTGCTCTTTCCCCAACATAGGGCTGTCCATATGTGTTGGGTTGCAGTTCCCATGGAGCTTGCTTAACAGAGGCATTGAACTGATATGCAGTTGGCAAGCAAGCTACTCTCAGCAAGTAAGCCCCACGTCAATATCTAATCTAATATCAAAGTGAGGGTTGTGAATGCAGATCCATTTTCAGATTACTAAAATGATCCCAGAAGTTATGATCTCTCTGACAATAACATGTCAAGGCTCAAATCCCATTCCTGCTTCCTTGGGAGCATATTGCTCTGTACTCAGCAGGACTTATTTCTGTGTAGACAAATAGAAAGAAAATGCACTGTAAAGAAAATGAATATTGTAGTAGATTATTTTCAATGGTATTTATTTAGTACTTGCTGTGTACAATAGAATAAAATGCCCATTATTAATAAAATAAGACAAATGTTTCTTTCCTATATGATTTACCAGTCTAACTGACCTCCGAGAGGGATAAATGACATCCTTGCATTCCAAAAAAGCTAGCTTCCTTGATCTACATACTCAAACTGCCAGACTCGCCTGGGGGTGAGTCCCTTTGTACTCAATAGGACTTGTTTCTGAGTAGTCATATATAGAATTCATGGTTAATCTCATGATACAGTCGCCCATTCCCACCAGGCCACCCATCAGCTGTTTGATGTGGAGGTGCCACACTTGGCTCAGTTTGGAAACAGCTGTGGGAGAAGAGTACACATCATGTGCCAGCTTCCCAGCAGAATTACCCCACCCCACCCCACCCGTGGGGAATTGAACCTGTGGGGAAATAGGAAGGGCTGGGTGCAGTATCTCCTTTCACTTTCCCAACCACCAGGCTCCTGTATTTGCCACTTTTGAGCTTCTGTTGGAGAATTCTGAGAAGCTTACACAGATCTTGATGCTCAGTCATGCTGCTGCTACTATCTCTGTTTGCATGTTGGCATATTCAGAGCTGCATAGGAAGGGGAAAATATGGCAGCTTGGCTGGGCGAAAGCAAACTCTACTTTACTTCTGATCAAAGGAGAAACTGATCATCTTTGAACTAGTTATTCTGCATGTGTCTTTATTTCTCTTGCCCTAAGAACTGCCTGAAACTTTGTGGACAGTTTGAAGGTGGGAGTGGTTACTTTTCACTTTTCACCAATCATTTGACAACTTGGTGGCTTGTTAACCCAGATTGATTGTTCATGTTGGCCAGGTTGAGATGATCAGTGAGGAAAAAAGCAATGGTGGTTTCTTTTCCTTGCCCCTATGAATGCTGGTGCATAATTAGCCTAATTATCTAAATGGTTTCCCATCTTACCTGAACCTAGCAAGGTACAGCAAAGAGGGTAGCTTCAAAACCCTCCCAGAACCCTGCAATGGGTCATGAGTTCCGGGGTGGTTCTGAAGCAGGTTCCCACCACACACTTCACTGGGTTGAGATGACATGGGAAGCCATGGACCACATGTGCAATTAGGCAAATTGTGCAGTTCATGTGCAGCATACATGCAGCACACATGGAAGGAGGCACCATGGCGTCTTTTCCACTCATCATCTGAACCCAGCCAGAGTGGTTTAGAAATCATGCTGCTAAATGCAGACATGTTTTAGAAAGATTTTTAAAACCTACAATACACATTTTTATCCACCCCCACCCCCTCCAGAGGCATTTTAGAGAAAAATCCAGGAGGAAGATGATTCAACGTTTCTCTTCCTATAGCATTATGGACCTGACCCAAATCAGGGCCATTTGCACTTACACTAAAGCAAAAAGAAAGACAGGCTTCGGCAACATGCTATGTAATATAACTTGTGGTTTGGTGATTGTTATCAATGCAGCACAATCCAGATCACATATGTAACCCCATTTTTGAAAATACTACAGGGAGCAGAAGCACTGCTGAAATCAGTGAGATGGGCATCCACCAACTATCAAGCATCCACCAAGTGATGCGAAACACAGTCTACTGATTTCAGGAGAGGAGATTCAAATGTGTGCTTTCTCCCACTAATATCAAGGAATTTTAAAGTACTTAACCTACGCAGAGTCAGAGCTGTATAAGATTTCTCTTTCTTAAAGGAAATATGGTTAAGCAATTAAAAGTACAGAGCCAACATTAATTTGTTTCACATATTATTTACAATTTGATAGGAAAGAGGAGGAGGAGGTGAAGAAAAGGAGAGCAGGAAAGAACAGGCTGCACCTTATCCCAAGATGCCATGACTAGCCAAGTGAAACTTGGATACATTCAGTTTGAAACACTCGAAATGATTTCCTTCTTTTTTCTAACTCCAGTTTAAATTGGGCTGAGGCCTTATAAATATCCATATTTCATTCACCATGGAGCTTTCCATGTCTGGGCCAGAGCAAGAGGCAGGGGAACCAGCAGTTTGCAATGGTGAAATGGAAGCGCAACCTGAAGCAGTTACTGTCAATTGCTCTCTACTGGTGTGTGAATGCATGGCAGGTGCTCCTGTGCCTAGCCTGGATGCTTACCCTGCTTTCAGCACCAAAGAGGGATGGCTCCCACCGAAACCACCTTCACTCCCTTCTTGGAGGGGGAAAGGACTGTAAGGAAAGACTTCAGCTTATAGGGACACTGGGGCCATAATTTACAGTCATACCTCAGAGATATTGTGGGTTTGCTTCCAGACCACTGCAGTAAAGTGAATATCGCAACAAAGCAAATCTCATGAATCTTTTGGTTTCCCAGTGCATATAAAAGTTATGTTTACATGATTCTGTAGTCTATAAAGTGTGTGATAGCATTATATCTAAAAACCCAATGTACATGCCTTAATAATAAATACTTTATTGCTTAAAAAAAAAAGCTAACCAGCATCTGTGCCTTCAGCAGGTTGTAAGTCATGAGTGTGCACTCAGATGAGATTCCCAGGTGTGCATGGGAGATGGAGGGCTTTGGTGGGAATGGTGGCATAGACTTGGAAGAGAGAGAGTGGATAGCTGAACCAGCTGGGGCTCAGAGTTCTCACTCCGATATTGGAGTTGTTGAGACTAGCAAGGCCCCGGCTGTCCAAACTCTCCCAGTGAGCCAGCCCGAGCCAGCTCTGGTTCAAAGCACTTCAAGGGCAACCACAGAGGTAACCCTCCCTCCTGATTGTGGGAAAGAAGCCAGCAGAGAACAGGCTGGGGAGGGGTTCCTGGGAGGAGAACTTGACACCCCAGGAGACGTGGACTCAAGGGCCTGTCAACGTACCTGCCAGCTGGACCAATTAGGAGCTCAATGGGAAGAACGTAGATGTGCCCACTTCCATAGTGCGCCCCCTTCCAGAGACTGGCCCCAAAGGCTTCATAAATGGGGGGGGCAGAGCGAGGGGCCAACTTTCCACCTGGAGTGCATCTTTCAAGGCTTGTGAATATGTTGTTTCTGTATGGAATACAGATTCTTCTAATTGCTGAAGTGCCTGTCTCATTTGGGAGCAGACGCCTAGCTCACGTCATCGTAATCTTTTTGCTGGAGGAGGGTCTTGCCTTGATGTTGATGGCTGCTGACTGATCTGGGAGGTAGTTGCTGAAGGTTCAGATGGCTCTGGCAATTTCTTAATAGTTTGACTCTTCCTTTCATGAAAGATTTCTCTGTAGAATGCAATTCTGTTTAATAGCATTTTACCCACAGTAGAACTTATTTCAAACTTGGAGTCATTCCCCTCTGACCCAGCCACTACTTTATTAACTAAGTTAATGTTATATTCTAAATCCTTTGTGTCATTTCAACTATCTTCACAGCATCTTCACCAGGAGTAGATTCCGTCTCAAGAGACCACTTTCTTTGCTCATCCACGAGAAGCAACTCCACATCCGTTAAAGTTTTACCATGAGATTGCAGCAGATCAGTCACATCTTTCAGGCGAAATTTCTAATTCTAGTTCTCTTGCTATTTTCACCTCATCTACAGTTGCTTCCTTCACTCAAATCTTGAACCCCTCAAAGTCATCCATGAGGGTTGAAGTGGTCCAAATTTCTGTTAATGTTGATATTTTGACTTCTTCCCGTGAATCACGAATGTTCTTAATGGCATCTAGATTGAAAATCTTCTGGAAAGGATTCACCCATATACTTTGCCAGATCCATCAGAGAGATCACTATCTATGGCAGCTATAGCCTTATGAAATGTATTTCTTAAAAAAATAAGACTTGAAAGTCAAAATTACTCCTTGATTCATGGGCTGCAGAATAAATGTTGTGTTGACAGGCATGAAAACAACATTAATCTCATGGTATATCTCCATCAGAGCTCTTGGGTGACCACACCCATTGTCAATGAGCTGTAATATTTTCAAAGGAATCTTTTTCTGAACAGTAGGTTTCAGCAGTGAACTTAAAATATTCAGTAAATAATCACTAAACCATATTGTAAACAGATGTGCTGTCATCCAGGCCTTGTTTTTCCATTTATGGAGCATAGGCAGAGTGGATTGAGCATAATTCTTAAAGGCCCTGGGATTTTTGGAATAGTGAATTACCATTGGCTTCAACTTGTCACCAGCTGCGTAGCCCTGGTAACAAGAGAGTCAGCTTGTCCTCTGAGGCTTTGAAGCTAGGCATTGACTTCTCCTTTCTAGCTATGAAAGTCCTAGGTGGCATCTCCTTCCAATATATGGCTGTTTTGTTTACACTGAAAATCTGTTGTTTAGTGTAGCTCCCTTCATTAATTCTCCTAGCTAGATCTTCTGGATAGCATGCTGCAGCTTCTACATCAGCACTTGCTGCTTTAATGTAATGGAGAAAGCTTCTTTCCTTAAACCTCATGAACCAACCTCTGCGAGCTTCAGACGTTTGTTCTGCAGCTTCCTCACCTCTCTCATCCTTCAGAGTTAGGAACCTGGCTTTGGATTAGGCCTTTGGCTTAAGGGAATGCTGTGGCTGGTGTGATCCTCTATCCAGACCACTAAAACAGTCTGCATATTGGCAATAAGGCTGTTTTGCTTTCTTATCATTTGTTTGTTCACTGGAGTAGCACTTTTAATTTCTTTCAAGAACTTTTTCTTTGCATTTAAAGCTTGGCTAACTATTTGACACAAGTAGCATAGCTTTCAGCCTATCTCAGATTTGACATACCATCTTCACTAAGTTTAAGAGACGTGTGACTCTTCCTTTCACTTGAACACTGAGAAGCCTTTTTAGGGTTATTAACTGGCCCAATTTCAATATTATTGTGTCTCAAATAGGCATGCCCAAGGAGAAGGAGACAGACGGGATATTGGCCACTTAATGGAGCAGCAAGAACATACTCAACATTTATCGATTAAGTTCACCATCTTATAAGCAAGCAGTTTGTGACTCCCCAAAACAATTACAATATTAACATCAAAGATCACTGACCACAGATCACCATAACAAATCTAAAGATAATGAAATAGTTGGAAATTTGCAAAAATGACCAAATTGTGGCACAGAGACACAGAGTGAGCAAATGCTGTTGGGAAAATGGTGCCAATAGACTTGCTCAATGCAGGGTTGCCACAGACCTTCAACTTGTAAACAAAACAAAAAAAACCTCAATATCTGCTAAGCACAATAAAGTGACGTGCAATTAATTGCACTTAACTTAAGTGAAGTACACCTGTGCTTTGTAGTGGTCATTCCCTATTTGCAGCCACCATCTGCTCATTCATGAGAAAACTGCAGCCCAGAAGTTGCAAAGCTGTTCCTTTAGGAGGATTTCCTAAGCATACCTCCCTCGAACAAATATGTAACCATTAAATTGTTTATATGAAAGGCAGTAGAAGAAGCTGCTGTGTTAGAACGCAATCGCCTGAGAAATTTTCCCACACAAGGAGAACTTCCAAGCAAATTGTGCCTTTGATTTTGGGAAAACATTGCAACTTCTTGGAAATGGATAGGACATAGGCCTGATCTGTCCTTTTATCTTTTTGAACTTGTGATCCTTTTAAAGCATTTTTTAAGAAATCCCCAAAGTTAATCATGAGAAAAGGTACATGAGTCATAATAAAAGGTGCATCTCTTGCCCTTAAGTATTGCATGTAAAGGCACATTGCAATGACCCCAGATGGTTTTTAAATCATCACATGATGGTAGCTCACTAGTAACAGCTTGAAAAGACAACAGCAAAAGACATATAATTATGTAAATCAAACCAACATCTTTCATAAGACTAAAGGTTGCCATAACACAACATATTTAATATGTCTTCAATCACACTGCTTATATCTAAGGGATAAGTAAGTTTAGCTTTATGTATTCTTTCTGTCAAAATTGAATGCATCGTAGCCTTTACAAGCATAATGAGAAGATAGGGATATAGTCTATTCTGCTGAACCTTTTTGAAATATTTCTGTCTTTATTTGATAAGGGTCCATAAATGTGATAGATGTTTTAAAAGAATGAGTTGATGTTATATGTTGATTCAAATGTGTTTTCATTGAAACAGAATCCACTTTTGCTGACATCAGATACAAGGTTTAACACTGCCTAAAACCTGGAATAGTTCAAAGACTACTAGGCTGAGAAATGGATTTGGAATGAGGTCAAAAATTCAGATGGGCTAAAGCCAGGCAACCAGTAACTAATTCCAGCTACATGGTACAGCAAAGAAGGGTCCAGTTCTTCCTTTTATAATCTTTCAGTACTTCACACTCTACATGGACCCTGCCATCTTCAAGCAACCTGATGCTTACTGTTAGTGCATTCTTCTGTAGCTTTCATATGCTATGTTGTCTACCTTAATGAATAGAAAATTTATAAGTTTATAAATTTATTTAGAATACATATGAACCTCAATGACTGATGGTGCTCATCTTCAATCCAAACAGACCATTACAACCTTACAGTGCTTTTCCAGCCTGGCTTCTAGTGCAATTTGGAGAAGAGCTCCAATTTCTTTCTCATCCCAGCCACCCACTGACTTGGGAATGGGCAGCCACAGCCATGGTGGAGTGGGTGGGGTGGGGGCAGGCAGCAGGCAGACAGGCAAATAACTTTGCCACAAGTAAGAAGGCAGGCAGCAGGTGGGAAGGGAAAGAAACTTTGGGTGCTGCTACCAGGTAAGGAGGTATGGGAGGGTGTATGACCGTGCGTTCCCATGGATGATGTCTGGACTGTGGCAAAAGTCCAAAGCAGGCTCCTAATAGGATTTGCAAATATCCAAGCTGTTTTCTGACTTTTAAGGAAAATAGTTCTGTTAGTTGATCCCAGTTATGAATCAGATCCAAGAAAGCTTGCCCTTCATCTAGGCTAGTCTAGGGGTCTAAGCCCAACAGGCACACCAGTATTAAAGTCAAAGTGGGAGCCACTGACAATTCTACATTGGTACAGTCAAGCACTGAACTCTCTTACATAATATATATTCTTGGAGGGCACTTTCACAATACTCACACATAGTGGAGAGGTATGGAACAATTTTAAAACTGATGTCTGCATCTCATCATAAATACCATTTATAGTGAGAAAAGAAGATTTACAAGAAGAAAAAGACCTGGGCTAGAATCCATATCAACACATTGTCATGGTGGAGAATATTCAGGACAAATCTAGAATCACTCAGACAAGGATAGCTATCATCCTGTTCCTCTCAGATCTTTATGTTGGTCTCAGATATTGTACAATGGGCACAGGCATTTCTTTTTCTTTTTCTTTTTCCAGCTTGCTAAAAAGCTGGCTGCCTGAAAGCACAAGATCCCAAAGTGCTTTTCCTCAAAAACATGAAATCACTGCCCAATCCCAAATAGCAACAAACTTTATATCTGCTGCTGGTGACTGAGATTTTTTATAAACATGTTTCCAAAACATATGCAGTGACTTTCCAAAACCTGTTTCCAAAACCTATGCCACTAAACCTTCCTTTTGTATTTTTATCTGCATTTTATTAGTATTGTGTTTTTAAATTGTTGTTATTTTATTGTGGTTTTTTATCTGAGTGAGTCACTCAAAGGTGGTTTGGCACAATAGTCAGCATACAAATGTTTTAAATAAATATAACCCAAATCCTACATGCAGTATACTGATAGCTGTACGTATAAAAGACAAATTAAACAATGCTCACCTTTGCTAAACTAATAACAGAATGCCAAGCTGAGACGCTGAGCTTTATTTTTACAGACATCCACACACTTCTTATTAAGCATTTTTCATACTTCCTATTACTAAAGCAACTAGACCTCCAACTGTTCCTCCCCCAATTCTACTGCCTTCCTGAAATTTAGACAGCAGCTCTCAGAATCCCTGCCCATTGGCCATGCCAACTGAGGCTGATGGAAGTTGTAATCCAGCATAACTGGAAGACACCACTTTGCCTACCCAAGCATTAGTCTTCCACCGGTGGCTGGAGCAGAACAGTGGTATACTGGTAAACTACAACATTGAGCAGTGGTGACAAACAGAAGCAGAGCTGCCTTCACTCCAGAGGATGAACAGTCCAAGGGTAACTAGAGAAATTACACTGCATGCTACGGGAGTGACTGGCTGAGTGCCATATGATTTCTCTAATTATTCTTATGGCACACGGCGTCCTGTTTTGTTAGAGCCCAGTGAATCATCCCAGAACTCTACAACAAGGCTTAGGTCCTGGATTAGCTTCAAAGACATCTCTACTGGTTGTGATTGTTTGAACCCAGCTAGTGTCTATTATCACTTGGTCTTCTCAAGCTAAGAGAGTTGCCAAGTCGCATCTTCAAGGCAGCTGTTCACATGTGGTGAGCTCTCTGGTTGCTAGTCTTTTTGAGACAGTGCCCTCCCTTTTCTTCCAATGAAGAAAGTGTTTAGTTTTGGGTTTCCATTCCCTCCTTGTCTTTGTTAGGCCCAGCTAAGCCTTGCACCTTGCTGTTTCTTGCCTGGGGCTGGCGGAAATTAAGGGTGCTGATCCATTTATAGTAAAATATGACCAATGGTCTATGTCAGTGAATGAGAATGCATTCCTGCCTGCGTTGCAAGATGAAATCCATCTACAGCAAGTCATACAAATATGGTTGCATTTAAACATACTCTGTTTGAATGTGCATTGCACATAAACACAAATTGTATCCAATGTGGATGGCTTTTTCTCTTCACTAGCCTGGCTGAGATTAAAAGAGATTAAATAGCATGGGGAAAGTAACCAAAGTCTAGGGAATCCATACAGTGTCATTCATCCTGTTCACCACCTCATGCTTACAGCAGTGCCCTGTAAAGTTTCAGCAGGTTCAAGACCTTTTGCCAGTCCCCTAGAGGAGGAGTAGGAGGAGGAGGAGGAGGAGGAGGAACAATTAATTTCATTCATATGACAAATAAGGAGCACTATGTTTCTACGAATAAGTTTTCAAGGTAAAGAAAATGTCAGAAAGGAGCACCTGAAATCTAGGCTGGAAACAACTCATGAGTAACTGTGTTTTTACCACCTTACTGTAGTCTGTCCACCATTTAATGTATGTGCAACTTTTCCC